>NC_034607.1:54434823-54498985 GCF_900095145.1 Mus pahari
ACTGATAAGTGGATATTAGCCCAGAAACTTAGAATACCCAAGATACAATTTGCAAAACACATGAAACTCAAGAAGAAGGAAGACCAAAGTGTGAATACTTCGTTCCTTTTTAGAATGGGGAACAAAATACCCATGGAAGGAGTTACAGAGACAAAGTTCAGAGCTGAGACAGAAGGAAGGACCATCCAGAGACTGCCACACCCAAATCCATCCCATAAACAGCTGCCTTGTACTTTCTTTACCTTTACATCTTTGAATGTTCTCCATTTACAGAATCAAGCTGGGCTTGGCCAACCTTTGTATTCCAGGCAGCTGAGGATACTAGATAACTATACCCAGGCATCACATGCACTGAGGTGTCAAGTGGAAGGAGTTGGGGGGATACAAAGACGTGTTTACTTTAATTTTTTTTTAAAGATTTATTTATTTATTATATGTAAGTACACTGTAGCTGTCTTCAGACACTCCAGAAGAGGGTGTCAGATCTTGTTACGGATGGTTGTGAGCCACCATGTAGTTGCTGGGATTTGAACTCTGGACCTCTGGAAGAGCAGTCGGGTGCTCTTACCCACTGAGCCATCTCACCAGCCCCGTGTTTACTTTAATTTAAAGAGGAAAAAAGGATTAAAAATTACACACACACACACATATACAGTCTTTTAGATGTTAAGACATATCTTGGAGATGAATAAGTATTTAAGGAGAATTAGAGTCTCAGAGTAGAAAGAGAGACAGAAATTTAATAAGGCAACCAGAGAAGGCCTCAGTCAAAAGGTCTTGGTGAGTGAGTCAACCCTGGGGACTGCATGGGAAGACCCTCCAGACAAAAGAGCAAGTGCAGAGCTCTGGGGTGAGGGTGTGCCTGGGGTGCTGGAGTCAGTGTGCTGGCAAGAGAGAAGAGGTGAGATGGTAAGCTGGGTTACTGGTGAGCAGTGTGCTGGCTTAGTCCTTTCTGAAGACCTTGGCCTTCTTGCAATGAGCTGAGGAAGACAGTTACCAGATCGAAAACCTCATGAATGGAGGGGACACAGAATCAGTGGCCCATGCCAGTCAGAGATGAACACACAGGTGCCGTGGTAAGACTGACAGGGAACAGCCTGATGTACCTGGGGGGAGCTGGGAAAGAGCTGACTCTGGAAGTATGAGTTTCCCCATTGCACAGGCAGATGGACTAGCAGGAGCAAGCGCCGAGATGTGTGACATGGTGACATCTTCAGAGAATGGGCACATGTGCTTTGATTCAAGATGGCAGTGCTGAAAGTTGAGTGTTCTTGCTGGCCAGCAGGTACCAGATTATGAGGGTCTTTAGGTGGTGAAATAATATGGTTCCATTGAATCCTAACAGGCACAGGAAACCATGGGAGATTCTCCAGTAGGAAAAATGAGTTAGTTGTGACTAAAGTAAAAATAATCTGCCCCCGTAGCCTAAGTTCCCACATCATCTGATGCTGGGCAGCCTTCAGACCTAGAGAGAGGAGAACTGATACAGAATTCCCATTTGTCATAATCTGAACTCCCCTGATCTATAAAGTAGGAAGGAGTGTGAGCTGCATTATTAAGTTTATCAGGGTATATGCATACAGTGTAGCATCCTAAAGGAGCACCCAGCATCCCTATTTTCATAACTCTGTGACCCCAAAATGGGATGTGTGGGGTCTGTCAAAAAAATAGGCCGCAGGCCAAAATAGAATGTGTGTGGTGAAAGAGTTGAACATCAATTCAAATCTCGGCCTTGTCAAATGCTGGTAACCTTGGACCGTGTAAGAGCTCAGTTCTCTCACATTTAAAGTAGATTATACTGTTTTAGATTGGTGTGAAATTGGAGACTGTGTTCAGAGTCCAGAGAAAAAGGTCAACGGCAGGTGTTCGCTCTTTTCTGAGCCTGGTGTTGTAGGGAGTTGAGGGCAGGGGTGCTGATGCTGGAAGACGGCATCATCTGAGCACCAAGGGAAGATTTTTCCTCATTCTTTCCTTTCCCTGGTCATGTTTAGGCACATGGTGGGAAAGAAGTTAATGAATCCTGAAGGTACCACGGTTGTAGCTGGTAGGGAACACCCTTGGTTTCTGCTCTTGTAAGCTAACTGAAAACAGGCCATTGATTCAGTAGGCTAATGGAAAACGGAGGCTGAAGTATGGGTTCACATAAGCAGCTCATAATTTCCTGCTGCTGAGGAAGGAAGACTTATTTTGTCTAAATTTAATAGAACAATCCTCCACTCTGATTGTATTCTCAGGGAAACCTCCTCATCTCCTTCCTCCGTTTTGTTTCAGAGCACAGGGCTTCACATTTAAACACGGGAAAGAGAGGAATTGCTGTCCAGCTGCGGTTTCTCATTTGGCAGGCAACCAGCCATTTTCTCAGGATTTGACAGAATATGATCTCTCATTTAACTGGCTCTCTAACACCGCCCCTGAGCCAGGCTGAATTGAATCAGAACCCTGTGCAATCATTGTCTTGGCTGAAGATTCACACCTACAGTTCTTCCCCCAGATTGTTTAGTGTGGTCACAGTGGATGCTGAGAAAAACAAGCAGGAAACAGTATACTTGCCAAGGTGAGATGGGACTTGCTTCTGTTTCCAGCAGGGCTGCCTCACTTCTGCCTTTTAACAATCCTCTACAGTCATTAGTCTTTCATTCGGTCTGTAAATAATTAAACACTTCGAATGGTGCATAATGCAAATAATATCATCTATGGTCTCTTCCCTTGGGGGAACTTACAATGAAGTTGGGAAGATAAGACGGCTCCAAATGAGTAGAGGTATGGAGCCAGAGCACACAAAAGGATGGCAAATACGGCAGCCCAGAAAAGCAACAGAAGAGGCTTTTGCTTGGAATAATTTCATGGCTCAGTTTTAATGGCTTGAGGGGGGAAGGGCAGAGACGGGGTATATAGAGACTTATCTTGAGGAGTTGGGAAGGTCAGCATTCCAAGATCCAGGGACAGGTGCATAAGCATGCTGTGGTCTGTAATTGCTTTTTAGAGTTGAATTGAAGTAAGTAATTTGTAGAGAGGCAGCAGCCACCCGCAGGGTCGAGTGTTCCTAGAGAGCCTCCACGGAGGAAAGCCAAACAGGACGCCAGAATGATAATCCAGGCAGGAAGGGGTAATGAACTCGGAGGGCTCAACGGAAGACTGGGTTTCAGAAAGGTTTTGAGAATTTCCAGCTTAGCTTCCACAAGTGCTGTCTTCCAAGATTCTTTGTCCCATAGTTTTGACTGAGACCATAAGGTTGGTCTAGGAGAAGAACTGTAAGGGTGAAGGACATTGAATTCTGTCATTTTACTCTCACTCTGTCCTTTGGGCTTGTATATTAGGGGTTGGAAAGCTGTAGTCCCTGGGCCAAATCCAGTCTCCTATCTATTTTGTATGGCTCAGAAGAAATGAATAATTTTACATGTGGCTAAAACATATTATTTTATTTTATGAAAATTGTACAAAGTTCAAACATGTGTCTATCTTACTACTGGCATATGCAGTTTGTTTAAGTATTATCAATGGACCTTGTGACATTAGTATTTTAATTGAGGCAAAATTGAATAATTGTGATAGAGACTGATGGCCAACAAAGACTAGTATATGTACTATCGGGGCCTTTATAGAAAGCTTGCAGATGTCTGCCCATGGCTAGAAATGACATTAAAGGAACCAAGGGTTGGAGGTATGTTAGGAGGTATGTACTGCTAATGGAATAATGAATAAAGGAGTCTTTTGAGAAGAACGAAAAAAACGCAGGATGACTGAGTGGCCACCCAGAGTGGACTTCCCTGTGGCTCCGTTGGGTCCTATGGATGCATCCTGGAGACTGAGATAGGTGGCTGGTGTAGACCACAGAAGAAGGTTTCCTCTTCTATTTCCTGCAGGATAGAACTGAAAAATGAGAACTTGGAACAAATCAATTCCCCGAGTCACCAGTAGTGAACATGATGGAGCAGTAAGATAGAATCTGGTCACAACAAAATGTGATGACAGCCTTGGTCCACCTTCTTGGACATGAGAGAAGAGATGTAGACCCTGTTTTTGCTTAAGCCATTGTATTTATGCTTTTGTTCCTCTTGTTCTACCAATAAGATGAGGCGGTATCCAGTAATTATAAAAATAATTTACTTTGTGAATTTTGAGTCCTGAACCTGAGAATCAGGCTTCTACTATGTTAGAAGTCTTGGTGGCTAAAGGCAAAATTATTTCATCAGTGACAAGAATAGATCCATGGTATAGAAGCTGAGTGACAACTCACACCATCGTAAGCAGGGAAGGTGGTGATGGACTTGGCTCTGATGGCTCTGGTTGCTTTCCAAGGAGAAGGCAGGTGGTCACTGCTTAGAAGTGGGTGAGTTTGAGAAAGACACACTCAGGGGTCACCATTAATGTGGAATTGCTGTGCAGGATACAGGAAAGGCCACTGAGGACTGCAAGCCTGGAAACAACACTGGTTCTGTCAAAAGTTCTAATCAGATCTTAGGGACTTGCAACAAATACTAGACACAATGCACACACACACACACACACACACACACACACACACACACACACACACACACACACGGAGGCAACAGTTACCAGACAGCCAGAGACCTGCAGGCAAAGCCCAGCTCCCATCTTTCTGCATATTGTATAACACATTCATACTTCCTTCCATTTTCTATTTCCTTTTAGGTTAACTTGGAGGTTTAAAAATTCATCTATTAATGAATAACATTCAGATAAGACTAAAACCAAGATGTAATTTTATGAGATAGATAGAGAGGGGGGGATAGGGAGGGGGAGAGGGATAATTTTCAAGTGTGCACTGGGCTTGTATTTAGTAGTAGAGCATGGTAATCATTGTGTATCTGTTTATTATACTTCCACAGCTCCACCCATCTTCCCATCCTTTCTTATAACAAATGCTGCATCCTGGCGTAGTCCAGGTTGGCCTCCCAACCATGTCGCATACTCTGTCTCTAAGGATGACGCGGTCCAGCTGCAGTGTTTCTCCTGGAGCTTCTAAGCTCAAGTCAAGGCATGGGAGGATGGAAGGGTGACTCCCTGAGGAAACTCATCCAGGCCCAAGGGTTTCTGTTGTGGAATTTTCAGCAACTCTTTACTTTGTGCCTTTTCTAGGCTTGACAGTTCATTTCTTTCTGCGATTTCATAAATGAAACAAGTCTCCTCCATTTTAAAGTCTATGCTAGCTAGAATAATTCTCTTTTGCTTGCAAATAATAACATTAACATAGGATCCATAAATCCCCATGTAGTCCATGAACTTCAGATATATACTAACTTTATAGGTAAGAGAAGGCAATGACTGTTTAAAACCATCCAGGAAACAGAGGAATCTAGCCCCAGCAATAGATTATGTTGCTGTGTACTCAGGATTGTTTAAACTAGTTTATATCATACTCAAAGGACCTCCTTCATAAAAACACAAATGGCTTGCCTTTTTCCTCAAAGCGGAGAGACCATAAACACGGCTGTGCAGGCTGTGAGACAGGGAGGTGGGGAGCATATTTATTTGTATTGGCCTTGGAAGCTCAAGAGCAAAAAATGAAAAACAAACAAATAATGATAATAGTAACTTTTTTTTAAAGCCTGCAAGGGTTGACTACTAAAGACAGAACAAATTATCCCCAAAGTTTTACAACATAAAACAGGATAAATCTTGAAAATTACGTTGACAAGTGCATACAACAGTGTAATTTTTTTCTTAATTAAACTGACAAAGATCGCTAGTTCTACATAAATCAACACAAAGCAACAAATCTACAGTGTTAAGAGAAGTGCAGAAAAAGTTGTCGGGAGGAAAATATAAGGGAAATTATAATGAAATAATTCCCTTCCTTCCTCCCTTCCTTCCTCCCTCCCTTCCTTCCTTCCTTCCTTCCTTCCTTCCTTCCTCTCCCTCTCCTTTCCCCTTCCCCCTCCCCCTCCACTCCCCCTCCCCCTTCCCCTCTCTCTTTCTTTCTTTTTTTCCGGACTTGATATCCTTGGGATAGGTGGGTGGGGAGGAAGGTAGTGGGGTTCTGTGAGTCAGCTTCCAGGATCAGACATAGTAGGAGGAACCGAAACAGACTCAGCAGTTACTTTCTTCTGTGTTTTGAGTAAAAGAAACATGGAATTTAAATACAAGTTGGAATAAGTATCAACAAGAACTGACCCAACCAAGCCCCTGGCTGTGAGCTGAGGAGGACTCTGAAGGTAACTAACCGCTTTCCACCATTGCGTTCCCACCCCAGTGAGTGCACCTCACCTCTGCCTCTTCTGCTCCCTGCCTCCCACCTCCTGCTTCCCTCAGCAGAGCTATCCTTAGGCAATCTTCCTGATGGGTTCTTCTCATGTCTCAGTTGATACATTGCATAAGTTCAAACCACCTTTTATTATTATTATTATTATTATTATTATTATTATTATTATACAACTCATTTCATTATATTTAGACATGGCTTAATTGTCATTAAATAGGTCCAAATTACATTATGTCAAATACAAGGCTTCTCACCTAAGTCCTTGCCAATCAGTAACGGCACTGCTTCTTATGGAGTTCTTACGGAACCAGAATCATCAATGTAGCTTTTAGACATCTACAGCAGCAGCCAGAGCTGGCCCATACAGTAAGACCTCCTTGTCACCTCTAAATTAATTAATTAGAAAGGCAGGCTTTGGAGGTAATCAGGAATGGGTTTATCACACACACACTGTTGCTTCTGTGTAGACTTGCTCTGAACCTCATTGGTGAAACCGAGAGTTTATGTTGTACTAAACTGAACCCAGGACTTGTTCCCCTCACATGTGTTGAAGCTTAGACTGCAAACAACTGTCACAAAGGAAGACTTTATAGTCTACTGATCCCCAGAAACAAGAGGCACAGCATACCAGTGTGGGCTAAGGCAGGGGTGGGTGGGGATGGACCATTGGGATAACCAGAGTGTGTCAGGAGGCTCAAGTAGGAAAAGGGGCAAGGGTGGCCTTTGGTTAACACTGTGCAGCTGGGCCCTACCATGAGCATTTGATGTCTTGTATTGCCTGGATTTGTCCTTCTATCTTTGGGCCTTCTAGCCGGTGATGCAAAGCAGGGCTCAAGAAGAGCTGTGGGGTGCAGACAAACACTGCTTCAACTACTCACAGTTTCTGCTTTAGAGACCCCACACTTCTGAGACAATCTGGAAGTTGTTTAGAGGAGGTAAAAGGAGACTGGTGAAGACAGTCTGATTGGAGAGACCACTAGAGGGGTAGGGGTTTTCTCACACTGAAGGGATGGTTCCAAATTACTTAAGCGGTTCTTCTTGTTCATGGGTAGCTGGGTCTAGACTCTGCATCCTAGAGAAGAATGACTGCAGGGATGGGTAGCTCCATGTGGGATACCCTGCTCTATCAAGGAGTCCAGCCCTGCCCAGTGTCCCTAACGATAAGAGAGTGAGCCACTGCATATGAAGGGCTGTGACACTAGGACAAGAGACATGCCTGCTCCCGCCCGCCTCCCCCTCATGTGTGGTGTGTTTATATGTGTGTGTTTGTGTATGTGTCGACGTGTGGTGTGTATATGTTTGTGTATGTGCCCGTCAACAGTCCACCTCCCTGAGTTTGTGGTGTGTGTGTATGTGTGTGTGTGTGTGTGTGTGGTGTGTTTATGTGTGTGTGGTGTGTTTATATATGTGTGTTTGTGTGTGTGTCTGTCTGGTGTGTGTGTGTCTGGTTGTGTGTGGTATGTTTATGTGTGTGTGTTTGCGTACATCTGTCTCTGTATGTGTCTGTGTGGTGTGTGTGTGTGTGTGTGTATGTGTGGTATGATTATGTGTATGTATGTGCCTGTCAAACCCACTCCTCTCTCTTTGTGTGTGTGTGTGTGTGTTCTGTGTGTGTGTGTGCGTGTGTGTGTGTGTGTGTGTGTGTGTGTGTGCGTGTGTGACTCTTTTTGGATTGGGGAAAACACAAAAGGTTACTAATTTCAAGAGTTCTTCCCTGTTGAGTAGGATGGGAATCCAGAATGAAAAGTAGTTTATGACCAAGAAAACGTGCTTGATTTCTCCTCCTGAAAAGATAACACATTCACATCCCTCATCACTTGGCCTACCTTCTCCTCCTCCAGCCCTATTCCATCCTTCCCCTGCTCCACCAGTGTCTGAGCAGGCTGTCCTTCACAGACTACCTGACCCACGTGTGTCTCTGACAGCTGGCTAGACATGCAACATGGTCAGGTGACCACAGCTCCTGTTAGTGGCTTCCCTATGACACTTTATTCTTTCTTTTTCAGACCATAGAGTAGGAATGCCCTTCTCCTGTGGCTAGTCCTGGGAGCCACATACTCATGTTGGTTCCCTAACCCTGAGCATCCCTCTGAAGGCAATCCTTCATTAATTACATCCTCTTCTTCAGAACTGGATTGTTTTTCTCCAGGACCTTGACTGATGACGCAAGCAAGATTATTCTTTTGGTTGTTTTCCCAGCAGCAGGAATGGTTATGGTGATCTGGTCACTTTGTCCGATGTACATTCTGCTAGTTCCTCTATGCCTATCAGGAGTCATGCAGGCAGGCAGCCTGGGCCTCGGGGTCAGCCTGTGGCTGCCTGTCATTGTGGGATAGTGTTTGGATGGAGTCAGAGCTCTGTGGCGGGGGACCTGACAAGGTACCGGCACTGGTCTGACCTGAGTTCAAGCTGCATTTCTAGCCATGATATCTCTTTTGCACTTGAATGATTTAAATAATTTCTCTGATGTCTATTTCTTCATCTGTGACATGAGCTCACACCAGCGTTCACTGGCTGGGCTGTGTGAGGGCAACCGAGGTCATCAGGAGAGCTGAGCACAGCCGTCTCGGCCCTGAGGATGTGGATGGGGTCAGATGTTGTATTTGGGCCTCTGCCTTTGGTTTCTACACAGTTGAACTCACCCTCTATCTTGTTCCAAGATGAAAAGATGCAGGAAGTCTCATCCTGGGGAATGTCTATCATAGAGTGGAACTAACTTTTGTCTTATCCATACAGGGTAAGGCAGAGCAGGGCAAAATCTTCCAGAAACTGAGAACGTATTGGGCCCTCAGCCATCCCCTCTTCAGTATGACTTTGGGGTACAAGTACACTACGACAAATCTCTGACACCTCAGAATCTCAAAATGTATATATTCCGCAGGGAGAACCAGCCCCACGGTGACTCAGGGTAGAAGAATGCTCTGAACTTCTGCATGACAAATGACCCATAACGGAGACTGTGGAGTTCTGGAGAAGTCTGTGCAACTTTTTTTCTGGGAGATGGTGGTACCCAGGCCAGGCTATAGGCCACTTCTTAAAGAGGAGTTTCTCAAGAGCTCAGTCCTCAAGGAGAGCTAACTGCAGCTCTTTTTGGTTACTGATATGGCTTTGGCAATTTTTTTTTATTATGCAGGACTAGAAGGCTGTGTAGTTATTCATTTGTCTGTCTATCTATCTATCTATCTATCTATCTATCTATCTATCTATCTATCTATCTATCTATCTTTCTTTCTTTCTATCTATCTATCTATCTATCTATCTATCTATCTATCTATCTATCTATCATCTATCTATCATCTATCTATCTATCATCTATCTCCCCCTTATGTATTTCAGAGTGACCTGGAATTCCTAGCCTTTCTGCCTTAACATCCTGAGTATTAGGAGTGTAGGCATGCTGGGCTCTAGGCGATGGTTCTTGACTTTCCCTGGGCCCATCTGGAGATCTATGAAGATGCTGACTCCACGGTTTCAGTCGGATTTTCAGAGGACAAGGATGGCCTGTATGCTACTGCTGCCCCCATAGGGCTCTTTACATACAAAAACCTGCTTGCATTTCACGTTTGTCTCTTTGTCCCTCCCAGGGTGGGTGGGGGGATGGGGGCTTGTTTTGAGGATGCTCAGCTTTAGCCACAATTGAATACTGGGCAGATCTCAAGCGGGAACCAGGCATCTCCATTGGTTCTCCCATGTAGCTCGTCAGGCTCCCCCTGTGGTGTGAGCATGCTTGTGTGGGAAGACTGAGAAGTTCTTCATTAATGATTAGTTATTCTGTGATCAGCCCTTGCTTGCTGAGGATTTCCAGTCACAGCTGGATATCTGTGTTGACTTGTTTCTGTGTTGTCTCGCCTGTTTCTTGACTGGTCCATGACTTTGAATTGATTCTGGTTTAGTAGTTGCGGTTCTGGCTCTTCCTCCTTCTCTTCTGCACCCTTTCTATCCCACGGTCTTCATCATTCTTCTTAGTTTTACCAAGCAAACACAATCCCAGGCCCTCAACAGTGAAGACATGAGTTTGAGTGACTTGACAGCGTGTTGTAAACTCCCTGGCCGAATGAAGTTATTCTAAGTAACTTTGTCTGCTTTTGACTATTAAGACAATAGCCTCCATAAAATTGGAGTTTTGCTAGGGAAAAGGAGGAACCATTACCCCCTGGTACCCCAGGAAGAGATTTCAATCTGAGAAGTTGTCAGTTTGAAGACACCAGGGTGAGACAGTGATGGGGTGGGACCACATCCTGACAAGGTCTACTCAGTTATGCATCTCGCTTGTCCTCTGTGCAAATCTTAGCTTCATTTCAGGACTCCGATGATTGTCTTGGTGGCAGTCATTGGGCCTCTGTTTCTCTTTCCAATGTGGAAACACTGAATCAGTCTCCTTTTCCTATTTTTACTATTATTTTCTGTTATTTAGTCTTTACTTTTTAATTCTTTTAAATTTCTTTCTTTTTTTAAAAGATTTTTTTATTGGCCATTTTCTTTATTTACATTTCAAATGTTATGCCCTTTCCTGGTTTCCCCTCTGACAAACACCCTCCTCATATACCCTCCCCCACCCCCTGCTCACCAACCCACCCACTTCTGCTTTCTGACCCTGACATTCCCCCACACTGGGGCATATAACCTCTCCTCCCATTGATGTACAACTAGTCCATCATCTGCTGCATATGCAGCTGGAGCCACGAGTCCCACCATGTGTGCCCTTTGGTTGGTGGTTTAGGCCCTGGGAGCTCTGAGGGTACTCAGTGATTCATATTGTGGTTCCTCCTATGGGGCTACAAACCCCTTCAGCTCCTTGGATCCTTTCTCTAGTTCCTTCATTGGGGATCCTGTGCTTAGTGCAGTGGAAGGCTGTGAGCATCCACATCTATATTTGTGAGGCACTGGCAGAGCCTATCAGGAGAGAGCTATATCAGGCTCCTGTCAGCAAGCACTTGTTGGCATCTACAACAGTGTCTGGGTTTGGTGATTGTAAATGGGATGGACCTCCAGGTGAGTCAGTCTCTAGATGGTCATTTCTTCAGTCTCTACTCCACACTTGGTCTTTGTAACTACATCCATGGGAGTTGTGTTTTCCTCTTCCAAGATGGATAGAAGTATCCACACTATGATCTACCTTCTTCTTGACTTTCATGTCCTTTCCAATTCATATCCCTTTGATCTCCTTTTGTTGTCTAATTGCTCTGGCTCTGACTTCAAACACTATATTGAATAGGTAGGAAAAGAGTGGGCAGCCTTGCCTAGTCCCTGACTTTAGTGGGATTGCTTCAAGTTTCTTGCCATTTAGTTTGATGTTGGCTACTGGTTTGGTATATATTACTTTTACTATGTTTATGTATGGGCCTTGAATTCCTGATCTTTCCAAGACTTTTATCATGAACGGGTATTGGATTTTATCAAATGCTTTCTCAGTATCCAATGAGGAGATCATGTGGTTTTTGTCTTTGAGTTTGTTTATATAGTGGGTTACGTTGATGGATTTCCATATATTNAACNATCCTTGCATCCCTGGGATGAAGCCTACTTGCTCATGATGGATGATCGTTTTGATGTGTTCTTGGATTTGGTTTGTGAGAATTTTATTGAATATTTTTGCATCAATATTAATAAGGGAAATTGGTCTGAAGTTCTCTTTCTTTGTTGGGTCTTTGTGTGGTTTAGTTTTCAGAGTAACTGTGGCTTCATAGAACGAATCTGGTAGAGTACCTTCTGTTTCTATTTTGTGGAATAGTTTGAGGAGTATTGGTACTAGGTCTTATTTGAGGGTTTGATAGAACTCTGGTCTAACCCATCTGGTCCTGGGGTTTTTTGGTTGGGAGACTATTGATGACAGTTTCTATTTCTTTAGGAGACATGGGACTGCTTAGATCATAAATCTGATCCTGATTTAACTTTGGTACCTGCTATCTGTCTAGAAAATTGTCCATTTCATCCAGTTTTGTTGAGTATAGCCTTTTGTAGTAGGATCTGATGATGTTTTAGATTTCCCCATGTTCTGTTGTTATGTCTCCCTTTTCATTTCTGATTTTGTTAATTAGGATGCTGTCTCTCTGCCTTCTAGTTAGTCTGGCTAAGGATTTATCTATTTTGTTGATTTTCTCAAAGAACCAGCTCCTGGTTAATTCTTGTATGGTTCTTTTTGTTTCCACTTGGTTGATTTCAGCCCTGAGTTTGATTATTTCCTGTCGTCTACTCCTCTTGGGTGAATTTGCTTCTTTTTATTCTAGAGCTTTTAGGTGTGCTGTAAAGCTGCTTGTGTATGCTTACTCCAGATTTTTTTGGAGGTACTCAGAGCTATGAGTTTTCCTCTCAGGAATGCTTTCACTGTGTTCCATAAGTTTGGGTATGCTGTGGCTTCATTTTCATTAAACTCTAGAGAGTTTTTAATTTCTTTCTTTCATTTTTCCTTGACCAAGTTTTCATTGAGTAGAGTATTTTTCAGCTTCCACGTGTATGTGGGCTTTCTATTATTTATGTTGTTATTGAAGATCAGCCTTAGTCTGTGGTGATCTGATAGGATGCATGGGACTATTTCAATATTTTTGTGTCTGCCTGTTTTGTGACCAATTATATGATCAATTTTGGAGAAGGTACCTTGAGGTGCTGAGAAGAAGGTATATCCTTTTGTTTTAGGATAAAATAGTCTGTAGATATCAGTTAAATCCATTTGTTTCATAACTTCTGTTAGTTTTACTGTATCTCTGTTTAGTTTCTTTTTCCAGGATCTGTCCATTGATGAGAGTGGGGTGTTGAAGTCTCCTATTATTATTGTGTGCAGTGCTGTGTGTTTTTTGAGCTTTAGTAAAGTTTCTTTAATGAATATGGATGCCCTTGAATTTGGAGCATAGATGTTCATAATTGAGAGTTCATCTTGGTAAATTTTACCTTTGATGACTGCAAAGTGTCCCTCCTTATATATTTTGATAACTTTAGGTTGAATGTCGATTTTATTCGATAGTTGAATGGCTACTCTAGCTTCTTTCTTGGGATCATTTGCTTGGAAAATTATTTCCCATTGTTTTGCTCTTAGGTAGTGTTTGTCTTTGTCACTGAGGTGGGTTTCCCATATGCAGCAAAATGTTGGGTTTTTATATAACCATTCTGTTAGTCTGTCTTTTTATTGGGGAATTGAGTCCATTGATATTAAGAGATATTAAGGAAAAGTCATTGTTGCTTTCTGTTATTTTTGTTTTTAGAGTTGGAATTCTGTTCATTATCTTCTTTTAGGTTTGTTGAAAGATTGCTTTCTTGCTTTTTCTAGAGCATAGTTTCCCTCCTTGTGTTGGAGTTTTCCATTTATTATTCTTTGAAGGGCTGGATTTGTAGAATGATATTGTGTAAATCTGGTTTTGTCATAGAATACCTTGGTTTCTACATCTATGGTAATTGTGAGTTTTGCTGGGTATAGTAGCCTGGGCTGGCATTTGTGCTCNCTTAGGGTCTTTATGACATCTGCCCAGGATCTTCTGGCTTTCATAGTCTCTGGGGAGAAGTCAGGTGTAATTCTGATAGGTTTGCTTTTATATGTTACTTGACCTTTTTCCCTTAGTGCTTTTAATATTCTTCCTTTGTTGCATTTGGTGTTTTGACTATTATGTGGCAGGAGGAATTTCTTTTCTGGTCCAAACTATTTGGAGTTCTGTAAGTTTCTTGTATATTCATGGGCATCTCTTTCTTCAGGTTGGGAAGTTTTCTTCTATAATTTTGTTGAAGATATTTACTGGCCCTTTAATTTGGAAATCTTCCTTCTTGTCTATACCTATTATCCTTAGGTTTGGTCTTCTCATTTGTCCTGGATTTTCTGGATGTTTTGGGTAAAGAGCTTTTTGCATTTCACATTTTCTTTGACCATTGTGTCAATGTTTTCTATGGTATCGTCTGCACCTTTCTCTCTTCTATCTCTTGTATTCTGTTGGTGATGCTTGCATCTAAGGTTCCTGACTTCTTTCCTAGGTTTTCTATCTCTAGAGTTGTCTCCCTTTGTGATTTCTTTATTGTTTCTACTTCCATTTTTAGATCCTGGATGTTTTTTTTCTTTTCAATTCTTTTACTTGTTTGGATTTTTTCTCCTGCAATTCTTTAAGGGATTTTTTTGTGTTTCCTCTTTAAGGGCTTCTACTTCTTTGCCTGTGTTCTCCTGTATTTTTAAAGGGAAGAATTTATGTCTTATAGTCCTCCATCATCATCATGAGGAGTGACTTTAGATCCATATCTTGCATTTCTGGTGTGATGGTGTATCCAGTCCTTGCTATGGTGGGAGAGTTGGGTTCTGATGATGCCAAGTAACCTTGTTGTCTGTTGCCTCTGTTCTTATGCTTGCCTCCTGCCATCTGATTATCTAAAGTGCTCCTTGCCCTCATTATATGTGATTGGAGGCTGTCCTTCCTGTAATTCTGGTTGAGTCAGATCTCCTCAGAGTCCAGCTTTCTCTGTGATCCTGTGATTCAGGGATCCTGTGATCCTGAGATTTTTGGTGTGTTAGAGTTCTTGACAGTCAAGCTTCCTCTGAGACCCTGAGATCCTGGTGTGACCAAGCTCCTGGGATCCTGAAATCATAAAATCCTGGGCCTATTAGAATGCCTGGAATTCGTACCTCTTCTGGGGACAATAGGGCTGTCTGCTGAGTTTGAAACCAAGTTCGACCAGAGCAGACTGGGAGTAACTGGAACCACTGGTCAGGCAGGGCTCCTGTGTCCCTGCTCCTGCTGGCCCCAGGCACTCCTGTTTGTGTTGCAACAGATGTATTCTACTCACTAGTGATCCTAAGATCCTGTGCGTGCTAGGGTGCCTGGGTGTGTAGAGTCTTCTGGGTGCCGTAGGACTGTCTGTTGAGTGTGGTCCCAAGGTGATCTGGTGCTGCTGCCCACCGGAAGGAACCTTAAATTTGTTTCTTATTTTCGAAACATTATCTTTAGGCCAGGTAGGTCTCAAATTCCCTATGTAGTCAAGCATGACCTTGAACTTCTGATGGTCCTGCATTTACCTCCTTAGTGCAGAAGGTACAGGTATATGGAGTCATGTCCTGGATATGTAGTGCTGGGGGTTTGACAAGCACTCTGTCAACTGGCTAGATCCCCAGTCCTCTTCTTTGTTTAGTGATCTACTGAGGACGAGTGAACAAAATAGCTTGTGAGGGCTGCTGGGACTCAGGCACTGACACTAGCAACTCCAGCTATGTCGGAGAGATTCTTGGAGGGGAGTGCTGAAGTGAATCACAGCCTTCCTGTGCATGGCTCTTCATGAGCTTTCTTAGTTGCAAGTCTGCATACCTGCTCCTCTCTCTGCTTGGATTAATATCCTCTGTCACGGATTGAGATAGCTGGTCATTGAGGCCAGCTGTCAAGTCCTCCCAGTGGCGCCCTTGATCTCACTGAGCCGTGTCATGCTTGTGTCCAGGGAGCCTCTGGGAGGGCAGGATGGAAGCTTTTATTTTACATGACAATGTGGGACCAAAATAGGAAGTGACCTCATGCCTACTAATAAGGCTGGGTTTTTGAGCTATCTCTGCTAGGCAAAGCTCTTACTCTGGTTCTAAGTAGACTGCATATTTATGAGCAAATTGCTGAGCAACTCTGGGCCTCAGTTTCCGGTTTTGCACACGGAGGGGATTGAAATGCCTAATTTCTAAAGTACTTTCTAGACTGATTTTTCTCTACACTGCTCTGCCACTGTGCCTCTCTAACAGATGTCGCCTCAGTGTTTCCCACCAGTAACTTGGAACCCAGGAATTTGCTGTTGAAAACCACAAATGCCTGCAGTGCCCTGTGGGAAGTGGTACCCAGCCTGCATCAGTGTTTGAGTCCTGCATCCCTGCACTGTCCTCATTTCCCATCATCAGTCCTTCCTCCTGGGCTAACTGGCTTTCAATGGGATTTATTATTATGATGGTGACTTCATTGACCTGGTGAAAAGTGACTGTTCTTGTCGAAGAGAGCTGAACATGGAGGCCAGTTAGGGTTTCCTCAGTTACTTCATCTGTCATGTCTTTGCTACAATAGTAGGTCAGTGGAGGCCAAAATCCAGTCCTCAATTATCCTTTTGTTTTGACACTCCAGCAAGGGCCATTCTACAATCCACAGATACTTTTGCACTGAAACGGCATTTGACAGCAAATCTTTTATAAATAATGGCATTGACATTATATCTCTGTTAAAGTAATTTACTCCTCGCAATAATTTTAACTTAGTTTGTTCTACACAGTGTGTTATTTTAATCTTCTTTCCCATTATTATTGATGAGGGCTCTTGGAAAAAGATTAGAAGACTGGTTGAAAATTATCCTCAGTGAATTTAAAACAATAATAAGGATGTGAATACAGATTAAAGCAAATTGAGGGCTGCTGTGGACGCATTAGCAGATGATTACCTGATGAATTGGGAACGTAACACCAGCACTGTTGGCATGATTTGCCTCTTCCCTTCCTCATATTACCCTGAAGATTTGCCTCCCTGGCCCTGTTTCCTTCTGGGCGCTCATCTCTGCCTTTGGTCCTCTTTTTTACATTCTTCCCTTTTCCTGTCACGCTCTCCTCATGCAGAGATTTAAAAAAATGCCTTGCCATGAAGGGTTCATATTGCAGAGTCCTTGGTGTAAAGGGTCCCTTTAACTTCCATCTTCTTTAGAAGGTTTCTTCTGCTTTCAATTACCAGGCCAATCTTATCTGTGACATCATTCCCTAGTTTACTCATTTGGATAGGAATTTCTAGTACTTTCTCCAGACAGTAATAGTTATTTCTAAGAAATATGGGGTATGATCATTAAGCAAACATCCCTTGGGGTGTTCAATTAAAAAGATGGTTATGTTTACCTCCCCTCCCCTCCAATCTCTCTCTCTCTCTCTCTCTCTCTCTCTCTCTCTCTCTCTCTCTCTCTCTCTCTCTTTCTTTCTTTCTCTTCAGGACTTCTCAGAGCCTTTATTTTGTGAATTTCCCAATAGAAAACATAGTACTCATTTTTCCCCAACTGATGGACTACTTAAAATAAGGCTTCACAGGAGAATAATGAAAACAGATTCTAAAAATGTGGCAACCCCATGTCTGGAGTTTATAAAGCCCGAGATGTTGGAAGCTGGGTAGCTCAGTTGCTCACCTCTCCCGTGCAGTCAGTTCACAGATTCTGACTCCCCCTAGAGGAACTTCATACAAACGCCTGTGGTTCTCTCTGCTCAGTTTTCTTTCTCTTGCAATCTGTGAGACTGTTCATGTTAGTGCATCAGTGCATGTTCGTCATCACTGCTCGGGTACAGTCATGCCAGGGCACGCCAAAGGACACTAGAAAAGTCGGGTGTCCTTGACCTTTAACAATCATTTTCTCTTTTTATTATTATTCATTTGTTTTATTTATTTACATTTCAAATGTTATCCCCCTTCCTGCCTCCACAAATCCCCCGCCCCATCTCCCCTCCCTTCACCTCTAAGAGGATGCGCCCCTTTTCACTTCCACCTCACTCCTCTAGCATCCTCCTTCTCTGGGGCATCAAGCCTCCACAGGACCAAGCACATCCCTTCCCACTGAGACCAGACAAGGCAGTCCTTTGCTACATATGTAGTGAGGGCCACACACCAGCTCATGTGTGCTCTTTAGTTGGTAGCTTAGTCTCTGGAGCTCTGAGGGGTCCACTTAGTTGATACTATTATTCTTCCTTCCTATGGGACTGCAATCCCATTCAGCTCCTTCAGTTTTTCCCCTAACTCTTCCATACAGTCGCCAAGCTCAGTCCAATGGTTGGCTTTAAGTATCTGCATTTGTCTCGTTCAGGTGCTGGCAGAGCCTCTCAGAGGACAGCCATATCAGGCTCCTGTCTGTAAGCACCTCTTGGTATCAGCAATCGTGTTGGGGCTTGGTGTCTGCTCATAGGATGGATCCCCAAAGTGGGGTGGTCCCAAGATCTGGATGGCCTTTCCTTCAGTCTCTGCTCCATTTTTGTCCCTGCATTTTCTTTAGAAAAAACAATTCTGAGTTATAAATTTTGAGATGGGTGGGTGTCCTATCTCTCAACTGGGGGACGTCTCTATCTACTGGAGGTAGTTTCTTTGGGTCCTATCTCCCCGCTATTGGGCATTTTGGCTAATGCTATCCTCATTGGGTCCAGACACCAGGGATGTGGCAGGCTCCCAGGGCCTGTAACATTCTCAGCAGTACCATCTGGGGAAAGTCAACTCTGACGGCATTTTTCTAGAGCAGTGGTTCTCAACTTGTGAGTGGTGACCCCCTCCCTGGAGATTGAATGATCCTTTCATAGGGGTCACATATCAGATGCTTACATTATAATTCATAACAGTAGCAAAATTATGAAGTAGCAACAAAAATAATTTTATAGTTGGGGGTCACTACAACATGAGGAACTGTATTAAAGGGTCACAACATTAGGAAGGTTGAGAACCATTGTTCTAGACCATAGCTGAGGGGAGCATTTGGGAGGGAATCTCCAGATGGGGAGAATCTGGGAGGCAGATACTTATTCAATATTGTTCATCTCACAATGAGCGCATAGATATGTGTACTGCATGCACATGTGTGCGCCTTTCCTCTATGTTCATTTCCAAAGATATAGCTGCTCAACACTAAAACTGTAAGGGCACTCCCATCTCACCTCCACATGGGAAGTAGAACAACAACACCATGGTGGGTAGCACGTGCTGACTCTCAGCTGTCAGTGAAATTCAGGGTTAGGGCTAGCCTGGGATGGGTCTGTGCATTATTGTCATTGTCCTGGTGTAGTAATACACTCTTGCCTGTCAGGTAGTGAGCGTATTGACTATTTAGCTTCTAGATTAGTGGGTCCCTTTATGTTTTTTGTAAGGGTGCAGCTGAACAGTATGATCAAACAAAAGTAAGGGATTGTCTCTGGGTTTGAGGGATAGAAGAATAATCATACTGCAGCTTGCTCCGTAGATGCCGTAGATGAATACTTTGTTTTGAAGTGTGCTGACGGCAGTGCAGTTGGGTCAATCTTTGTTTCTTTATTCCATATGGCCCTTGCTGACAGTTGGGAACTTGCTTTCAGACAGAACCCAGATGTACACCGCTAGCTCTGTTTTCCACAACAAAGTCACTGCTCAAGCTCTGTCAAAACAAGTTTTCTATTAGCTTTGGTATAAAGCGCTGGAGAAGGTGGCCGTGTACATGGATTGAATTCATGGAGGGGCTCCAAACTTTATTAGAGGGTGAAACAATGAACATCACAACCTGCCTTCATAACATACTAAACTCCTCAGAGGAAGGGTGGATCAATTATTACCATGGGTGGATATAGAAAGGGTGGAGCCAGGAGAGCTGTCCAGGACAGGAGAAACCAGTATACCAGACAGAGGGAAATGAAGACATTGGCTGTTACTCTGGTCGATACTCTCTGTCTAGTGGGTCTGGTTTATGAGTGCAGACAGATCAAAACTCAACTTTATGTATTTGCTTATACATGATCTAAGTACCAGTGGTTCTGGTTGAGTCTTTGAGTAAGATATATGCCTGATGTAAGCTAGATAGCATATGTGAATGTGAACACACTGGGGGATGAGATGAGCAGGGACCGAATTTTGGTTTTACCACTTATGGAGTGTTTGATCTTAGGCTTATTTTCTATGAGAGTTTATGAGGTTCAGTGTCCTTGTCCATGTATATAGTGAAGATCATAACACGAGCTCCCACAATGTTCTTGTGTATAAGATGATACATATAGAAGATACATACAATGATTTAGACAAGTGCCTGTTACTTCATTTCCCTTGTTTGCAATAATCTTTCTTTTTTTTTTCTGATTAGGACATAGGGAAGTTGCCTTCTATACAAAATGCGTAGAAATTAAGGTGGTACAGCCATCCATCTCCCTAACATCTGTCTCTGGTACCCCACTCATGCCTTACCTCCCTTTGTTAAGCAGAGACTAATATACTTCCTTCCTGCTATTTTTCCATCTTTCTTTTGCTTTCTTACCATTCACTTATGGCTGGCACCATCCTGTTTCCCTTTGGAATCATTCCTCCTCTTCAGCATCCCCCTGATGTTAAAATTGTCTCATCACACAGCACAGGTACGCAAAACAACTTTGATGTTTTTCTTACAAGTCAAGCACTTGATGGTAGGACATCTTTCCCAAAGGTGTGACAACTTTCCCTGTGGTGCTCACAACCCAGCTGAATTGGGATTTTTTTTTTCCCAAGCACTAGAAAGTATCAGAAGAGAAGGAGATAGGGAAGGGCTTGACTGCATTGTTTTGCATACTCAAGACTTCCAATTCTGCCTCAAGTAGGGTGAACTTGAGGCCCTGGAATATTTTCTCCTTCAGTCTCTCTCTCTCTCTCTCTCTCTCTCTCTCTCTCTTCACTTCTCTCTCCTCATCTCTCTCTCTCTTTCTCCTTCCTTCCTTCTTGCATAAGGATGTATTTGCACATGAGCTTGTATGTATGGTATGTACATGCACATGTGTGCGCGTGTATGAGGAGGTTGGAGGTGGTCCTTCTCAATTCCTAGCTACATTATTTTTTGAGACAGGGTCTCTCACAGATCCAGAAGCTCCTGATTTTTCTGGCTTAAGTGGTCAGCAAATCCCAGGAATCGTCTTGGCTTCACCCCTGCCTTGTAAAGGATTGCAGGTGCACCCAAGACATTCAACTTTCTGTGTGGGTACTGAGGATCCAAGTGCGGGCCCTCCTGCCTCCACACTAAACACTTCGCTGGCTGAGCTGTTGAGGTAGCTTTTCAAACCTTTAAAACTTATTATTATTGTGTATGGGGGTGGGGCACAAACGGGGAACTTGGAGGACAACTTTTTGTGGTGTTGCGTCTCTCATTCTGTTTCTACGTGGCATCTGGGAACAAGCTGAGGTCATCAGGCTTGGCAATAAGCAGGCAAATGCTATGCCAGTTGAGGCATTTCCACAGGTTTCCCAGTTGAGTTGTCTTTCCACTATCTACCCTTTTTTTGGTATGTGTGTGTGTGTGTGCATGTGTGTGTGTGATGAGGGGTATGAGTAATATTGGGGGACAGTTCATACAACTTTGCCAGCTGTGAAGTTCTCACTCTTAGGTCCCTGTTTTGTTTTTATTCGTTTTGAGGAGACAGCAAGCACCTGCCCTACATGAATCACAGCTATTTTGCTATGTTAATTGCAGTTCCCTGAGGGTTTAGGTTTTCCCACTAAGTGCCATCCAATTACATCCCCTACTAATTAATGTCAAGAGAGACTTGTCAGGTGAGCCTTTTGGTGAGTTCCTGCCCCTGTCACATAGGAAGGGGGCATTTGTCTACAGGAGCAGATGGGCTAATAGTCATAGCATCCCAGAGAGGCTACACCTTTACAGTGGCCATCTATTCAATGATCTCTCAAGCAGTTAGCAGAGTGTGCTGTAGGATCCAACATGGAGTCCACAAGGAAGAGAATCCTCTCGACGTGGAACCAGATTAGTGCTTCCTAAAGGAAGGCTCTAGGGAGCTTAGACTTGAGGTCCCATGGCAGACTATTTCTAGTGCATAGGCTGTGGTCTAGATGTTTATCCCACATAAAAGTAAGGAGCATGGCGTCTGCTGAGCCTAGACCTTACTAGATGCTCAGGGAGCAGCTTCTATGGAAGAAACAAATCTGGTCTGGTGGATGTGAACCATAGAGGTGGCTGGTAAAGGAGTGCCAGGGCCACAACCCGACCTCTCTTGCTTCTGTGACACTGTCTCTTGTGGTGGTTCTAATACCTTCTCCTAACAATTCTCTCCAGTGTTCCTTAGGCCCATGTGAGAGATCTCATGGGGGTCTTTTAAAACTTGCAGTTTTCTGGAACTCATCACCAGTGATTCTCAGGCAGTGAGTTAAGGTTGAAATGTCAACAGCAGCACACTGACTCTCAAGATCGGAGATATCACTCAACCGTGGGCACTTTAGAGGACTGTGACCAGAGATGTCATTCAATGGTGGTCACTTTAGAGGAATGTACAAAATCTCCAGTAGGATCTTATTTGCTTTTATCTACATGGGCACAAACAATTCATTCTGAGACTGTCTGCATTGCCAATGATAACAGTTGGCTAAATATGAATTGGCTGTTGACTTTCTAACTGTGTTAGGCGTGTGAGCAAGGTGCTAAAGAAGATGTGAAGAAAAGTGATAATTTGAATTAACCAGTGCATGCTTATAGATACACACACACATGCACACACACACACACACACACACACACACACTTACTTCACATTATAATATTTGTCCATGGATGCGTAGTTCATTACTCTTGACTCTAAATAGCAGAAGTGTCATTCTGGAACTAATGCTCATCTCTGTAAGCTTATAATAGCAGCTGCTGCTCCTTAGCATGGATTGAAACGAGCAACGAAAAGAGTTAATGCTTTTCTGTGTTTGTCTTTATTGATGCAGTATTATGTTTCTTCTCCAACAAACTCCTATGCAATATGGGTATGGGTAGTAAATTTTTTCAGGGTTAATGTCTCCACAGAGCGCCAGAGTTTAAGCCTTTCTTCTTTCAGGCATACAGCAGAAATCTAAATGGAGCTGCTGGACTTGAACTCTACAGGATTAGTTTTAAAGATCTTTCTGTCATGCTTAGAAGTAATCTGTCATGTGGCTGGAGAAACTAATAATATACACACACATACACACACACACACACAAACACACACACACACACACACACACACACACACACACACACACACACACACACTAGGTGTCCCAATCTTGTTCCTGACTGACACTGGCCAGCTTGTTGGAACCCACAGGTTGAAGACATCTGCCTTACACAATTACAGAAACCATCACTTGAGTGTAAAGTAAGTGCAAGCAAGCTGTGCGTCATGGTATCCATGCCAACGTGAGGAAATACCTGTCTTAGGAATAGGTGATGTCATGAATTGTCAGGATCTTCAAGGCTGAGTTTAATTAAAATTAGGATCATGCAGGACAGGATAATCAAACCACTGTTTAGAGTTGGTACTGATACAGAATGGCAATGCAGTTTATTTATATAGCCTAGCATGGGTAAGACTCCTGGCCTGATTCCTAGCATTGCAAACCAATAACTGAACAAAAAAATCAACCAACCAATCAACCAAGTAAATAAGCAATTTTAATTAAATAAAAAGAAGGTTCACATTGGCAACTCAATGTCAAGACTTGTTACCATACTGAAGGAAATGGTCTAGGAAAGTTTAAAATGTGGGGGAGATACAAAGTGTTCCATTGGTACTCTAGAGTTAGAGGCATCTCCAAGTTCATTCCTTTTGTTTTAGCACTTGCTTTTTTGAGATGTAATACACATTTCATAAACAGCACATGTAGTAAGTCTGTGCAAACTCATTAACTTTAAATTTTTTATTGAACAATTTAAATCCTTAAACATCCCCATCTCTTGCCATTTCTGACAGGGAAGGTGGTATTGCAGCTGGTTATGTGTGAGGACTGCATTCTTCAGAACCTGAAGTAGATCTGATAACACTGCTCGAATAAAACTCAGCTCCCTCTGCCCAGCTCTTCATTCAGGAGTGTGTGTCTGAGAGCATTTGCATGTGTGAGCATTTGGATGCTAAAAGACCAAAATACAATGGTCTTTGACTTGCAAAGTTCCAACTTCAGATTTTTTAAGTTTATGATGTGTGAAAATGATACATATTTAGTAGAAACTGCACTTCAAAGTTCAAATTTTGATCTTTTCCCAGTCTAGAATGTGGTGGGGTACTCCCTCGTGAGGCTGAGTGGCAGCAGAGAGCCAGAGTTCCTAGACATGAGAGGGAAGATAGCACTGTACAATCTATGGTGCTGCTGAGTTCTCATAGCTGATGTGATAGGTGTCCGAAGTTTATCTCTGCCTTATGACATTTGTAACTTGTGATGAGTTATCAGGGCATAGGTCTCGCAATGGAATAGCATCTTCATGCAATAAGAGAGTTAGGTGGGCACAGTAAAGAGTAGTGAGATCTGATGAGGAAGAGGGAAAGGATGAGGTGTGGGTACCTCAGTTGCAGTGGAGAGCCCAGGGTCAGGGCCGGGCCCCTTACCCACACAAGATGCGTGCTTTTCCCATGTGGGGAGCTTCTATATTCTCAGGTGACTTCTCTGTCTTCTGAAATGGCTGTTCTTTTTTCAGTTTCTTCGCTGTCATAACTGTGTGACTTCTATGTGGGGCCAGCCTGGTGTGACCTTACTTCTTCATTGGAATCTTTTCCATTTGGGGGTCTGTCTAATCATTCCCCCTCTCCTCATTCCCTGCCCCCTTCTTTGGATTCAGGATCTCTCCATGGAGCCTTGGCTACTCTATAATTCCACATTTCTTGATTCAGATTTCAGAAAATAAAATGTTTTATACAGGCTACTGACTTCATACTAAGAATTCAACATCTGGCACCATCAACTATGGCCAGTGGGTGTGTGTGTGTGTGTGTGTATTTGTGGTTTGTGGCATTCAGGGGGCAGATCACAACTCCCTGGGTTTATCTGTTCCATTAGCAGTGACTGTAGGCTAGACCGTCTTACTGGAAAGCTCAGGAACCAGAACTCATAGCTGTAATATAGAAATGAAAATGAGGTTATGAATACATTGGTGGTTCTGGTAGATGTTGGGACTCTCTGAGTGTGGAAGAGAAGGATGGAGAGAAGAGAAGTTTAAGGTCGGCTTAACGAGTGCCTCTGGAGGCACGCACATGGGGTTCTGAGCAGCCGCTGCTCCTCCTGCTGAGGAGCCCAGGTTGTGAGCAACGAATTCAGCAGCTGTTTCTTAGTGAAGAAAACCTGACTCAGAGCAGAGTGCTTCTGCCACAGGAGAGGCTTTTCCAGACCCACAAATTCTCATATTTCACTATGAGCCTCAGCACTGCCTACGTATGATGTTGCATTTTCTGATTGTCTTAGCAAAGTTTTGTAGAACACAGGCAACTCTGGTGTTTTATTAAAGTCCTGCAAGAAAGAAGAACAGAATTGTCTTCTCGTGCTTCTTTCTAGCAACATTCCAAGAGATGGCATTCCTGAAAGAATGCACAGAGTTAACATTGGAAGAAGGGCACATATGTAAAGATGCCCTGCATATTTGACATAGAGAATTTGCATAGACCCAGCAGAAGCTCACTAGAGGCCATAGCAAGAGCTACTTTGAATGCCTGTTTAGTTTTACCCAGAGGAGTCTCTCTAAAGCTCTTTGTCATTGAAGTCATTTTTATGTGTCAGGAGCTGAGAGGCTCCTTCAGTCCCATCATGGAGACCTGTGGGGCAGAGACTGAGCAGGTCCAGATTCGGCTTTTCACTTGTGGGCACAAAGCTTGATCTGTCCTCTTCTCCCAAGTTAGCTTACTTTAAACCAACTGTCATTCTTGCTTTGAGGAAACCAAGCTGACTGAACACCTTAGTTTGCAAATCTTATCTTACTACAAGCAGCTCTGGATGCCATGTGACTAGTCTCCTTTTCCTGGCAGCCTGTGTCTGGGGAGTTTCCTCCAGAAGTCCTTCCTTGTCTTAAAGCCTCTGCATATTCTCTTTCCATGAGCATTGCAGAACTCAGGAACCAGGGAAGGAAAACACAGTTCACACTTCACCTGGAATGTGAGAAGTTTTTAATGTAGAACCAACCATGTGGGCGTGCTGCAGGTACAGAAGATGGGATCTCTTGTACTGAGTCTGTCTGCTGAAAGTCTACGGTGGGGCTGGGGCCTCACAGGCAGTCACACAGTTGTGCTGGTGATCATTCCTACAAGCTGGAGGATGTGAACATCAAAGCCAGTCTGTAATTTTAAAGACACCAGCCAAGCCTGGCTTTTCTCTACACGTTCAAGGACTGCAGTAGGGAAGCCTTCTCATGCTAATCCTCTTGCTGAGAATCAGCTAATGAAGAGGAAGGAGGTTATATGGCCAATATTTTCCTTAGCGATAGCATGAATAATTCTAGGCTTTCCTAAATATGAACTGGCCTCCTTCACTTCTGGTTTAAATTATGGGGCACAGAGAGTTATTGACAGGGAGAAGAGAATATGATGTAAGGACTCTGAAGGGGGCAAAGTTCTTCCAGCTTGTGGACTGCAGTGAATAGTAACCCGCAATGAGCAAGATGCCTCAACTTTGAGAATATTCTCCACACTGAGTACTGACGTCTTGCTTATAGCATCGTTTCTGCTCTGTGATGCTCTAGCCCCCACTCCTGCAGTTTTTGGTCCAAAGCTGCACTCCTTCTGTGACCGATTCAATGCCTTTGCTTGCAACTAGATCCTGCTCAATTTCTCACTATCACTATTGAAGGGGTCGTAAGATTGCTTCATCGAGGCCACGACACCATCACTGTGACTCAATCTGTGTTCCTGAGATCCAGGCAGAACAGTCTTACTCCCGAGCCCTAACTCAAGTCTTCTGAGATCTACTCATCCATCTGCAGCATCATTCTCACTCATTCCCAAACAGCAGGTCCCTCATGGTATCTCCACATCTGTCCCTCTGCCTGCACCAGCACACCTCAAAATATTCCGGTCTCCAGAGTCTACCTCTGAATCCTTCCCCGACATCTCCTGGTTCCTATCTCGTTCCTCCTTGTCTTGAGTTTCTAAAGAAATCCAGTTTGAGAAAAATGTAATTTTTTAATAAATTAGAATAATTGAGAATATTAACAAAATATATAAATGCACTCAAAGCAAGATATTGTGTGTGTGTGTGTGCGCGCGTGCGCGCGCGTGTGCGTGTATGTGTGTGTGTGTGTATGTGTGTAGTAGTAGTAGTAGTAGTGGTGGTGATTTTTTCCCCCACAACAAAAAAGAAAATAATTCATGGAGATTACTATGCAGGAGATTTTGAAGGCAGGAATCTATCTTGTTCTGTTGGTGCTCAAATTAGCAGAACAAAGACATTTAGAGATACTGCTAACTGCCTCTGGCGAACCTCCAGTTTAGACATAGAAAGCAGTTGCCTCTAGATTGTTTGGTCTCTGAGGGCAGAAGTGTAGATGTCTTACTGTGATATCTCAGCATTATAAACAGCACCAACAGGAGGGCTTTTAAAGTCCAGGTAGCAAAAACTGGTAACTTGGTACTGTGATATCTCAGCATTATAAACAGCACCAACAGGAGGGCTTTTGAAGTCCAGGTAGCAAAAACTGGTAACTTCAGGTAGAAACTAGAACCTGCATTAGATAATTTCCTTCTCTTTCTGCTTTCTTCTCGTTTGGCTCCCGTGAGGCACAGAGCACTCAGGCAAATGGATGGAACTAGAAAATATCATCTTGAGTGAGGGAATTCAGACCCCAAAGGACATGTATGGAATGTAATTACTAAAAAGTGGGTATTAGAAAAAAAAAAAAAGTATAGAATACCCAAGATACAGTCCACAGAACACAAATAGGTCAACAAGCTGAAGGGCCCAAGTGAGGATGCCTCAGTTTCACTTTGGAGGGAGAAGAAAGCAATCATAAGTGGGAAGGGAAGGAGGGACCTGGGTGGAAAAATGGACGGGAAGAGGGGGGAAGTCGAGGGGGAGGGGAACCTGATCTGGTATTGGGTGAGGGAGAAGGACTGAAGCCCTGAGGGGCAGCAGAAAGAATGAAACTGGCCACCTCAGAAGATAGGAGGTGGTGGGGATCCTCAGTATGCACCAGAGACCTGGGTGGTGGGAGACTCTCAGGACTCAAAGGGAGGGACCTTAGATGAAGAGCCCCACAGTAGGGAGAAAACTTATAGAGCTTACCTCCAGCAGGAAGCCAGGACATCAAGTGAGGGAGGGGGTTGACATCCTGCAGTCAAACCTCTGACCCATAACTGTTTCCTGTCTGAAAGAGTGAGTACATAGTACATACCATGCATGTCCTTTTGGGTCTGAGTTACCTCACTTAGGATGATATTTTCTAGTTCTATCCATTTGCCTGCAAAACTCTTTTCTTTTTTTTTTTGAGCTACACACTCTCATTGTCCTGGAATTTGCTGGGTAGGATAGGGAGGAGGTTTCTACCTCCCTAACACTGGGCTATAGTATTAGCATGCCCAGCTTTGTGTACTTTTTCATGTGGGTTTTGGTGATCCAACTTAGATCCCCATGCTTCATGGCAAGAGCTTCTCCTGCCAAGCTGTGCTCCTGGCTCCAGGCTCTCCTAATACTTAAGGAGGTACTATATTTACAATGCCATTTAATTTTTATGTCTTGGATTCGGTTTATGGAGATGATGAGAAGATAGAGTTGGAGTAAATGCTATCAAGTGCTCTCCGATGAGCAGATCTTTGCAAAGATGGGCTAGGGTTGATAAGGGCTGCTGACCCCTAGCTGGGTACCTCTTAATGAGGACAAAAAGTAAAGCCAAGCCAGGAAAGGGTGGCTGTGCTTTCGGGGAGGCGGGGAGGGAGTGTCGAATCTTTGAGATTCTGTTATTCAAAAAAGACCTCCTTGCTTTGCAATATATAGAAAGAAGCAACTCCTAAGAAAAGGACCCTCAGGGAAACCGTACCCCTCAGCCCTCAGTGCACCCTTGTCTTCAGTTTCCTCTTCCACAATGGCAGGGACAAGTGAGCCTGTTTCTTGGAAGGACCAACCTCAATGCCCGTGGTGCGCCATGCAAGCATAGCTAGAAGTCTGAGCCAGGGTCGTTCCTTCTCTGGCACAGCAGAGGAGAGCCTTCCATTATCATTCTCATGACTGACTCTCCCCCCCCCCCCAAAATGCTGGGAAGCCATGAATATGCAAGATACAGTATCATTTCAGCAGAATCCTCCCAGATACTCCGTCCTTCCTGCAAAGGCCTCCCTGGAGGCCAGATAAGTACCTGAGAGGAAACAGCCTCCTAATTAGCAGAGAAATTAGATCACACACATCCTGACAATATCCATTTTTAATATAGTCAGAAACTAGTTGTTTAAATCTGAAAAGAGAAACCACAGTCCAAAGCTATGTTCCTTTTTCAGAAGAAAAACCACAGGAGGCATTCCTGTGATGGGTTCAGAGAAGATTCATAAGGGGTTTAGTAATTTCAGTGGCAGAGTCGTGGCTCTGGCCAGCTACTGCTTGTGGTTTGACCTTGGGAAAACATGTATGTTTCTGGGCCCGTCTTCCTTACCAGTAAGATGTGTATTAAGAACCTCCCCTCATGCTTACTGCCCTGCACAGAGGTTAACTGCTCTTGGCTGTGGGCCACTCCCTGAAGATTTGAAACCCCAGGTGGGAATGTTTGACTGTTTCACCAGGGAGCTATGTTGAATTCAAGCTGGTGAAGGCAAGACGCCAAAGTCTCTCCTCTTGGTGTTTACGAAGCCGTCCAAGGCTCCCCGATGAAGGGTGTTCCCCTCGACAGTGGCGATAGTCATTGTCCTTCCTGTTTGACTAACAGAAGCTGAGTGTATGCTCACAGGAGTGGGACCCTGTAATAAGAAGTTATCTCTCAACCATCTGATGGCCGAGGGGGAAAACACTACTTCCTTGATACAAATACTTTACCTTCTCTTTTACAATTCTTGTTCCTTGAAATGCAAGCATCATGGGTTGGAGTCGTGTGGCTGCCCTGAGAGAATAAAAAAACAAGACCCGTACCCTGTGCACTGCAGCTGGGCACCGTACCCTGTGCATTGCAGGGCACTGTGCCTCAGCATCAAGTAGCAGTTGTGGAACTTTCATCAATCTGGACTTATGTTAAATTAGGGAAACAAAATCTCCATTGAGTTAAAGCACCACTATTTGGAATTTTGGGTTGTCAAGCTGAGCCGTAAGTTAATATTAGGAAGTCTGATGGATCCGACTTGACACATCCAGATTAAAATTGACCGGTCAATTGACTGCAAGAACCTGAGGAAGGGAAATGACTAAGAATTTATGAAACTGGATATCTGGTTCTCTCATTCACTAGGTGTGTAAGCACACAACTCAAGGAATCATCTTGGGGCTCAGTTTCCCCTAGGTGAGAGTTGGAGTGCGCCCCACAGTTTTCTGATGGTGCCCCTGGCCACACTTTCTCAGGACCTCAGACTCAGCGTGACATGGGACAGACCCATGCAGACATACTTTTGGTTATAGGTAGGGAAGGTGTAAGTGGGATGAATGGGAGATACGTCTTTGCTTTAAAAGGTTGTTTCTTAAGTATCATCCAGGTTACTAAGAATTTTCTTCATATGAAATCTTTGTACTTTTTTGGATTGATTATTGAGTTAATTAGTATAATTAAGCACAATTACAAAATGAGTACAGGTCTGTGTAATCAGTTGCTAACAATGTGTAATTAAGTAACTATATTTTGCAATTAGAAGCTTGGAAACCACAGTGCCATTTTAGAATATTCATTTTATTCTATTGAAAAAAAGTTGTCCCAAATCTACACATAGATCATTTCCAAGAGGCTCACCTTTATCTACCGTGGAATAGGTACTTTTATTTTCATAAATTATTAATACTACTTTTCATATTAAGAAGTTATAACATTCTATCTTTTTTTCCCTAAATGAGACTTCTTTTGGTCCCAGAATTAAAATAAATCTCTTTCATATTTATGTTTGTGAAGGGGAAACTTAAGGGTTCTTTGGAAAGTCAGTTGTGTCTACTAGTATTTTGCTGAGGCAGATACGTGAAGGATTGTTTGGCTGAAGCAGACACAAGCGCGTGAAAGGACACGTGATGAAGGATTCTTCACTAACAGCACACATGTATTGGTCTGCCTTACATTGTGTAGTTGAGCTCCGTTTGTTAGGACTCTGCAGAGAGAAACGCACCAAAAGCCTTCTGTGGTGTGCTAGCAGTGTCTTTCCACTTCTGTAGACTTGGGCCGATTGGCAAAGAACTTCACCTGGTGTCCCTTTCGGCCTTGGTCCCTCCTGGACACTCTTGCGGGTTCTGCTGAGGCCTGGCTGTCCCTGTTAGATTGTGCCACTGCTGTGGCTATCCCAACACTACTTCACAGGACTGATGGGATATCCAGGAAGTGTTCGTGAGTGGACTGAGCTGCTGCTGACCCGTGAGCTACACTGCTGACTCCCTGACAGTACAGATGGGATTTGCTCCAAAGAAGCATTTCTAAAGAGGTCCACTACCTCTGGTGGGTGGTGGGCTGGAATGGAGGTCAAAGCATTTAAGCACCATTAGTAAAATCAGGGGTTTGAAAATGTAAAGGTTATATGTTTGTTTGGAAAAAAAGTAGCAACTGACTCAAGAAATCAATTAGGGGATTAAAAAAAAAATGAGCAGAGACTTGGTTTCATTTTGGAGAATGTACAATGGAAAGTAGTAGGCTGGAAAACAGTGACGCTGGGCTGGCGAGATGGCTCAGCGGTTAAGAGCACCGACGGCTCTTCCAAAGGTCCTGAGTTCAAATCCCAGCAACCATATGGTGGCTCACAACCATCCGTAACAAAAACTGATGCCCTCTTCTGGAGTGTCTAAAGACAGCTACAGTGTACTTACATATAATAAATAAAGAAATCTTTAAAAAAAAAAAAAAAGAAAACTGTGACACTGAGTTTGTAAAGAGAGAGCCAGATACACGATTTCATGAGTAACATTGAAATCATACCATCAGTCTTTGGGATTAGATTAATTTTTAAAGATATTTTGGATGCAATTATTCTTTTTATCCCTTGACACATTTGTTATAAGGTTTTCCAGATTACAGGATGATCCCATATCTGTGAGGCCCCCATATTTTACATGGAATTTAAGGACATCCTTGGCTTTCTCTCTGCTGTAAGCACAGACTATCCTTTTGTTCTGTGAGTGGGTCAAAAGCTGCATGTGGCTGCAGTATTGGACAATAGATAACTGTGAAGAATGACTCAGATTTGAGACACACTCATGCAGCATGATAGGGACTAATACACTTCCCTCTTCTTAGAAAACAAAAGCAGCCTGCAAGAGAGTCAGCACACTGTAAATTTGATGCCAATTTTTAATTAACCAGCAGTGCAGTTTTCCTGACTCCTCAGTTGGGGTATGTACTAAGAAGTATTGTCTTAGTTTATTTAGTTGTGACAGTTACATGAGCAAAAGTATGACAAAGTATAAAAGTTAGATATATACATACATAGATACATACATAGATGTATAAATATAATTTTCTATTATTTTGGTGTTCTCCCATTTTCTTATGCAGGTTATTTAGTATTTTACTTATAGTGGTATTAATTTTGAACGTTTTCATAATCTGTCTTCTTTCCCTTTCCTCTCTCTCTCTCTCTCTCTCTCTCTCTCTCTCTCTCTCTCTCTCTCTCTCTCTCTCCTTTTTAAGACAGGGTCTCTCTTCATAGCCTTGACTGCCCTAGAACCCACTCATTATATAGACCAGGATGGTCTTGAACTCACAGAGGCCTATCTTCCTCTACCTCCTAAGTACTGAGAGTGAAGGTGACCTTTCATGGGTTTTTGATGCAAGAATTTTGTAGGTGAGATTCAGGCTGAGAGGTGGGGTGGTTTATCTGAAGGTCAAACAGAGCTAGTGATAGTGTCATTTAAATCGCAGGCGTGGTTTATCTGAAGGTCAAACAGAGCGAGTGATGGTGTCATTTAAATCGCAGGTTTGGTGGATTGGTGGTCTTCGGTCAATGATTATTGCTCACTCTTGTTACATGTGACTAGTGGCTAGTGCTATCCTTGGGGACTCTGTGGAATTGGGGACACCATCAGCCCTCACTGTCCTCTCTAGGAGGATACCATATTCATTCTCATATCGACATTTCTCTCTAGAGAAGACCTGGGTGTTGTTTCTGCTCCAGGGATCCTTGTCCCCAAGGCAGTGGATTCAGTGAATGCAGTCAAAGATTCCATGAAGAAATTTGGAGAACTTGAGATGGAAAAGTGTTACAAGTGAACACATGTGGTATGTGGCAGTCTGGGGATTTGAAGTGAGAAAAGAGAAGAGAAGAGAAGAGAAGAGAAGAGAAGAGAAGAGAAGAGAAGAGAAGAGAAGAGAAGAGAAGAGAAGGGGGAGGTTGTTATGTGTGTGGGAGAGATATTAGGAATTAATGGTTTCTAGTCTGTGATGGAGGTTTGTGGCTTTGTGTGGAGCAGGCTGGGAGGGGTCTAGAATTGTGGTCACATTCCTGTGTCTTCCTTTGGCTTAGTCTATGGTGCATACTCCTTGCTAGCTCCTAATGGAGATGGCGAGGTATGCTTGACTCTTTCAGCAATATTTTCTTACAATTGGTACAAAGAGTACTTTTCTTTCAGAATTTAATGAAAATAATGAAACGATTCATTTGGGATGGCTGAGATCACTCTATGGTATGGATGGGTAATTTATAGAGGCGCTAACTTAAATGTAACTTATAGGCCTGAGCTACAACCATTGCAGTTTTATTACCTTATCTCTCCTTACAAAGAGATGGGAAAATGTTAGGCATTCTGGTTTCTGTCCCCCTCCTCTTTCTTTCAAGACGGGATTTTAATGTCTTGACTGTGTTGCCTCTGGTTCGCATCCCACTGCCAAGTGTCTTAAGATGGCTTTGTTATTGACTGACGGACTTTAATATCAGTTATGGGAACTTTTCAGTGTCGTCAGAAGCCATTACTCTAGTTCAGGCCCTGTTTCTTAATGGCTTGCACCTTCAAGGCTCTACCTGTCTTAGTTCTCACTGCCAACTGTTCCATGTTAGGCAGAATCTTCTAACTCATCCTTTGCAAACTTCTCGCTACTTCCCTGACCCTGAGAAGGCCCGTGGGGTTCGCACGCCTCTGTGGGACTTGATTGTCTGAGGCCCGTGAGGTTCGCACGCCTCTGTGGGACTTGATTGTCTGGACTTGTGCCAATAGGAGACAGAGGCCTGGATTTTGGGGGGCAAATGCGGGCTATGGCTAGAAAGTTTGGTTTCTACTGTAGAAGAGGGTCCAGTTATGTGAAATTCTTTGATCTGGCTTTGCTGAAGAATGGGCACCACATTTTTTTTTTAATCTATGATAGGTCAAACATTGTGTTTTACATTAATTACTTTAAGTTCATTGTATTATTAAACCAGATACAGAAATGGGTCTGAGATTCTACTCAACACATGAGCTAACGAATTAGGCTGTGCTGCAACTGTATTTATAGACAGGTATACACACACACACACACACACACACACACACACACACACACACACATACACACACCAGAAACCTTTGGGTCATAAAAACAATCCGAAATAGTTCTTGATATAACATAAAATCTATGCTGGAATAGTTGCTTTAGAACCAATTCTCTAGGCCCATCTATCAACAAGGTGACATAGTGAGGGCCAGATAGCACTTGTATATACAAAAGCAAAGAGTCTCCAAGCTATGGTGTTATATGGTCCTACTACCAACTTGCCCATGCCCATTGAGAGAAAGGCAGGGATAGGAGAGAGAGAGAGGGAGAGAGAGAGAGAGAGAGAGAGAGAGAGAGAGAGAGAGAGAGAGAGAGAGAGAGAGTTCAGAGATTAAGAGCAGTTGTTGCAGACAGAGAGACACTTACAGAGAGACACATACAGNAGAGAGAGAGAGAGAGAGAGAGAGAGGAGAGAGAGAGAGACAGAGAAAGAGACAGAGAGACACTTACAGAGAGACACATACAGAGAGACACAGATACAGGAGAAAGCAGAGGAAGAGACAGAGACAGAGACAGAGACAGAGACAGAGACAGAGACAGGGACAGGGACAGGGACAGGAGGAGAGTGGGGACAGGAGGAGAGTGAACACCCCTTGTTCTGAGAAGCAATCTGCTCTTCCCTAGGAAGAGACTCTCTTCATTGCCCTGTCTTTGGTACTTGAGACCCACTGTGTAGAATCTAGGTTTCTTGGCTTGACACTCACCTTCACTGTTTGTTCATTTACACAGTGTTCCTTCTCTAATCCTGTGCTTGGACCCCGAGTATCAAGGCTTAGAAGATGAGGTCTATACAAGATGTGTGCACACACCTGTGTAAACCTCTGAAAAAGCTGTTTCCCCCAGAGTCTAAGAATGGAATTGCAGCTCCTGACCACATTACTGTCTTTAACTTTTATCTCAGGGGTAGGACTTTTCCATTTGTAAACAAGACAGCAGATTTTAGAAAGGACCAGCCCTTTCCTGAAATAAAGAGAGGAGTTGGGATTTACTCTTATTTCCCCTTGTTCCAAATGTTAAGCTAAGCTGGCATTTTGGACCCAGTGGCTAGAAATGGGGATAACACTGGTTCACAGGCCCCGAGTAAGTCAGTGTTACTCTCAGCTAGAAGGGTCTATAAAGAGGCTATCCAGGGCTGTGGTCATGGCTAACCACATGGGCCACTGAAGGCACGCACTCCACGCCTTGCAGAGGTTCATACCTCACACAGCATCATCCCAAAGACTGGATGGCAGTTTTTGCACACTCTGCAATTTCCTGAGCTCCCTAGGCCCTAAATCCTCTTTAATGTTCACAACCTAATAGCTTTTAAAACCTTTCTCAAGATTTATTTATTGCTCTCCTGATTGGGGTGTTTAGCCTTTAACCATACAGCATACACAGATGACCAGCCAGTGAATAGCAGAAAAATGGAGCCTCCTGGAGCTGGATCCATGTGACACCTTTTCCTAGCTCATCCCAACCTGTCCCTTCCAAACTCTCGCCAAGTCCTCCCTGGGACTACCCAATGTACTTCCTGTGGTCTCGTGGGTGGGGTCCACTGGTGACACATAGAACAGAGACATCTGATATTCTGTTTCCCACATATAAGATTTCCCCATCAGGGCCATTGACTCCATGAAGGCCCCAGAGGGAAAGTAGTGTGGTGGTGAAGACTCAGCTGAGTCACATGGATGCAGCTCCTGACCACATTACCTAAAAATATGGCCCATCAGTATTACCTAGACACAGAGATGCAAGGACTCTGTAAGCACAGCTTCAGAGTGTGTATTCAAAAAGGCATGCTTGTGGTAGTGACATAGATAATTCTTTGACCAAGATTTAGAATGAGTAGTCTTGCCTCAGGCTGGCAGCCATAGCTGGATCTTATCACTACTGATCCTTGGGTTCTTGGACACATCTTTTTCCCACCCAAGGCCTCTGGTTTTACAACCAGCAAATGAGAGATGGGCTTAGATAACCCAGTGGCATCTTATCATTTTCAGATAAGGTCCTGTTCTGGTCCCAGAGAAAGTTTTGGATTGAGTTGGGGTGGGCTAGGGAAGGGTGGGGTGTGAACTGGACACAAACTAGAGTCATTTGGAAAGAAGAGACCTCAATTAAGAAAATGCCTCCATAAGATCTAGATACAAGGCATTTTCTTATTTAGTGATTGATGGGGGTGGAGGCACTGCCCACTATGGGTGATTTCATCCCTGGACTTGTGGTCCTGGGTTCTATGATGGACAGCAATATGGAAGTGTACAAGGCAAGTACGTCCTTTCCTCTACAACTTGCTTTTTGGTTTTGGTGTTTTGTCACAATAGAAACCCTAACTGAGACAGGGTCCTTGCTCATTCTCTCCTTAGGTGAACAGCCACTGTGTTCCACTCAAAGTTGGAGCAACCCATCACGGCTGGAGTTTGTCCCCAACTCTATCAATGCTTTCAGGTAGTAAGTTTTAATTGACTTCAGTCCACGGAACTCACACTCCCCCTGCATTCTGCCAGCATCCAAGGGATCTAGCTCCTGTAATTGAGCCGCTTATCATCGGCCTGTGGAGACTTTCTAAAGCACAGCACTTGACAGCAACTTCCAATGGTACTGCCATTGCTCAGAAATGAGGAGATGTGAGGGGCTGGAGGAGCGAGGGGGCGCCAAGGAATAGCTGATGATTGTCTGGCATGGATAGAGGGCTCAGAGGAGTGGAGTGGAGATGGCTGGAGGATGACACGCACGGGCTGTCTGTAATCCTAAACCAGGAGACTGACAGAACAAGTGTATTGAGTTCACTGAGGAATATGAGGTAGGGGTGGGAGTCAGAAAAATCATACTGCTCTGTGGCCAAAGGGTCCAGTGGTTCAGAGCAAGGTTGGGATGTGATCCAACTGTGGTTATTCAGGCAGATGTCTATACAGTGGTTGATAGGAGGGGGATAAGAGCTGAAATATTAGCCAAGGAGTTTGTTTGTAGCAATGTATGGGGGAACACACTTATAATCTATTCTTGCATCTTTGTCCTAATGTACACCCCCTTCCTTGGGTTGAATATCCCTGGTATAACATGGCCTCAGACACCACAACCAAACACTCCTTTGTAGTATCATCTGGCTGGACATGGTGCAAATATAATCAGGGGGAGGACTCTCATTTCAAGATTATAGTCTAATAGTATTCAGCCATATTCCTTACTGTTAGGTCCTGTCCCTGTACCATCATGAGACTTGAGTTGTCTGTCTGCTACATGTCCATTCATTCATCTTTTCTCTGAGTACCCCCAAGCCTGCCAAGGGCTCTGAGGAATAGTTACATCACTATCAGGTACTTTCACTTCCTTGAGTCTCCACAGAGAAACTTGTGGGTGTGGGTTGACAAGATTAATAGACACCTTATCATTGTTAGACCTCCCTCAACTTTGAAGGAAATAGAAACCATAAGGGGAGATGGACAAATCAAGGCCAGGGACACTTTCTTGGAGAGATGTGTCTTTGCTTAGGAAGGATATGGGAGCCAAGAACAGCACAACCAGCAGACGGAACGCAAGGCACAATGTTGTCTTAAGTTTCCTAGTGGCGACACTCAAGAGTAAAAGAAGCTTTTTCTCTTATTTTTTTTTACTATGCTTTATTTATAATACATTCAAAATATTACCATTTTAAAAATCAATCATGTATTATTTTAATGTAAAAATTAGTAATGAGATCTTTTCGCTAAACTTTTGAGGTCTGGAATATATATCTTACTCCGTGTGTGTGTGTGTGTGTGTGTGTGTGTGTGTGTGTGTGTGTGTGTGTGCATGCAGAGGCCAGAGGCCAGCATCTGGTGCCTTGCTCTAGCTCTCTCCACTTGGTCTTTTTCTTTTTCTTTTTTTTAATTATTCTTTAATCTTTGTTTACAGGCCAGAATATCCCCCTCCCAGCCCACCCTTCGACTGTTCCACATCCCACACCTCCTTCCCCCATGTCCAAGAGGATGTTCCCACCCCAACTTCCACCCCACCAGACACCCTCACTCCCTGGGTCCCCAAGTCTCTCACGGGTTAGGTGCATCTTCTCTGACTGACTCCAGACCCAGCATTTCTCTCCTGTGTATGTGTTGGGGGCTGCATATCAGCTGGTGTTTGCTGCCTGGTTGGTGGCTCAGTGTCTGAGAGATCCCAGGGACCAGATTAGTTGAGACTGCTGGTTTCCTATAGGGTTGGCTGCCTCATAAACTTCTTCTAGCTTTCCCCTAATCCAACCACAGAGTCACTGTCCATTGGTTGGGTATAAATATCTTCATCTGACTCTTTCAGCTGCTTGTTGGGCAGTCATGCTAGGCCCCTGTTTGTAAGAACAGCCGTGATATCAGTAATAGTGTCAGGCCTTGGGGTCTTCCACTGAGCAGGGTCTCAATTTGGGCCTGTCACTGGACCTCCTTTCCCTCAGGCTCTTCTCCATTTTTGTTCCTGCAGTTCTTTCAGACAGGAACAATTCTGGATCAGAGCTTTTGACTATGGGATGGCAACCTCATCCCTCCACTTGATGCCTTTCTTGTCTTTCTACTGGAGGTGGAATCTATAAGTTCCCTCTTTGTGCTGTAGGGCATTTCATCTCAGGTCCCTCACCTCCCAGGTCTCTGGTACAGTCTAAAGTATTCCCCTACCTCCTACTGTCCAAGGTTGCCTGTTTTGATTCTTTCTGCTGGCTCTCAGGAAGTCAGTCCTGTTCCTCCATTCCAATATCTGATCCATTATCTATTCTCCTATTCCCCTCCCTGTTGCCATCACCACCCAGGTCTCTCTCTCCCCCTTCTGTGATTGATTTCTTCTTCTGCCCAAGTGGGATCGAGGTATCCTCACTTGGTTTCTTTGGTTTGTTAGCCTTCTTGAGTTCTGTGGATTGTATCCTGGGAATTCTGTACTTATTATTTTGGGGGGGGGCCTAATATCCACTTATTAGTGAGTACATACCATGCATGTCCTTTTGGATTGAGTTACCTCACTCAGGATGATATTTTCTAGTTCCATCCATTTGCTTGCAAAACTCATGATGTCCTCATTCTTAATAGCTGAGCAGTATTCCATTGTATAAATGAACCACATTTTCTTTATCCATTCTTCTGTTGTGGGACATCTAGGATGTTTCTAGCTTCTGGCTATCACAAATAAGGCTGCTGTGAACATAGTGGAACACATGCCCTTGTGGCATGGTGAAGCATCTTTTGGGGATATGCCCAAAAGTGGTTCTTCAGGTAGATCTATTTCCAATTTTCAGAGAAACCTCCAGATTGATTTCTAGAATGGAGAATGGTTTTACCAGTTTGCAATTCCACCAGCAATGGAGTGGTGTTTTTCTTTTTCCACATCCTCACCAACATGTGCTATCACCCGAGATTTTGATCTTAGCCATTCTGATTGGTGTAAGGTGGAATCTTAGTCTTGTTTTGATTTGCTTTTTCCTGATGGTGAGGGATGTTGAACATTCTTTTAAGTGCTTCTCAGCCATTCAAGATTCCTTTGTTGTGAATTCTCTGTTAAGTTCTGTACCCCATGTTTTGATTGGGTTGTTTAGAGTTTTGGTGGTTAGATTCTTGAGTTCTTTATACATTTTGGAAGCCCTCTATCAGATGTGGGGTCAGTGAAGACTTTTTGCCAATCTGTAGGTTGCCCATTTGTCCTATTGGCTATGTCCTTTGCCTTACATAAGCTTTCCAGTTTCATGTGGTCCCATTTATCAATTCTTGATATTAAAGCCTGAGCCACTGAAGTTCTGTTTAGGAAATTTCCCCCTGTGCCAATAAGTTCAAGGCTCTTTCCCATTTTCTCTTCTATTAGGTTCAGAGTATCTGGTTTTATGTTGAGGTCCTTGATCCACTTGGACTTGAGCTTTGTGCAAGGTGACTAATATGGATCTACTTTCATTTTTCTACATACAGACAGTCATTTACACCAGCACCATTTATTGACAATGTTTTCTTTTTCCATTGTATATTTTTGGCTTCTTTGTCAAAAATCAAATGTCCATAAGTGTGTGATTTTATTTCTGGGTCTTCAATTCTATTCCATTGATCAACATGTCTGTCTTTGTATCAATAACATTCAGTTTTTATCACTATTGCTCTGTAGTAAAGCTTGAGGTCAGGGATGGTGATTTCTCCAGAAGTTCTTTTATTGTTAAGAATTGTTTTTGCTAATCTTGAATTTTTACTTTTCCAGATGAATTTGAGAATTGCTCATTTCATTTCTTTGAAGAAATGTATTGGAATTCTGATGGGGATTGCATTGAATCTGTAGATTGCTTTTGATAGGATGGTCATTTTTACTATGTTAATTCTGCCAATCCGTGAGCATGGGAGATATCTCCATTTTCTGAGATTTCCTTCAATTTCTTTCTTGAGAGGCTTGAAATTCTTGTCATACAGATCTTTCACTTGCTTGGTTAGAGTTATTCCAAGCTATTTTATATTATTTTTGGCTATTGTGAAGCCTATTATTATATTGTTTCCCCAATTTCTTTCTCAGCTTGTTTATCATTTGTATGAAGGAAGGCTACTGATTTGAGTTTATTTTATATTTATCCACTATGCCGAAGTTGTTTATCAACTGTAGAAGTTGTATGATAGATTTTTGGGGGGTCCATTATGTATACCATGATGTCATCTGCAAATAATGATACCTTGACTTCTTTGGCAATTTATAGCTCTTTGATCTCCTTTGGTGTCTTATTGTTCTAGCTAGAACTTCAAATAGTATATTGAATAGAAATGGGAAAGTGGGCATCCTTGCTAAGCTCTGATTTTAGTGGGATGGCTTCAAGTATCTCTCCATTTAATTTTATATTGGCTGTTAATTTCTTTTATTATGTTTAGGTGTGGGCCTTGAATTCCTGATCTCTTCAATTCTTTTAACACGAAAGGGTATTCTATTTTGTCAAATGCTTTTTCAGCATCTAAGGAGATGGTCATGTAATTTTTTTTGAGATTGTTTACATAGTGGATTATGTTAATGGATTTTCCTAAATAGAACCAACCTTGCATCCCTGGGATGAAGCCTACTTGATAGTGGTGAATGCAGGTTTTGAGGTGTTCTTAGATTCAGTTTGCGAGAATTTTAATGAGTAAGGGAAATTGGTCTGAAGTTCTCTTTCTTTGTTGGGTCTTTGTGTGGTTTAGGTATTACAGTAATTGTGGCTTCAGAGAATGAACTGGGTAGTGTTCTTTCTGTTTCTATTTTATGGAATAGTTTGAGGAATATTGGCATTAGGTCTTCCTTGAAGGTCTGGTAGAACTCTGCACTAAACCCATCTGGCCCTCGGGTCTTTTTGGTCGGGAGGATTTTAATGAATTCTTCTATTTTCTTAGGGGATATAATCCTGTTAGTTTACGTGCTCTTGATTTAACTTTAGTATGTGGTATTTGTCTGGAAAATCATCCATTTCATCTTGATTTTCCAGTTTTGTTGAGTATAGGCATTTGTAGTAGGGTCTGATGGATTTATTTATTTATTTATTTGTTTGTTTGTTTTTTGAGACAGGATTTCTCTGTATAGCTCTGGCTTTCCTGGAACTCACTCTGTAGACCAGGCTGGCCTTGAACTCAGAAATTTGCCTGCCTCTGCCTCCCAAGTGCTGGGATTAAAGGCATGCGCCACCACGCCTGGCGTGGGTCTGATTGTTTTTTAATTTCCTCAGTTTCTGTGGTTAGGTTTCCTTTTTCATTTCTGATTTTGTTAATTTGGATACTGTCTCTGGGCCCTGTAGTTAGTTTGACTAGAGGTTTATCTATCTTGTTGATTCTCTCAAAGAACCAACTTTTAGTCTTGTTTTTGTTTGTTTGTTTGTTTGTTTGTTTTTGTTTTTTTGAGACAGGGTTTTTCTGTTTAGCCCTGGCTGTCCTGGAACTCATTTTGTTGACCAGGCTGGCCTTGAACTCAGAAATCTGCCTGCCTCTGCCTCCCGAGTGCTGGAATTAAAGGTGTGCGCCACCATGCCCTGCAAGTTCTTTGGATTCTTTGTATAGTTCTCTTTGTTTCTTTTTGGTTGATTTCAGCCCTGAGTTTGACTATTTCTTGCCTTCTACTCCTCTTAGGTATATTTGCTTCTTTTTGTTGTAGAGCTCTTTTGTGTGCTGTTAAGTTTCTAGTGTAGGATCTCTCCAATTTCTTTACAAGGGCACTTAATGCTATGAATTTTCCTCTTAGCACTGCTTTCGTTGTGTCCGATAGGTTTGGGTATGCTGTGTCCTCATTTTCATTGAATTCCAGGAAGTCTTTAATTTCTTTATTTCTTCCCTGATGAAGTTACCATTGAGTAGAGGGTTGTTCAGCTTCCACGAGTGAGTGGGTTTTCTGCGTTTTTGTCTTCACTGAAGATCAGCTTTAGACCATGGTCTCCACCTTATCTTTTGAGACTGAGTCTGTCTGTCACTGAATCTAGAGTTGGAGTGACTAGCCAGCCTTTGGGTTTTCTTGTCTCTGGCCACAGTGTTGGGGTATTGCTCTCCATCTTATTTTTTGTTTGTTTTGAGACAGGATCTATCATTGAACTTGGAATTATGCCACTGTGCCTGGCATTTATCTGGGATCTGGGGGACCTGCATTCAGGTTAGCTTGTGTGAACAGTAAATGTTTTCCATACTGAGCCATCTCTCGAGCCCATATGGTCTGGAGTACATTTTCAGCTACATCATGTATTAGCTTGGATGAGCTGCACTTCTAGCCTTCAATGGGTGAGTGAGCAGAAGGGTATGGCATCTTTGGCAGACAAGACTCTGGTGTTCCATGTGATGCAGAGAAGGAGGCCTCCCTACAGCTGTGGTGGGAGGGGATAGCCTGAGACCCACCAGTCAGAGGAGTAGGAGGAGTGAGAGGAGTGAGGAGTGAGAGTAACCCTAAGTTCTAAGGAGTTAAATGACTCTGTGAGGGGAGGTGCCCATATTTTTGACACAAGAAACAAATTTTAAATGACTTTGGAAGAAAAGAGGCCCCCAAAAGGAACTGCATTTTGAGAGAAATGAGAGTCCTTAAAGCTGTCTGAATAGAAAATAGGGTTATCATTATACCTTATCATTATAAGAGAGAAGAATATTAAAAGGACTCAGTTCAGCTTGAATAAAAAAGATAAATTTCAAGTAAACTGGCACACAGTTTATCCATGACTGGATTTGCTGTAATAAAGTCAGCTTGGGAATAAGCTGGGTGATTTACAGAGAGCTTGCTTCTGTAAAATTTACAAACTGCTGTGATAAAATGTCACCTTTTATGATGCATTCCACTTGGGCTGCATATATAAAGGGCACTGCAATGGAAAGAGTTGCAAAAACAAAGCGGCCGCCTGGCTCCCCAGACGCCTTTGTCTGCTTTTCCAGCAGAATTGGGAATTTATGGGAAGATGACCTCCACACTTGCCTTTTACAGGGTTGGCCTACAGACCGCCAGCAAATGGCATCATTTCCATTATTCTGTGCTCCGTGACCCTTTGATGACTTAGAGGAGGAAGACTCAGGGTGAGGTGGATAGAGAAGGGAGGTCAGGTGAGTGAAGAGGAGACACCCATGCATCCAGTGCATAGGGTGTTTTGTGATAATGTGAAACAGGTCACAGTCCTTCCTAAGTCAGCATTGCCTGTTGGGTGAGGATGAAAGATCAGCCATTCTTGGAGTTCCCTCCCTGGCTCTATCAGAGCATAAAGATATCCTGCACCTTCACTGTGCCCCAAACCAGGAAGGAGCAGATTGTAGTCCCATCATTCCAATCTGTGCATTTGCCCTTTTGCATGCACAATGGCTGTGTGAACTTGTCCCTGTGTATCTCAGTCCTGATGCCCCTGGGGAAGTCACCGACGTTCCCAACTGGTTTTCCTAGTGATTGCAGGCTGCTCTCTAACCCTGTCTCCTCCCTCATCCCCCCAAATCTCTCTCACCCTGTCATGGCACCAACTCCAAGTGAGGGCACAGACATGGGACCTTAATCTCTGTCTAAAAGAATCTTCAGCTGTCCTCTAGTCTGGTAACCTCTCTCCCCACACAGCACTCACACAATCCTCCCATGAGTAATCCTAGCATGTTCTTCTGTGGTTCTGAAACACACATTCATTCCTCTCTGAGTCTCTGGATATAAAAGTCTCTCTCTCTCTCTCTCTCTCTCTCTCTCTCTCTCTCTCTGTATAAAGATGAACTTGGCTTTTGGAAAGAAGGCAGTGTCAATGTAACTACCATACTCTGGGCATAGAAAACATAATGTTTGTATCAGTTACTTTCCTCCTCAGTAATTGCCCCATTCGTACTAAGTGGACAACAACACTAAATGCACGATGGCACAAGGAAGCACATGGCACTTTGTGATAATGGAAATGAGAGAAGTCACGCTGGGCATGGCTTTTAAGTGAATTTGCATACAGCAAGTGAGATTTGATCAGGGCTATGAGGGACAGGGAAGTTGCTTCATGGGCAATGTCATTGCAGGATGAGGAGGCTTGAGCCAGGTCCAGCAGCGGTAAGCCAGATCTGAGGAAAGAGGGGCTTTGTGTGGTGGGAAGGAGGAGCAGAAAGGAGAGAGTGGGACTGGTGTATGGATAGATGAAAGAGAGGTTGGTGGTGACTGTCGGTGCTAAGGAGTATAAAAATAACTACCTATGTCAAGTACTTAGGTCATCCTTGGCAGTTCTCAAGTACTAGAAATAATTTGCCTCATAAAACTAGATATGTGATGGCATTAAAAACAAGAGGGTTTCCCTGAGACATTTGTCCATAACATGCCAGAGAAAAATCTAGACATCATGCCATGTAGGTACCTAGGTAATTTGACAGGAACATGCTATTTTATTTCTAACTTACCATGGTTAATTCTCCACATCTTAAAGTCTTGCAACAGCATGCATCACTGACATGTCTCACAGTCCTCTTACCCCTTGCCCATCCCCCTGCCACTGCTTCCTGTTTCGAAGGTACTAAAGACTGGCTCTGCCCAGTAGGCCAGGACAACACAGGAGACCTGCCCTCTCTCTCTGGCAACAGAGCTCATCAGGCTGGGCTCCTGAGGTTGTGCTGCCAGAGATGTTGGCAGCTTGGTGGGAGAATCTCAGAATATGGTAGAGAGATGAGTACTATGTGGGCTGTAAGTAGAGAAAATTAACAAAGAAAATAACCCATGCAGTTGGACACAAAGAGCACTGAGAGCATTGGGAGCGTTGAGAGCAAGTAAATGTGTGGATGGGGTAGGTCAAGTGATTACGATCCAAGGTTTTACTGGTAACGTTTTTAAACTCTGGTTATTCATTGCTTGGCACACAATGCTGAGAGGGCTTGGAGCTTGCAAGGATTACAGACTAAAGAGAGAACAAGGCTGGCCGGTTTGGATGTGTACTTCCCCTGAGGTCTGAACCCCCTTTGTTGCAGGAGATTCCCCACTTCCTTGATCCCTGGCTGACTGGTAAAAATTCCCACTGCCTGGTCACATCTGGACAGTATATCAAACCCAAAGGGTTGGCTCAGCACTTCTCTGCCTTGGTTCCTGGTGCTTCATTCCCAAGTCAAGTCAACCATTGGGAGTTGTCCATTAAAGATACCTCACTTACAAAAAGATCTATCTACCAAATTAAGGGTTTAACTAGATTTCATTCTGGGAATTGAGCAAGAAGTAGTGATAATTTAGCTTATAAAACTGTAGTTTAATGAAAGTATAAGACAATAGGCCTGGTAGAAGCTTTTTACTATCATGAGACGAGAGTTTCTATGGGCCGCTCTGACAGATTTACTGCTGTTTTAACTTAATAAGCTATTTCTGTTTTAGCGTTGTTATTGTTTCTGCGCTTATAGGACACTTTGTATTGTTTTATTATATTATCCCTCCCTCTCCGATTTATGGTGGCATTTTTCTCTTTGCTTAGTTTGTAAATACATGAATTTTCTCTGATCCTCCCAGCTATTCCTGGCCTGTAGAAGAGCAGTTTGTCAGCTTGTGGCCTGGAATTTGCATGCCCTCCCTCCCTCCTGCCCTCTCCCCTTCCCTCAGTCCTTTCCTCTCTTCTTCCTTCCTTTCTATAAGGGCAGGCAGCTCTGGAAGTTTGTGCCCTCCTCCCATGTTATTTGCATTTCTTCTTCATATCAAGCAAATAAAAGTAGCGTTACTAAGCTCTTATGCTTGTAAAGCATTTTTAGCTTTTAAATCTGTTGTGCTCTTTATGTCTGCTCTGTGGTGGGCCAGGCATATTTACTGCCCATTTTTTACACACTAGGGAATGCTGCTCTAAGAGAATAGCGAGCTGCACATGAGTATCTTACTGGTCAGAGGCATACTGCAGGCCAGAATTCAGCTTCCTGGGAGGAGGGCAGTGGGGCTAGCTTGAGTGAGGAGTCATCTTCTAACTGCTAAAACAGATCTATACAAAGTCCACTCTGGGGCTAGAGAGTTGGTTCAGTGGTTAGGATACATATTGTTCTTCCAGAGGACCTGAGTTTGGTTCTCAGCAACCATGTTGTAAGGCTCATAACCTTCAACAACTCACTGGGAGACCCAACACCTTTGGTCTCTGAGGTCACTTGTTCACATACAAAGATACCTAGTCATTCACATAATTAAATATAAAATAAAATCTTAGAAAAACAAAGGCTGCTAACTATGGAATACCCATGGCCAGACCTATTATCATCTTAATAGGTATCACGGACCGTGGACACCATTTTCTCTCTCTCTCTCTCTCTCTCTCTCTCTCTCTCTCTCTCTCTCTCTCTTTCTTTCTCCTCTCTCCTCACTGCAATAGTCTTTAAGAATTGCATCTGGAAACCTAGTGTCAATTCAGACCTGTTTCCTTCAATGCCAGTTGACAAAGATGGTTCAAATTTGATGGACGACATGATGGTCAAAATTAAGAAGGAGATTTCTAGTTTCCATCTGGGAGACTAGTTGTTTAGAAAACAAAATTAAATATAAAAGAAAAGGGATGAAGAAGCAATACTGACATCTTTGCTAATCCTTAAAACAATTCTGCAATTACAAGTCTCTCCTCAGAAACCTGGGACGTGGATCAGGCAGCTGGATACGAGGTCTAGCCCAAGTCTCCCTCCAGTGCTCACAGGATACGAGGTCTAGCCCAAGTCTCCCTCCAGTGCTCAGTCAATGAATACAGACCTTCGGGCTGTAGTTGAATTTTAGAGAAAACTGAGTGTCTCTAACATTCCTCACTTTTTGGAAGACAGGTGTGGGTAAAGGAGAAGAATATTGACTGTGCTTGGAGCTCCAGGTAGCAACAGACACTGGGACCCACCCTTCTCCATTGGCATCCACATCAGTGAGTCTTGACATTCTAGGTTACCACGATGGAAATAAGCCAAGCTGAACCCTACATGGGTCTGTTTTCTGTCTCCTTTTGGGAAAGCACACAGAGTTCTTTCTTTGAGTCATCTCCTTGGAAAGGACTTAGCTAAAGGTTCAGAGTGTGGGGGCCAAGGCAGTGTCGTCAAGCTTCATACTCTTCGTAAGAGCTCTTCTAGTTTTTCTCCTCTACTTACATCCTTTAATCTTAAGGGTTCTTGAACTTGGGTTTGTGAATCATGGGGAGAGGGTTCTTGTCCTGTTTCACTGTCCTGCAAGCTCCATGCCTAGTCTTGGTGTTTACATAATGCCAGCCCAGTGTTCTTTCCTGACTTACTCTTGGATTCTTCTTCTGTTCCCTGTATACTTCCATCCTTTCCCATTCGTTTACATATCTTTACTGAGCACTTTCTTTTGGGGTCCTCACCAGAGAGAGAGCTAAGCAATATGGATTTCAAGGAACTCATGTGGGGGGCATTCAGATGTTTTTAGGGTCTATGTCATTGTAGTTCAGAAATCCTGGAACTGTTAAGCTGGGGTGCCCCTCCCCCAGTTCTTATACTCTGGGAGAATATTTGCACTATTATTAGTTACTATCATTTTTCTGCTTCCTCAGCATCAGCACTCCTAGCCTCCAGGTGACTCCCTGATTTATCACCAATATTTAAATTTTACCCAGTTCTGCTATTTCTTTGAGCCCCAAGTCAGCATCTGAAGTCTCAGCATCGTAACTCTGAGCAGAAGGTATAGGCCAGGGACCTGGGCTCTAGTACGCCCGGTTTTAACTCACAGTAATTATTCTGTAAGCACAGAATTGAATTTGCACCAAAACAAGCCTCTAGAGCTAACACCACAAACAGTTTTGGCAATGACCCTGAGCCTCAGACAAGGAGGATCTGCTAGAAAATTTGAGACAGGAACAAATACTGTTGATGCATGAAGATTTTGATACCCTCCAGGTCAGCCAGTGTGTTTTCTCCATCTTGGAATCCCTAGTGTAGTGCTCAGGCCTGAGCACATCGAGGTCTTCACAAGTGAAGTAGCATTAATGAGTAAATACATGCATGGGTGTGATTTCAAAGAGCAGAAATCAGAAGTGGGAGCTTCTTAAAGGTAACAGTGAGCTAAGGTGACATGGTGACTGACTCATCTGGAGGGAGGAACATACCGCAGCCTGATTTCATGTTTATCCTTAAAACTGTGGAGAACAGAGATACCAAGTCTTTAGAGGAGACAGACTGAGGTGGAGAGGGGACGTGTTGGCCCTGATAAATGTAGGTCGAGACTAAAGTTGTACTTGGCATCTCGATGAACACACAAGAGAGAGAGAGAGCTATAGAGCAGATGAGGTCAAGGCAGAAGTCAGCACTGGGGTTGACATTATAGTCTAGTAGGTGATCTTTGCTGTGAGAGAGAAGTAGGCATCTGAGGTCAATAGTGTAGAGAGAGAGAATGGCTGGAAGATGTGACTTGATGGGAAATGAATTCTTCCATAGAGTTGCCAGATGGATAAATAGTGGCATCAAAAATATTTATGATGCTAAATACTAACTTTTAATGACCTCTGTTTAAAAATAGTATTGTGTGAAAACAAAGAGGGCATTTTGCTATAGTGTAGAGATATACCATCCACTTACTTATCCATCTGCTGCCCACTCTCTCCAATACTGTACACTCATAATATCACCAACCTTTATCGACTGGCTGTTCCAGTGTGGCTATGGAATAGAGGCTTTTTAGCATTGCTGATATGTTGAATAATAATATTAATTAACATTAAAGTGAAGTTTTACTTGGAGCAAGACTGGCAAATAACTTCAAACCTGAAATCTGTTGTTTGGACCTTTCCCTCTTAGTTGTACATCTAGAAGAAATAAGGTTGAAGAAGGGTTTCTGAGACTTCAAAGGTCAGAAGTCAACTTTGACATTTTATGTACCTGAGCAGTGGGCTTCGGGGATTCCCTCTTTCTTCTCTCCCTAAGCAATTCTACCCTCCCTTCTCAGCCTCCTGGGCCTAGAACATGTTCACATCCCAGTCTGTGGGGAATACAGTGGCTGCTATTTATGATATGAGTGGATACTTTGAGAACAGAGAGAGCCCCATCATTGGTGGTGTGGTGGTGACATGAGCTAATGTATGAGTAGAATTTTACATCCAGATCCTAGAAAGGATCTCATAATAGTAAGGACATCCACAGGAGTAGGGACACTTTCAGCTGTTGCCTTATTCAGGTCTGAGCTGGTGCAGGCATGGTGGAGGGTTTCTCTTTCTTCTCTTGCTTCCTCTTAGTTTTCCTTCTTGCTCTGTGACTTTTAACCCCCTTTTGCTAGAGTGAGATCATTGTTTATCTCCGGATGTGCTTTGGGTTCAGGGTCAACCATGTCCTCTCTATGATAAGGTTTGGGTTTGGGCCACATCTCCTTCTACACCTTTACTTTCTCTTTTGCCACCAGAATGGAAAGGTAGAGTGGTTTTGTGTGTAGAGCATGGTTAAGTTCACCTTGGCCCTTCTTACAAATCAATCTCAGGAACCTCACAAGAATACTGCTTAGAAGGCCACATTAGACCTGAGTCTGTCTATGTCCCATTTCACCACCTCTACACTGTGCACACCTCCTTTTCCTTCTGCTCCAGGCTGTATAAACATGCTGATCTCCAGCCTACCGAACCTTTATGGTAGTTTTCTTTTTGTAACCATTGCTTCTCCAGAGCCCTTCACCCTTTGCTCATGGCTGATCTTTCCAAATGGTGAGTTCTGGACCAGCGTAAACCACAGAATTAAAAAGAAATGCTTAGGGTAATAACAATAGTTAATAACAATAGTCTCTGAATTCCATGCCTTGTGACCACTTTGTACTTGGCTATGTGTTAATTCATCAGGCAGGTTCTGTGTGAAAGGATCTTGGAGTGAGATGTTTTACCTTAAAGGGCTAACTGATTCTATGGTTGGTTATTGGGGAGATACTCAGGAGGAGACCTTTCCATAGCCTCCTCAGGTTCCCTGTGATGTTTTTCCTTGTATAAGTCATAGTAGTTGAAAGTATGGACTTTAGAACTGAGTAGGTTTGGATCAATCTGACTTTGTTCATAACTGTGTGAGTTTAGGTAGCTGTTTTTACTTCTCCAAGCAGATGACACCCATCTCACAGGGCTGATGTGCATGTTAAGTAGGGTGTAATAGTAGTTATTTACCTATGAGTACTAAGTAGATATGAAGAATGGGTCTATGGTCTTTATAGGACTCATATCACCTCAGTCCTTACAATTGTACCATACCTATATGGGAGATGAGGAAACTAAGACTAAGGGAGTAACTTGCCCAAGGTCACAGTCAGCAAGACACAGAATAAGGTATGACTTGAATAATGATTCTGCTGTTATGGAACCAGCGCAGCACACTGCCTCCTAGATGATGGGAGTATAGGTCTTGGCATGTGGTTAGCACTTCAACAGTGTTAGCCATGAGCCTACACCTCACACCACCACTTTTACAGCCTTCAATGTTTGCATTCATATGTTGCCTTTCCAATTTCTAAAACATGAGCTCCACAAGGAACTGATGGACTTGTTGGCTGTGTTACTCATGACCCAAGGCCTAGAACTGTATTTTCTATGGAGCAGGGACTTTATAAATCCATAAATGAGTACATCCACTCACTCCTCCATCTGTCAACAAAGGCATTAAGCACCTACTATGTGTCAGCCTCTGTGCCAGGCACCATAGTAAGACAGTATCCCTGATCTTGGGGCTCTTACAGTTTGGTGAGGGAAATAGATTTGTGAGCCCATATCTCAATTTCAACCTGATATACCTTAGGGGTTCCCAAGCATTAGAGTGAATGGAGTGGGATCTGTGCTGATGGCTAATTTTATTTAATGCTGATGTCTGATGTTCCTGTAGTCAGCATATTCCTGTCTATCAAGAGCAACTCACATTTATCTAGATGAAGTATAAATTCTTACAAAAAGGAGGACACGGCAGGGTTGTCAATGGAAATGCTGGTTATGCAGAGTGTGCAGGGCACAACTCCAGGGGGTGCTGTTAACACAGACTGTGATGGGAATGGTACCTTCAAAGTTGTAGAATGTTGTGATTCTGTGACATCTGCCTTTAATCATTAATCATTAAATCCAGGGCCCCAGGGGTTAGGGATGATTCACACAAAGCCCTTGAGGTCACCTCTAATTCATTTTGTGAGTGACCTGTTTGGAGAGCCAGGATGTATGTTATGAGCATTTTGAATACACTCACTGGTGAGGGACTGAGCTTGTATGGAGTCCCATTGCTCTTGAAGCCTGCTTGGGCATGGGCCATCTTGATGTCAACAAGACATTGTTATGACTCCTGGTTTTAATGCAGAGATATGATCCTTTTATCTGCCACCTACTCTTCAGTCAGAACTACTTTGGGATCTGATGTGGTAAGGGCCATGTGAAAGCCTCGGCAACCTTGTAGAATTGCCTTTAGCTGGCTTCTCTTTGCTTTAAAAACATGTCTTCATATACTTTCTTAGGTCTTTTCTGTTGAAAAGACAGAAAGGATCACTGGGAAATTTCCAAAACATTGTGGAGGCTCGGATTCAAATCAGAGGGAAGGGAGGTTTAGCAGGAAACATTGCTGTCAAGGGAAGGAAGATGCTGCAAAAATGGGGTTTAAGTCTTGTTGGCTGGTCTGTGGCCCTTGCATCAGCTTATGGATTTGCTTTTCTTAGTGGGAATAAGGTCCATATTTGATTCCCCTCTTCCACGATCTTATTCTATCACAATGATACTGAGGCATACCCAAAGCCCAGTTAGTGTTTTTCACCTTGACTACTCCCCTATCATAGTGAGGCTCTCTCCTACAGCAAGATAATTTTTCTTTTGTCATGGGTCCTATCAAATGGGACAGAATATCAGGATATGGTTGAAGAAATACTGCCTTGGAAAATACTTTCCTTATCTTTGGTTCTGCAGACCGTTGGCTTCCAATGCTTGGGGGGAGTGATTTTCTTGTCTGAACCACAATTTCTTCATTTATAAATGCCATTCTTATATCACTCAAGAGGACGGCTGCCTTTGTCACTCCTGTGTGGATGCTGAGGTGTGAATGCTTATGTCCCCTCAGAGTCATAAGCTGGAACATAATCCCCCAAGCAACATTGTCAAAAGGTGGGGTTCCCCGGAGAATAGTAGGAATGGCGTTGGTGCCCTCTGGAGTGTTGTCCAAAGGAGCTTGCTTGCTTTTTCTGCCTCCTGAGGACAACCTGGGAAGATCACTGCTCACAAATTAAATGTGAGCCCTCCTCAGACACCAATTTTCCTGATGTCTTCACCTTAACCTCTTGAAACTTTGCAAGCCACCCAGTTAATGCTATTTTATTACAGTAGCTCAAACCGACACAATAGAGAAGCCAAGGCTCTGAACGAGAAGTCATTTGACATGGCGTCTGTGTTGCGGGAATTGGAGGTACAGTTGTTTGTTTGCTATCTCAGCAGTTTGATTCAGTCTCCCAGTGGCTCTCATGGCTTATTCATGTGGAGCTCTGGACACAAAGAAGTCAGAAAATGTTTTATTGTGTCTGGATTCCCACCCCCGCAGTGTTGGCTGCGCTAAAAACTAAACTCTGAAACTGTCAGTTGCTTAAAATACTTGAAATTTCTTTGTCTTGCACTAGCTGTGTGATGTTCATGTTGTCAGTGGAAGGTCTTTTTCCTTGGTCTGTTTAGAGACCAAATTTCTCTCACCTTGTGGCTCCCTGATCCCAGCAGGGCATGGGTTCTCATTTGGGATGATGTCCAGGGTCTCTTGTGGAAGCTTCACAACTCACACCTGGATTCCTGAGTGACATTCTGAAGGTCTTGGTGAGTAGTATTCCATGCCGCTGGTGCTCAGAATCAGCAGTACGTCGTCCTGGCATCCTCTTTGGGCTCTCAGAGAGTGAAAACATCAACAGCATCAATGGTGTTGAGTCTATAGCTTGAAAAATCCCTGTCTATTGTGATGAAAATAACTGTCTTCCACTGGCTAGCCACATAACCATGGTGAAAGGTAAGTGTTGATAGAAGTCCTAGACTGAGTGGTGTTTCCTGGGACTGGGTCTCTAAGGTGTCAAAAGATACACATTTCAGTTAGTGATACATTTGAGTTTCAGGGGACAGCAGGTCTGTTCCCCCCCAGATGTTATGAGAGCTGACTTTTGACCAAGAAGCTTGGAGTTGTTGGCCTTTCAGAAGTATTGATTTTATGATACATATCTTAAATAACTTGGGTGAGGAAGAAATTGGCCTTTTCTGGGGCCAACCTCTCACTCTGGTCTTGGTAGCTGTGGGTATCCCATATTCCTGCCAATTTGGCATTATTTTCATTAACTGATTACTAAACTTGTTTCTGAAGGTATGATAAGTAACTTCTCTTTAATTTCCCAAATATAAAACATGTATAAATATCCCCATGCTGAAAAGCTTTACCATAATAACACAAAATGCCTGCCTCAGTTTGTACAAAATGTTATTTTTTGATCTAGGAGAAGGCTGGACAAAACAGGGGGCTTTTTGAGCTCAGCTGGGGATTAGTTCTGGGTGTCTGAGATGCTGTCTGGCCTGTTGATAGGGTGGGGGCTTGGCAGTGAGAGTAGAGAGTGTCACAGTCCAAGCCAGGACATGGACAGCAGGGCATGCGTGGTTAAGACAACACAACCGGTCAGTGACTACCTGGCTTTGTGTGTCTCCCATCCCCTCTGCATAGGTGTGTGTGGCAGGCATGTGTTCTGAGGCAGTAAAGGGAGGCAGAGGCTGGCATAGGTCTGTAGAACTGGAGATTGGAGGCTCTCCCATTTACATCTCCATGACCCATGCTCTCCAGCTATCTAGCTCCTCTGAATTCCTCACAGCCCTTTCCATGAAGGACACATAGTAATGAGGGACTGGGGTCATTTGAGTGATTATCTCTCAGAGTACAAGAATTGGCAAAGGTGAGGCAGCAGTTGCTCAGGTATAGCAGCCATACAGCTTAGTCTCTATATGGACAGCAGCAACTAGAATCATCAAGGTCCCTTGTGGAGGGTCTGCTTGGGGCTTAGCTCATGAGCTCTCTGAGCCCTCCAATTATGTTTATATTGGAGCATAACCGTCTGCATGGGAAGCCTACCAAGCACCCAGTGTGTGCCAGGCATTGAGTTTGACACATTTTGTTTTAGGGATGACTTAAACTTCATAGTGGATATTCAGAGTTATCTATTTTTATACCATTTTTTAAAGATGAAAAAATAGCCTCAGAGAAAGTAAGGAATGTGCCCAGGGTCATGCAGCTTGTTAAGAAGTGTGAAACATTCTGTTTTCAAAGTTACCTCCTGCCTGTTCTGATCCCCAGCCGGTGGTCTAAGACACCTTTGTAAATGAACAATGGGTTGCTATGGATAAGGGCTGGGAAGCTATTTTATGAGACAGGATTTTGCAGTCCTGAATCAAAATATATCCTCTATTCTTTGAGAAAAATTATGGTCCTGTATTAGTATTTAGGAAATCAGATTCTATGATTCTGGCGCCCCTACTGTGTCTCTTTGGCCTAAGCTATATCCTGTTATTTTGGCACAATGCTCAGCAAGCTCATTCTCTTTCCATGTACCATCGATGCAAGACAATTTGACTTTTTAATGTTTCCTGAACTGTGATCCTAGCTGTGTTAAGATGGTACTGAACCAGGATGACAGAATTGTCGCATGTGAACCCTCAGAGATGTTCATATTTATAGAAAGCCCATGTCTTGTTAAAACAGATCCAGCTTTATAATTTCTTTGGTTTTTATATGGCCACAGTGTGGTAATATTAAATGGTACCTAAAGGCTATCTTAAAACTTACTGGAGCATCAAAACGGGACATCTCAATTTGTTGAAATGTAGTAATTTACAATGAGGTGTGGAAAAGGAGAATAAACTGTCCTGCTTTTCTCAGAATACTTAAATTTTATGTGGCAATAACAGGGGAATGGTGGAATTTTGACATGACACAGGTCAACGAGAGAGATGGAGAGAGAAAGTGTTCTCAAGTCAAATTCCACGGAGTCCAGTGAAGTGCTTGAAGATGTCATGAGCCCCTGCCTGGTCATGCGGGCCCCATGAACTTTGCTGTCAGGAAACTGCTCGCAGGACTGTGGGTCTGAAGTCCCTTTGTGGGGACAGATTTCGTTTAGAGTAGAGAAGGAACTTATTGGATCCTATTTTTCTAAATTCTCCTGGACTTGGTTGTGAGTGTGGTTCTTTTGGCTACAACCACTGTGTGGAACAGGGCTTGTGGAGTAAAAGAGGCCAACAGCTTCCTCATACTCACAGATCAGCTCAGTGTGAATATCATCCTTTCTGCTCACCACAGGAGACAGTCTAGTGAACCTCATCAGCTGCATAGTCTCAATTCAGATTTAGAATGGCCCGTCTAAGAGATATAACAAATTTCTTCACAAGGCCAACATGAAATAGTCCTGCCTCACATTTACGATTGGTCTTTCTCCACTCTGTAAGCCTTCAAGTGAATGGGGTCCTTACCTAGCGCTCGCCCTCTGTTTGCTGCCATGTTAATCAGTTCCCAAGACCGATGGGAGAAGAGCAGAACCGGTCGGCAGCTTTCATTGGCTGGAAAAATGCCTGCTTTCAGAGTCAAACAGTGTTTAAGGAAAAGTCCTTTTCAGTGACTCATCTGGCAGGACCTTAGGGGCTTCGCTGCTGGGTTCTTCTCCCTGACACACTTTCCCGGGTACTTGCTTAGGCTTTCTTCCTTTAGCTCAGGATGCTGGTTATTTCTGCAGCCCCTAGCAGGCCACCCTCTCAGGATCTACTGTGAAGCCATCTGACATCTCTCACATGGGACACATGGGCAAGCTCTTGTATTTCTCGGGTATGTGGGCTCATCTCTACAGCAGCTTTCCTCAACTGCCACTGGCTACCTGATCCATTTCTAAAGTCCAACATATTCTGGATAGGGATGAAACCTCCATCTACAGAGAGTGTCATCCCAGTCAGGCATGAATGGAGCACCAGCCCTCATTGTCTTCCTATTACAGAAGGGAGACACATGTCATACTGTGGGGTATGCTGGATGAAGTAGCCCCTCCAATTTCTGAACAGAGTGGGATGAGAATTGCAGCCTCAGCCAGTCTCCCCCAGCTCAGCTTCCTGTGGGGAGCGGGAGTGGCTGCAAGAGCCAAGATGGCGCCCTGGCGCATTGCCAAGCCCCGTGATTCCCTGCGTGGTTACCGAGACTGAGCCTGCGCACTTGTACGAGCCTGTGCTGCCGGCCTGATGAGTCATTGGCCTATCACCACACGCCCTGCCTGCATGCATGGCTCATGTTCAGAGCATGCCGAATGCTGATTGGACCCAGGAGAGGGAGGAGGGATGAGATCAGAGGACGGATGTAAAGGAGAAACTGAATCATCCACAGGATAAAGGAGAGAGCTGCTTGTAACCTTACTTGGCGTTGCTGGTCGGAGTTCAGGGTTGCCGCAGCTTCCTTTAAACATAAAGTCATCACTCCTGCCGGGCAGTGGTGGCACACGCCTTTAATCTCAGCACTCAGGAGGCGGAGGCAGGTAGATTTCTGAGTTCGAGGCCTGCCTGGTCTACAAAGTGAGTTCCAGGACAGCCAGGGCTACACAGAGAAACCCTGTCTCAAAAAACAAAAAAACAAAACAAAACAAAAATTCTTTCCTGGCCCAGTTTTGCATGTTTACCTGGCTCAGGTCCACACATCAGGGACCATGCTCTCCTTATTCTCCTTGTAAATTCTTATGCTGTCTGTCTGTCTGGCAGGCCTGTCTCTCATGTTCTTTGTTACTCTGTTCACTGTTTCTGCCACAAAACTGAAGCTCTCACATTGTGAGCCATCTGACCTTGGCAGCCATGCTCTCAGTGGACACACAGACGACATGACAATCAGTGTGATGAAGTCCAACATAGCATCTGCAAAACAGTGGGGTTCGAGCGGGTCACAGTTAAATGGAACAAGGGAACAGGACTGATGAGATAAGTGGACAAAAATGGGTACCTGTTGCTGGAGGAGGTGGAATCTGGGTGAGGGCATGACTCCTGTGGGTTGTCAGTAGTCTTTGGGGGTAGATTGTGGTTTTTGTATCCCAACCTACAGGCAATTGGTAAGGACAGACTGTTCACCTGGAAGGAGCAGGAGCTCTCTGTTATATTAATGCTTTGGCCTGTAGAGTCTCTGAGTCCATACTTGCCTTCCTACTCCCCTGACCCCAAATCAGTATTCTCTAAGCTCCTTGCTGAGTAGTAACTCCATATTCTACTGAAATCAACCCTGAAGACTAGCTAACCTGCCCTGGCTTATGCAAGGGTTCATGAAAGATGTTTGACATAATGTTACCACTGCCCAGAAATATCTCCCTACATAGCAGGCATGCTGCAGCCCACCAGTGAGAAGAAGAACCCAGTCTGGACAGAGCCTGAGTGAAGCTCATAAGCTCTCTCCCAGCACAGAGCTGTAGCTGAGGCTTTCTTGCAGAGGGACTCACCATGTATGACTGAGGAGATGCACTGGGAGACCTGCTGGAAGTTTTCATTGTTCCAGTTCTAAATGATGCAGCATGTTTCCCTGGGACTTAGGTTCCGTGTCTGTGACATGGCAGGGATAGCGATGTAATTAAAAGAGACAGACCATGTAAATGATAAGGTACATATTTATCAGTATAGCTACTACTCACATTAAATCATCTAATCCATAGAAGGTGTGGCCATCAGCAAACACTCGGGTGCTGCCTTAGAGCTCAGATGTATTCTTACCCCCCTGCCTTTGGTTTTCTACATTTCTTTTGCTTTCCATTTTCAAGCCTTTTGCCAAGTGATTTAAGTAAAATGATAAAACTGAAGTATTGGGATTCTTAAAAATCAATGGAAAAAAAAGAAATCCTGTGTTTATACCTCAAAACAAACCAACAGAAGCATGAGATATCATCAAGCAAGTGCTCATAGGTTCATCCGTGAATAGAAAATGTCACAAGTGACCCAGAATCTACACCCATCTTCAGAATTGAGCTTTAATTTAACTGTCACAGAGTTAATAATGATATCCACTCTTATGTGGTTTGAGCATAATGAAACACTACTTCATTCCACCAGAGTACAGATTGCTCATTCCTTCTTGGGACTGCAATTCACTAAAAGTAGCATGAACTGGCCAGCAGAAGTTGGTGACAAGAAACCTCATATATGACAGTCCTTCTTGGGAACCAGTCAGGGTTACCATTGTTTCCCTTCTCCCTCTTCCTGAGCCTCCGCCCCACTTTGTTAATATGTACAGCTGCCATTTGCCGTGTCAGTAGGAAAAACACAGAAGCGCTCATGAAGTGCCTCATAAAGGAAACTCAATTTAGGAAGTCTTGTTTGGTGAGAATTTATTAGCTCTTCGCACTCTGAAATCCTAGAGTTGTATTTTGACTCCATGTTAGGTTTGCACCCAAACCAGTCAAGTCATGTCTCTTTGGAGACACCAGGCTACTTGGAGACAAACGCTTTCCAGCTGGCAGCTCTTCTTCCGCCACTTAGATCGTGTATTCGAGGGTCGGAGTTCTGTCTTTACAAGATGTAGCCATCCAGTTGTGCTTTATCCCTATGGGCAGATCCAGCAAATCCTAGAAATAGAGGTTGTGGGTAGAGGCCGGACAGACACGGCTAAGGTTACCCAAGGCAGATGCACAGTGGCGGGGCCAACAAGCTTGGGTTTTGTTCATACAGGCAAAGAAGAAGAGGAAAGCACTTCAAGTGAGGAGATAAGACCTCCCTTGGCTTTGGATTTCAACTAGGACTTGCCTGCCATTGAAAGGAGGAGCTGGGGCAGTGCTCAGAGCAGTGGTTGGACTTGGCTTCCTGGGTCCCTGCCAGGCACTTGGGAAAGCAGGGGATGATGACCACATCTCTGTCTCATCTTACTCCTAGCTGAGGCTTAGAAATAACAAAATGTAGGCTTAAGGAAAAATAGAAGATATATATATATATATATATATATATATATATATATATATATCTCACTAGATAGTTACAAATCTGAAAGGCAAATCCAAAGACTTCTGAGGACGGATGGTCAGCAGCTACCATGAACCCACGACTTCCACTCTGCAGGAGTCGATGGCAGGGGCAGGAATCTATTTCGAGTAACAGCTTTGCGAAAATTAAGGTTGCTGAAGTGGCAAAGCTTCGGGGAGGGGAATGGGAAGACACTGGGATAGATGGAAGAAACCCAGCTCAGGCTTAGGCCCACACTCCTTCCTGAATGAAGAGGACTGCAGAGTCAGCAGTCTAGAGCCTCACCATGGAGAAGCAATCTTGCAGCCCAGTGATGACGGTTGGAATCTCGAAAAAGCTAAAAGGTGGACATTTTGTTCTGCGAAATTAGTCTACACGAGAGTATGAGGAAGACGTCTCTAAAGGTTGGTCAAGGCTGTGGGCAAGTCAGAGTGCTTTCACTGGATACTTGGTGCAGAGAAGGGATCCTGCCTCTTTTGAATCTCCCTCCATCACGTGCTCTCAGACACAGAGATAGATGATCATCTTATCACAAAGCTCTCTCATTCCATTTGTGCTTGGGGGGGGGAACTGAGGCCAGAAGAAGTTAGTTATTTGTCATCAGACTCCTGAAGAAGGATGCAAAGTTACTTGATATCCTTTTTAAAACACATTTGCATTCATGTAGAAACTTTGCTTGCCAGTACTGTGTATGATGGAGATATGTGAGTCTTCCGCCAGGCTGCCAGGAGTACACCCACTTGAAATAAGGCACTGGATTGGGTTAATGTAAAGAGTCGATGCCTTGTGCCTCCTAGTATTTAATAACCTATTTTTCAAAGCTAGAGAAAGGATGAGATGTGGTCATTCATATGCAGTGCCTTGCACATCATAAGAATTCAATAACAGCTATCCATCACAATGGTAATGTGGATGATAATGAAGATGATTAAACAGTCTCTTCCCAAAAGGATTTTCTCTGTCAGACTATTGATTTCTGCAAAAGAATCAGCCTAATAGAATACAGATTGCCCACTCGGCATCATTAATTATGAAGCACTTATAAAATGAAGACACAGGCTCTGGAACTGAGAGCTTATGGTGCTGCCGTAGAGCTCTGGTCTTGTGTGGCAGAATATGAGAAGTGCTTAGTCTCTATTGTCACTGGTCAGTAAGAACATCAGGGTTTCCTTGCTTCTAGAGCTATGGTAACTTGTTGAATAAGCACCAAAAGCTTTCCCTCTGCTGAGTGGCAGGCGGTCTCTTAGTCATCAGCTAACTCTCTTTGTGTATGTCCCAGGACATCTTTTCTCAACCACGCTCTCTGATGCATTTGTGAGAATAAATTTTTACTCATGAGGGAAGACTCTATTTAGGGGTGAAGGATGATCCCTGACTTCCACACAGGAATGCCAGGTGAAGGGTTTGTATTACTGAATATGTTATACTGAAAATAGTTGCTAGAGCACCACAGAAGATGTCTGTCAGAATCTGTACCTCTTTTAGGTTCGTCAGCCCTAAGCTGGTGAGGTCTGATAGGGCCCTTGAAACACATAAGAGCTAAGACTCTAGCTTTGAATCTCAACTCCACTACACACATGTCGAATGATCTTGATAGATTTCTTTATCTTTCTCTGTTCCCCTTTCTTCTTTAATAAAATAAGAACATTAGCAGTGCCTATTTCATAGAGTCATTAAATGAATCCTCAAGAGCTAGAAGTAGCGCCTGGCACCTAGAAATCTGAGGCAGGGGAGTGAGATCAGGGTAAAAGGCCTGTCTGTCTGTGTTTTATTGAAAACATAGCCAAGGGAAGGATGTTTCCCATAGAGCTTCCGGAAGGCACAAGTGAGTGGCTCCTTGGTGGCTGCAGTCTGGTAAACAAGTTTCTGAGGAGCTTAATTTGTTCTTTGTAATATATTTGGCTTTGGGGAAATGCTGGTTCCAAGGGGAGACATTCTCATTTCCTTTAGAAACTTTGACTTCCGGATGCTTAGGAGACTTGCCTGTTCAGTCGGCTTCACCTTAAGTGCTGTCACCCCGACACTCATTAGGCATTTCTTGATTATCTTCAACATGCCCTTTCTGCCTTTGTGGAGTCACAATTTATTAGGTGACACAGACAGTTAAAGTGTTCATTAGAGTGGGGTGTGACAAAGACCATGAGGGACCAGTAGAGCTTTGTGTGAAAGCAAGTATGAAAAGGAACTAATCTAGCCCAGGACACTGGAGGGGTGTGTGTGTCATGTAAAGTAAGTCCTAAAAGAAGAGCAGGAATTAGCCTAAGCTGTGGGATGGGGAAGGAGAGAGGCTGTGTGGGCTGATTGCTCTGAGCTAAGGATACTAGTGTGTGTACACCTGTGGGTATGGTATGTATTGTGAGTGTGTATGAGGTGGGTAGCTAGAGGTGGGATGGGATAGTCAAGAAGTATTGACAGGGATTGAGGAAAGGAATCCAGTTTTTGTAATATCTTACCAGCCAACTTGGGGCCGGTCATTTCTCCTAGATGCTTCTTAATTTCTTCATCTGTAGAGATGATACCAATATAGATTTGTGCCATTTCCCAAAGCTGCTTTGTAGTAATGGATCTGAAAGAGCTTAGTAGACATAGTATTGCATCTATTTAAGGAATCTGCATCATCGACTTGTGATTTTATTTAAGAAGGATAAGAGAAACTTCACCCTACAAGTCTGCAGTGTAAGGAACATGTGGCAGGGAGTGAGTGGAGAACTCCACCATGAATGATATCTTTGGTACTTCACATATAAGGGTGGGAGACAGCAGCTAGCCTCCACTTTTGGAGCAGGGCAGTAGAAGTCTATTAGTAGATGGATGACAATGTCACTGACTCTGTCCCTTCCCTCTGGTCCACAGCCATTCCCTTCACCTCCACACCCTTAGGTACAAATGAGCCAACTGATAAAGTATTACAAAACACAAAGCATTGGTGCCTGCTGTCTTCACTCCTGGTTTGTGGTTACACTGGGGATTATATTTCAATGTAAATATTTGAAGGGACCCAACTCAGCCTGTACATTAAGATATAAGAAGACGTAGTTAAAAATGGAGATTTTGAAGGCCTAATTCACCATACACAGTACTCTTGCCTTTCCGAGTTTTCTTTCTGGTGAGATTACTATAGCTTTCATTATTTATAAAGCTCTGCCCCTGACTCCTATGTCCCAGAGAGGCATTCCTAACTGAAAATGAAGAGAGACTGAAGTCTTTCTTTGTATTTTCCTAGCCTATACGACTGGTGTTTGACTTAAGAAAAACCTCAGGAGAGAAGCATCAGAAATGCTGCACTATCAAGTTCTATTAGGAGAGCCTTAAAATTACCCAGTTTTCTTTTTTGAGTGGCTGAAGGGTGATTTTCTTTGGCCATACATATTTCTGTCCAGGCATGTTTATTTTTAAGAAATTTTCAGCTATGCCACTTTTAGGGGTACCCTTTTACTTAGTAACCTTAATCTACTCTGTTTCAACATTTACAGGTTTAAAAATATTGCAAAATGTACATATGATATTTGGATAGCCGAGCAAATATTGAAATTAGCTAGTGGGGTTTTCAGTTTGGGAAAGGTGTTATTTCTTTCTAAAGATGCAATGTGTCAAACTGTTAGCAAGATTTGAAAGAAGACAGTTGGGTTATTTGGGGACAATCTCAGGGTAGGTGCTATTAAAGAAAATACCACGTAGGTGGATCTTCCTTTCCATTACGGTTTGTTGGAAGCCAAGAGGGATGAGAGTGTTAAGTGGTAGGGATAGAAGTTGAGGGAGTGAGACATAGTGAAGAAGAAAAAGGAGGAGGGGGGAGGAGGAGGGGGAAGAGGAAGAGGAAGGGGAGGAGGTGGAGGAGGAGAGGAAGATGAAGAGAAAGGAGGAGGTAGAGGAAGAGAAGAAGCAAAAAAGGAAGAAGAGGAAGAAGTACCCTGCTTGATTTTGGAGTTAGTGAACATGAGCTTGTCACGCCAGCTCTGTGACCAGGAGTGACTTAATTTTCTGGACAGCAGTTATTGTCTAATAGAAGTAGTGATGACCTCTGAATTTCTATATCTGTTCAGGTGGCTTTGGCTGTTGTAAGCAACCCAGTGGCTTAACATGAAAGGAATACACTTAAAAAACCATTTCTGCTGACATTTTTCTTTTCACTAAAGGATTTTAAAGTTAAAAATATAGCATGAAAGCTAAAAAATAAAAAGTGCAAACCAAAGGCTTTGTAGGTCAATTAGGCTATAAGAAAGTGAACACTCTTGCACTCAGCAACTTAACACCTTCTAAAGTCCTGTTCTTCTCCTCCAAACTGCTCAAGGCAAATCCCATTCTAACTCCTGACAGCAGTCTTGCTCCTTCCCACACTTCATACAGATGAAAGCCGAGTGTGTTCAGCTTCGTGTTTGGCCCTGGGGAGTAACGTATTGTGAGATTTCTACTTGGTGCATGAGGCAGCGATTCTCTGCTTTTGATGTGTCCTGGTATTCTGTCCTAACACATGAGGTTTATCCTGCCCCCTTGGCTGGGTCTGCCAGCAATTGTGGGGGATTCTCTTAGAAGCACTCACAGGTACTCTGGTATGCATGCTGTACTGGCTAATTTTGTGTCAACTTGACACAGGCTGGAGTTATCACAGAGAAAGGAGCTTCAGTTGGGGAAATGCCTCCATGAGATCCAGCTGTAAGGCATTTTCT
>NC_034607.1:54501720-54503890 GCF_900095145.1 Mus pahari
GGAACTCACTTTGTAGACCAGGCTGGCCTCGAACTCAGAAATCCGCCTGCCTCTGCCTCCCGAGTGCTGGGATTAAAGGCGTGTGCCACCACGCCCGGCGTGTAATTATTTATTCTTGATATCAATTTTTACCTCTGTATTGATTTATATTTTTTCTTTTTAACATGTATTTATTTCTTTTCTGTACATATGCTTGTGTGCTTTTGTGTGTGTATGTGTGTGTGTATGTGTGTTTGTGTGCCCTGTATGAGTACCACAGCATCTATGTGGTCAGAAACAATCTGTGAGAGTCCATTCTCTTTACCATGTGGGCTCAGGGGTAGAACTGGGGCCTCCCTGCTTGGCAGCAAGCTTCTTTATTCACAGAGTTATCTCACTAGCCCTTGATCTCAATTTTCTAATTTCTGTTTTCTTCATCTGTCTTTAGCTAACTGCCAATTCTCTCTAGTGTGCTTTGGTTTTATTAATTTCCTAATTTGGTTATATATTTCATTAAAAAAAGTTCTAAAAATGTTTTCAAGGCCAGGGATTCTGTGTCACATTCATTTTGTTTTTGATCCTAACAGGATCCACTGCAGCCATGTTTGTTTGTTATGTAATTAATTGCTCATCTATTGCACTGGCATCTAAAGATACTGGATATTGTTCATTAATATTTCCATTGTTACCAAACAGGCTATCAGTTATGTATATATTGGTATGTCTCGGAACAAAGAAGAAAAACATGCCCCACATACAAGGAAACAGCTATAGTCTTTTTTTTTCTTTTCTTTTTTTTTTTTTTTTAAAGTTTTATTTATTTATTATGTGTAAGTACACTGTAGCTGTCTTCAGACACACCAGAAGAGGGCATCCGATCTCATTACAGATGGTTGTGAGCCACCATGTGGTTGCTGGGATTTGAACTCAGGACCTCCAGAAGAGCAGTCAGTGCTCTTAACCGCTGAGCCATCTCACCAGCCCTAGCTATAGTCTTTTATTGATTGATTTGTTTAGAATTTTCTTCAGGTCTAAAACAAGGGCAACATTAGCTCTGGCTATCTCTTTGATGTTTGTGTTTCCCTAAACTGCCTTTGTTGAGTATAGGCCAATGTTAGAATGGTATTGTGGAAAGCAGTTGGATTATGGAAGTGGAGCTCTCCGGAACTGGACTCTAAAAGCAACCTCGTCAGCCCCTTTTTCCACCGAGGCACTGATGTACAGGAGCCTTGTGTGGACCGGAGGTGCTGGGACCTTGACTTTGGCGTTACCAACATTTGAACTGTCAGAAATAAGAAAAAAAATACCCTTTGTTTGTGGAGCATGCTTCTGATGGCATTTTAGAAGAGCTTGATCGGCCATCTAGAAGTGGGCATTTTACATGGTGGCTTTGCAGAGCAAATTTGATCTTTTCAGATTTTCCCTAATTAGAAGCAGGGACAAAACAAAGGAAGCAGGCTGTTGTGGCCCTGACTTTGGACTCCTGCTTGATCTCCTGTGCTAGTCACTGCAGAGAGGGGTCATAGTGTGTCTTTATGTATGCTCATACCATTTTTATGTTCAATCTCTCAATTTTAATTTTTCTATAACTTCTCCTTTTAGCTTTCTAGTTACAATATTGTGGTAAGATTTTAATAATCTCCCATGCCAATTATAATCTCTAAAAAGGAAAAATTTTTGTTTCTACGTAACTTTTTTAGGCCTTTCTCCACATCTTGCTNTAGGTTTTCTGGTGTCCGTTTCCCCCTTTGCATTCTGGTCTTGACTTTTATTTTGGAAGTGGCTTTTGTTTTGCTTCCCTTCTTGAGTGTTTTCAGCCCATATTTAATTTTGTTTTTCTATTTCATCCTTGAGCTCTTGTATACTTGCTCAGTGCTCATAGTTGTTAAATATTTAAAATTTTTATGCTGGTTTTCTTGCACCAGTGTGCTATTTGTTCTTAGTGATTCTTTTTTCTCATGTTCATTCTTACTTGGGGGAAAATCTTATTTTAAAAAAATTTTAAATATGTTTTCCTTTTCTTCTACATGAAAATTTCCTTTATTGAAAATAGATTTTTTTTCAAACAGTATATTCTAATATGGTTTCCATTCACCCAACTCCTGCCAGAACCCTGCCCCTCAGTTTGGATCCACACCCTTTCTGTCTCCTCCCCCTCCTCCCCCTTCCCCTCCCCCTCCTCCCCCTCCCC
>NC_034607.1:54508936-54532352 GCF_900095145.1 Mus pahari
AAAATCTTCATTCTCATCTACTCCTATTATCCGTAGGTTTGGTATTCTCATTGTGTCCTGGATTTCCTGGATGTTTTGAGTTAGGATCTTTTTGCCTTTTGCATTTTCTTTGATTGTTGTGTCCATGTTCTCTATGGAATCTTCTGCACCTGAGATTCTCTCTTCCATCTTTTGTATTCTGTTGCTGATGCTCACATCTATGGTTCCTGATTTCTCTCCTTGGGTTTCTATCTCCAGAGTTGTCTCCCTTTGGGTTTCCTTCATTGTTTCTAATTCCATTTTTAGATCTTGGATGGTTCTTTTCAATTCCATCACCTGTTTGGTTGTGTTTTCCTGTAGTTCTTTAAGGGATTTTTGTTTTTCCTCTTTAAGGTTTTCTACATGTTTAGTAGTGTTTTCCTGTTCTTTGAGGGATTTTTGTGCTTCCTCTTTAAGGGCTTCTACCTGTTTAGCAGTGTCCTCCTGTATTTCTTTAAGTGAGTTATTAATGTCCTTCTTAAAATATTCTACCACCATTATGAGATATGATTTTAAATCTGAGTCTTGCTTTTGGTGTGCTGGGCTATCCAGGACTTGCTGTAGTGGGAGTACTCGGTTCTGATGATGCCCAGTGTTCTTGGTTTCTGTTAGTAAGATTCTTATGTTTCCCTTCGCCATCTGATAATCTCTGGTGTTTATGTTCTAGCTGTCTCTGCCTGGAGCTTGATCCTCCTGTGGTTCTGTTAGCCCCTGTCAGCACTCCTGGATGTCCAACTCTCACCTGAGGTCCAGTGGTCAGAGCCCTCTCTGCAGGCAAGCTCTCCTCTTGCAGGGCAGGTATCCAGAAGTCTGGAGCTCTGATCCACCTCCTGAGTCCTGGGGTCAGAGCCCTCCCTGTTGGCCTACTCTCCTCTGGCAAGGAAGGTACCCAGGGGTCTGGGTCTCAGCTCTGCCTCCTGGCTGAGGATGCAGGCCTGAAGGGACCCTGTCCAAGAAACTCTGTTGCTTCTGTCATCCACGTGCTCTCCAGTGATCATGAGGTCCTGGGTGTGCTAGGGGTCCTGTGGCATGGAAAGTCCTCTGGGGTTCTTGGCGACCTCTGCTGTGTTCAGGATTAATAGCTCCCTTCCCCTTTTTGATTTGTTGGTCTGAGAATGTCTATTTCTTGTGTTTTCTTGGGAGTAGTTAACCTCTTCAGGTTGATGAAATTTTCCTTCTCGCACCTTCAATAGAGCTGGATTTATAGATAGATACATCTTGGTTTTTTTTCATGAAATATATTTCTTTTTTCATTGAATGTGATAGAAAATTTTGCTGGATATAGTCTAGGCTGAATCCATGGCCTTGAGTCTATACGATATCTGTCCAGGACCCTCTGGCTTTTACAGTCTTCATTAAAAAGACAGGTGCTATTTGAATAATTCTAGTTATTTCTATCTAATATTATGGACACAAGCTGAGAATATGGCATATGATTCTTGATTTCAGTTCATTTCCACTTTGGAGATCCCAAACTACACTCTATATATCAGTGTGTGTGTGTGTGTGTGTGTGTGTGTGTGTGTGTGTGTGTGCACCTGTGTGCTTGTATGTGTGCATGTGTAGGCCCTTTCTTTTAAGCACCATATGTATTACTTCAGACCTTTTGGAAGTTTCAGGTGGAACATAGCCTAGATTATCCCTGAGCTCCTTCCAGAACCCTTCTTTCTTAGTTATAACTGTTGTATATAGGGTGCATGTTTTAAGCCATGTGAACTACTATAGCACATTACTTAACAGTGACTGATCTATAATTACTAGAAATTTATCTCAGATTTTTAGAGGTGTTGTCTAAGTTCAAAAGGAATGTTTTGGGTCTGGTAAAGGTACTGTTTGTTTTTTCATTATGGTTCTCTGTTGCTCTGTTCACAGATGGAGAAAGGGAAATAAGGCCTGCCTAGTTCTTTTGAACCTTGTAAACCCTTCACAAATCTCATCCATGAAGGGCGAGCCTTCTTGGTCTAAGCACCTGCCAAACATCTCACCTTTTAGCACTATTACACTGGAAATTAAGTTTCAACATGAGTTTTGAGGAGACTCAACATTCAAAGTATAACAGTAGAGATGTGAGTTTTAATGATCCAATTTTACTAAGAATGCACCTTATTCTTTTGATTTTCTTTGCTTTTGCTACTTTTGGATAAGTTTAGATAAATTTCAAGAAAATAATGAAGGAATATTAATTCTTTACCATCATGTTCATTTTAAACGAGGATATCATGGTTGCACTGTGGAGGCATAGGGACAGTGGCACCTGAGAGTGACTTGGATGCCTCTCAGCGTTTGAAAGAAGGGAACACATATATTCAGGACTATATCCGTCTTCTTAAAAGCCTGGCCTGTTTCTGCACTTCAGTTGGCTTTTAGATAGCAGCACCTGTAGCTTTCTTTCTTTCTTTTTTAATTTTAAATAATAATTAGATGTAGCCACAATGTGTCATTTGCCTAGAAAAATAGCATAGCATTTCATTGTCAAATAGTATAAAACAGACCACAAATTAGTGTTTGAGCTAGTGTTTGGGGGGAAAGGTTCTGTAAAAATGGTTAAACTTTGCTTATATATTAAATTATAAGTAAACAATTATACTTAATTATAGCATAATAATGAAAATATTTGCATTTTCCCCTTGAACTGACTTTTCATACAAGTTGTCCTAGATATGATATGGAGAGACCAGATCTTTTGGGTTCAGAATCCACCTTAGAGAACTCAAATAAACTAATCGGCCAGTACCTAGCACCAGTTTCCAGGCTACCCCCAAGCAGGACCTGAGTCTAGCACTAGTTTCCAGGTTATTCCCCAACAAATCTGCATCTCCAGGTTAGAAGCCCGCCCCTGACACTTCCCTTCGTAACAACCTCCAATCAGGAGGAAAACAGAAGCTAAGTTTATGGTTTGGCTCCCAGCACCAGTCAATTATGTAAAAGGCCACAATGGTCCCCCAATCAGACTGTACCAGGCTAGTTACCCCCTTCTTACCTCTATAAATACTTGCCCCAAACTGGGATTGAAGCCCATCCCATTCTCCTGGGTCAGAGACAGTGGTGCTCGACCTTCATTCAAGCTCTAGCTTGAATAAAGAGACCCAAATGTGATTGCATTGGAATTGGTTCCTTGGTGGTCTTTTTAGGAAACATGAACATTTCCTGACACAACAAATCTTACAAGAAAGATGGAGAGATAAAAGTAGTCTCTAGGGTGTGAATTTTGAGAATATCTGGAAAGTTTTTTTTTACTTCCCTCCCCATGCAACAATTTTCCTCCACGGGCTTTCTTCTTTCTGGAATTTGCAAGGATAGGGTAACCCCTTTGGTGCCCACTCCTACAACCATCTTCGAGAATTCCCCAGGTCAGGCCATATGCTTAGGACAAATCTAACTAGTACCAAGCTGACAGGACCATTCCTTTACACAAGAGATTTTCATAGCAGCACGTTGAGAGAGAAGTCCTTGAACATTCCCCACCTTTCCCTCAATGGGCTACAGCTATCTGATAGATTTTAGACTTGTGGATTAAGCTATGCCCCAAAGTACTGTGGCGGCGCTGGATTGGCTACTTCTGCCTTTCCCATTCCCTGGCAGGGCTGGGGTTTCAGGCACAAACCCTGCTGCTAAAGTTATGGGTCAGTGCCTGAGACTTTGATTAGGCCACCAAGGGGCTGAGGTTAATCATGCCTAAAAGGGTCAGATCTCAGTTCTAACTTCTTTTTATGAGCTCACCTATTTCTCTTATTCTCAGGAGACAGTTACGAATATCTCAGCTGCAACACTTAGAAATGAGAGGGAGGAAGTAAATGGGAGACCTCACTTTGACCTGAACCTTTCCTGAACCCAGCCTTTAATCAGGGCTCCCTGCAGATCATTCCTGTGGGACTATGAATAAACCAGCATGTTGGTCTCCACACTTCATTTGTTCCCCTTGAACACCTGTCTAGAACTTTCCTGAGAAGGGATGGGGTAATTACTGGGAAGATTAGGCCCTCTCCTTTGGCCTTTGACCACAACCTCATTGTAATCCTATGTGTTCTTCCTATCTCAGCTTCTAAGGTAACCACACTGAGCTGTTGCACAGATGACAGGCAGAGAATACTCAGAAGGGATGGAAGCAAGGCCAGCAGCTGAATAACTCCTGCAGTGTTGGGCAATAGGCTATGGGGTCTCGGGAGTGCATGAGTGCATGTGGGGATTGAGACTGGGACAGTGTCAGCAGAAAATGGACAAAACACAAAATAAAGCAGAGAAAAGCATAAAAATGGTGGTCCAGTTCCTTTGTTTACAGTCCTTGACAACATCCCCATTTCTTGCTCTCAGGATACAGTTAAACCTTATTCATACAGAAGTCTTGGCCCAATGTGTATCTCATATCATGTCACACCTTGGCAAACATAGATAATAGTCTGTAAGGAGAAAGACTCACCTTGGCTTGGGGGATGTGTTCTAGTACAAGTTCATGCATGTAGGTCTGTGGTATGTGGTGTGAGTCAGGCCAGCATGGTGTTTATTACTGAGTTTTGTATCACTGAGGTCAAACACTTGCTAGTAGATCCTTAAGGAAGAGCATGTTGTTTTGATGATGGTCCCTGGCTTTTTAGCTCTCTGCAGTGGATGGTCCCTGGCTTTTTAGCTCTCTGCAGTGGGGAAGGCATGCCAGAGTTTATGTTGGCAGTTGCTATCCACATGGTCACTGTTCATCTAGTGGAAGACCAGGATGCAGCAAGTGGCAAAAACTGGGGCCCAGCTTGTGGCCTTCAAAGGCTTGTCTATAGTGACCTACTTCTATCAGCTGTGTTCTGTTTTCTAAGAGCCCCGCAGCCTTCCAAAATATTGCCATGTAACTGGGAACAAGTATTCAAAATCTCTGAGAGCACTCTCTCTTTCAAGCTGCACCATGCAGTTGTATTCATAGGCTCATAACTATTTCTAAATGCAAACACATATTTAGTCTAACCTCAAAAGTTCCCAGTCTTATCAGTTCCAATACTATTCAAAACCCCAAAGGCCAAAGTATTTTCTGATAATGAAGGCAACCTCTTAGTTTTAAGTGTCTATCAAATCAAAAAGAAAGCTACAAACTCCCAATGTACAAAGCACAAAGGCAATATCTTTATTCCAAACAGAAGGACCAGGAAAGAATCAAGGTAAGACTGGACTAAAGCAAGACTGCAGCCTGGCAGGGCAATATCTAGGGCACAGGGTGTCATCAGTGGGCCCCAGTGAGCTCTGCAGTCCCACCCCTATGGTGTTGTCAGCTGAAATACATAGTGTCTTTCATAGCTGGTTTCATTTTTTACCTGCTGGTTTCCTCAAGAATGGTTTCCACATTCCTGCATCTCTAACATCCTGGATTCACTGGTCTCTGTGGCAACTACAGAGTTACCTTCACAATCTCATGTATAGCCTGCTGAGACTTCCTGAGAGAATCTCTTACATATCATTTGACTTTGTAGGCTTTTCTCTGAAATCTTAGTGGAATTCTCCTTATGGATTTTTCACTCATGGAGAACCAGTGCCACGTGAAAATGTCAAGTTCTCCTGCTACCTTGAAAAGTAACCATATTACTTAGACTACCCAAGATACAATTTGCAAAATACATGAAACTCAAGAAGAAGGAAGACCAAAGTGTGGATACTTTGCCCCTTCTTAGAATGGGGAACAAAATACCAAAGGAAGGAGTTACAGAGACAAAGTTTGGAGCTGAGACGAAAGGATGGACCATCCAGAGACTGCCCCACCCAGGGACCCATCTCATAATCAGCTACCAAACACAGACACTATTGAACATGCCAGCAAGATTTTGCTGAAAGGACCCTGATGTCTCTCGTGAGGCTATGCCAGTGCCTGGCAAACACAAAAGTGGATGCTCACAGTCACCTATTGGATGGAACACAGGGCCCCCAATGGAGGAGCTAGAGAAAGTACCCAAGGTGCTTAAGGTGGCTGCACAGCTATAGGTGGAATTATATTATGAACTAACCAGTACCCCCAGAGCTCGTGTCTCTAGCTGCATATGTAGCAGAAGGTGGCCTAGTAGGCCATCATTGGGAAGAGAGGCCCCTTGGTCTTGCAAACTTTATATGCCCCAGCATAGAGGAACACCAGGGCCAAGAAGTGGGAATGGCTGGGTAGGGGAGTAGGGTGGGGGGAGGGTATAGGAGACTTTCGGGATAGCATTTGAAATGTAAATGAAGAAAATACCTAATAAAAAATTAGAAAAAGTTAAAAAAATATTGATACCCACTGAGGATAAAGCATTTGACACATGATCATGTGATAGATATTTCCAACTGAAATTATAAAATGGCCGGATTGGAGCTATTTACACTATGGCTTGGGGTCTTGTGATCTCTCAAAGGCACATTCCCAATGAGAAGTCCCACCTTTTAAAGTTTTCATCACTTTCCAATAGTAACAGCCAAGGGCAGATTCTTCAGTCTGTCCATTGATTTAATACACTGGTTTGGGGGCCTTCCTTACCTAGCTCCCAGGCACACTGACTGATACACAGTTCCTTAGGCCAAGAGAATTTTACATTGACTAACAGCCTCAACATTACATGTGCTGTTTCTTCTATGAATGTTTACATCAGCTGGTAGCCACCTTCTCATCCAATATGCACTCACTTATCCTGACAGCTCAGGGAAGTTCAGCAGATATCTAGGCTTAACTAATGACTACTATTTCACATGTCAGCCATCTTACTTTAAAGACTTTGGCTAATGGAAGAAAAATCTGTGACTTGTTAATTCATTAAATTGCACCAGTTGGGGGATTTTCTCCACGATTTTGAATTAAGTTAACCAGCATGGATATTTCACCCAGCTTTGTATCTCCTCATACCTAATTCGTCAGTGTGCTTGCCTGTTGTCAGGTGCCTTGGTCTCTGTGATTGTGTCTACGTACGCTTTTGGCCCATTTTTCTTGTCTGGCTTTTATCAAGATTTAATACCATGTCTCACAGTGTGGGGAGGACATTAGGACATGTCCTAGCTCATTCCAGCAAGGCAGTCTACCACCCAGTTGCTGTGAACTGCCAATGGCTTACAGTGAGGTCTATCTTCATTTCATTTTCATTGCTGTGATAAAATATAAACCCAATGTAGGGGGGAAAGTGTTTATTTTAGCTCAGAATTCCAATTTACAGTCAATTGTTTCAGGAAATCAAGGCAGCAGGATCTTGAAGCGGCTAGTCATATAACATCACAGACGAGAGCAGAGAGCAGTGAGTTAGTACATGCCCGTGCGCAGTCTACTTTCCCTATCCCCTCGTGCCAATTAATGTAGTGAAGATAGTTCCCACAGACGTGCCAGTTCTGTCAAGGCAGTCCCTCCCCGAAAGTCTTACCAGGTGATTCTACATTATATCAAACACATAATCAAAACTCAGAGTCTGATTTGCCTCCTCATTGCTAATGCCTAGACCTTGTAAATATGCAAATGAACTCTTGCATTTCTTCATGGCTTCGATTCCAGAGTCCCTGATTTTTCAAAGCTTTCTACCTGACACTTGCTGGGCTTTCACAAGCATGGTAGTCCTCATTTCTTAGGCAGGCCAGTATTCCCCAGCTTTGCCTTTCAAGCTAGTTTTTCTGATAGCAGATTGAAAAGTCTGTTTTGAAATTCAAAAGCTGCAAATGAACTGGGTACTTCTTTCTCTTTATATTCTTGCTATAAAAGTAATTTCTTTTTTTGAGCATCAAATAAATGCTCCTATTGAATAGGGGAAGAGTCAAAACAGGGGGATATGAAGAGAAGTGGTTTTGTTTTTTCCTAGCATTCTTCACTATCAGGCTCAGACCAAGCACCACTGTGGAAATTACATGTGGAAGCCACTGATGTCTCTGTATAGAACTGTGGGTCTATTCTCTGAACTCTAGGTTCATCATTTGAGCATCAGGTGAGATTTGAGACTGTCAGCCTGCTCACCACTCAACGCAAAGCCTAAGCACTGATCTGGCAAACACACTTGTTCTACAGATTCACATTAGTGGTTCAATAATCTGAGGAGATACCGAGGCAGCAAGGAGGGTTCTAAAACGTGCAGTGAGTGACAAAGGGCCATAGCTGGCCAAGGTTCTCTTTGATGGGTATGGTAATACAGGATCCGTGAGGGTTTGGATATTGCCATGGGACCTTGTTCCAAATTCTTTTGTTCTTTACATAGATTTCACATATATGTGGGTAAAATAAAAAGATCATCAGCACTGCATTGGAATGTGGAAGCTTCCTTACAAGAACCCCCCCTCCCCCAGCGTTTCCCTCAAACAAGGAGTGGTTGTAGTTCTGACACATCACAGAAGGAGCTCTGTGTTGCCATGGTGAGGTGGAGGCTCTGAGAAGCCCTGGGCTGGTATATGCAGCACTGGGTCAGAAGTTCCCAGTGGAGCAGGCCAGCTTGACTGAAGAAAACAAATATATTAAAAATAACAAGCTGGTAATTCTCTTTTTTCACCTTATCAGGTTGTCAGGAAATTTGTGTGTTTTTATAATTTGAAAAGCATATCTAGATCTTTCTTGTCAGAATTGATTATTTTGGGACTCTGACAGTAATGCACTCAGTCAGTCCACTAAACTGTGGAGATTCTTGAGTTGAAAGCAGATGGCAAGATTTCATACTCATTTGGCTCCCAAGGAAGTCCCCCGCACATTGTTGCTGCTCTAGAGACAGAGGTAATGTCATTAGGGTCACTGTGTCAATTGATTCTTCTCAGAGAAGGACACAGGAGAAAAAAATGTAAATCAGGCTTAGCCAAATCTTTTCACTGTTCTGGCTGATGGTAGGGCATTGGCCCTGGAGCTTGATGTCCTGGAAAGCCTTTGTAAATGGATTTAGCAAGCACAAGGGGGCTGTCAAGTCCAGTGATCCATTTTACTTCACAGTAGGGAAGTGAAGGCCTGGAGAAGTGAATTGCTTGCTTAAACACAGCTGTCTGATGCCTGGTCGAAAGGAAACCCTGATTTGAGAAATTTCTTTTCATATAAAACACACAAAGATCATAGTTAGAATGCAGGTTCTGACTTAGGAGAGTGGAGGTGTGAACTGGGAAATCTGCATTTCTGCTATGTTCCCTTGGGATTTTTATGTTCGTTTCCTAGGTAGCACTGATTTTTTTTTTTCTTCTTATTTAAATAAGTCAGGTAGTCAGGAATCCTAAACCTAATTCCTTAGTATTGAAGCTTTGGAGTAAAGAGTAGGGAGACTTGCATTGGAACACTATACAATTTTCTCACTTCTTGCTCAGGGTTGAGTGTATAAATCATGCTAAAAAGTAAATCATGTCAAAAAGTAGCAAGAGATTTTTCAGTGGTCTCCTCGAGAGAGGAGAGGAGAGGAATAGGAAGGAGAGAGAGAGAGAGAGAGAGAGAGAGAGAGAGAGAGAGAGAGAGAGAGAGAGAGAGAAGAGAGGGAAATAAATGAATATTATTTTAGGTATTGTCTAGTATGTCTAACTGAATTATTTCATTGCTGTGGTGGCTACTTTAAAAAAATTAAAGTTATTTTGTGTGTTTGCAGGAAGTGCTGTGGCATGCATTTGGAAGTAAGATGTCAACTCTTGAAAGTCAGTCCCTTCCACTATGTGGTACAGAGAACAAACTCAGTTCACCAGCGTGACAAGTGCCCTTAGCTCCTGAGTCTTCTTGAAAGTACCAGTGATCCTTTACCAATCATCGCCCAATCTCTGTAAGTTGAAGTGCAATGTATAATGCAGGGGATTCCTGTCTCTTGGAAACTAAAATAGTTTGCCCTATGAAGTCCAAGTGATTATTGCTAGATGTTGACCATAGCTGTTTGCAAATTCGTCTCAGGGTTTCTATAAGCATGTGTTTTGAATTTTCTTTTGAATGCATCATAAAGTCTTTCTGGTTCTCATGTTAATTAATGGGCTGATAAAATATTTAGCACATGTTCATTTTATATTTAATTTTTGTTCAAGAGTTACATGTTGTTTTTTTAAAGTCATTCATTAAAAGTAACTTTAATTATTTGGCTTATTTCTTCCCAAGGAGATAAGATCGACACTGCTCTTTAATTTGGAAATCCAAACATTTAGTACTAGAGAATGTTGAGGAGCTTTCAAAGAATGCTGAGTTACAGAAAGCTCAGGGGACTGCAGGCATTTGCTCAGAGGCATGTGTCTAGGAGGGAGTGTAGCAAGGGCACTTTCTATCCCTTATTTGTCCTCTTCATTCTTTGCAAGTTTAGATGACTCAAGTCTCATCATCAACCTAACTATGAATTGGCCAGTGATGGAGAACAGACACGCAAGGAGGGCCTGCAGAAGCGGTGCTATTTGCCTGCTTGATGGCACATTCTGTGCAGGGGTCAGAGAACACATTAAGGCTTTTGATATGTGTAAGCTGAGTTGACTCCAAGAGGTGTTGCTGTGGGTAAAATGGCTTTGGCTACTGCGACAGGCATGGCCTTGGGGACAATGGTGCTGATGATAAAGGCCTTGGCAAGAACATGTTTTGAACTCAGAAATTCTAGTTTTAATTATGTTCTGTCACTGACAAATTACACATATTTTGAGGAACTTTTTGACTTCTTTGTGATGAAAATAAAATCCAAAGAACTGGGAAGCACACCCTCACGGTATTACAACTGAAAAGCACCATGCAGTTCCTAGCAACTATTCACCTAGTATTATCTCCACTTCCTTCTCTTTTTCTTTTTTGCTCCTTTAAAAAGAGAAACATCATTTATAGTCAACTTCACTTACTTAGAAGTGAGTCAATGCTCAATGACCTTCATTGAATACTTAGGAACCCATTATTATTTAGGAACGATAGGGTTTCCAGAAATGGATACATCCCTATCCCTCATTACAATGAATGACAGTTTAATTAAGGAGAGTGTAGTAACAAATCAAAACACTGGGCCAGTATGGTAAGAGTTTGGAGAACTGAGGTGTTGGAGGGGATTGACACAGGCAATGCTGAGCATGGTGTGAATAGAAGTGAGGTGGTGGGAAAGGAGCTAGTGTGCTGAGCAACAGACTATGAAAGCACTGGAAAGGAAAACCTTAGATCAGTGGTTCTCAACCTGCGGGTCTCAACCCCTTTGGGTGTTGAACAACCCTCACACAGGTGTTACCTATCAGATATCCTGAAGGTATGGCACTTACATTATGATTCACAAACTTAGCAAATTATAGTTATGAAGTAGCAACAAAGATAATGTTAAAAGTATGGTCAACACAATGTGAGGTACTGTATTAAAGGGTCACAACCTTAAGAATGTTGAGAAACGCTGCCTTAGATGATATATTAAGTAGCTGAGTTGGGCTTGGTGGAAAAGCAAGCAGCTATCCTGGGGGTTGGAAGGCTTGAGCAGAGAAACAAATCATGAGCTGTTCGTGTTCTGTGCCTTCAGGAGGCCATCCGAGCTTCCCATGATTCCCTGTAATTGTCACAGAGGATGGACATCATTGGCCTCCACCAGACCCTTTCAGAACTGGCTTTGGGGGGGTGAGGAAGCTTCCTCATGGGAAGAGATGACATCTAAAGAAGCCTCTGTCCCATCTTCTTGCCCATCAGACTTCATTCTCAGATGGCGCTTCTGATGCTGTGATCCAGGTATTATCTAGCTTTCCATCATTTGTCTTTACTATTATTGTTTATTATTATTATCATCTTTTTTTTTACTATCTGGGTTCTCAATTTGGTGAAAATGTATATTATTTACTGCTAAAAAGCTGAGCTTTGCTCTTCTAATCAATATTTTCATTTCTAGACAAATCTGCAGCGTAATTGCATATGAGGGTCGTGACAAACTTTCATTCAAAATGATGTGGTTTTAATGGACATGGGGCAGGTGTCATGTGATATATGAACAGCTTCCTTATATGGAGAAATAACTTGTAAGACTTAGCACCAGCGCAGTTGGATGTTCATGACCGTGTTCACATATCTGTTAGTTATTGAGGAGGAAGCCACTGAGTGCCAAAGCAGGGGGGGATAGATAACATATCAACCAGTCATGTGGAGGGGAAGATGAAAGGCTGGTTCCAGAGATGGGATGCAGAATAAAGCTGACAAATGATTCTGATGAGAGGAAGCCCAGGGCAGCTCACAGCACTGCCAGTGTCTGCGATGAAAATGAAAATAAAAATAACAGATACCCTTGCAGAGTCCTTTACATACACTATTTCATTTTTATCTTCACAGCAACCTGGAAAGGTCAATATTATGAATTTAATTTTATAGGTAATGACAGATCTTGAATTAAATCCTGGCCTGTCTGTGGTTGACAACTGAGCTCTGTGCATCCTCTGCATTGCTTTCTAGGAGCCATCCCAGTGGAAATGGTCACTGCTGTGTGAGGCCCCTTGTCATTACTCTAGAATGTGGATAACTCAAGGAACAGGGCTGTGTGCTTGTCAACCATTTGTTCACAGGAGTCCAGGACCCCTGGGAAAGAAACCCCTCTAGGTGAAGAAGAAAGTCCTGCTAGGGTGATTCTACCAGCTGAGGTGGAGGACTGACAGACTCCCGGGCCATCCTTGAATTCTGTCCCTCTGGAATGATATCCATTACCCAGATTTCAGGAATCGTGATGACTGGGCAGGACTTGCCCTGGATATTAGGGCTGGAAACAATGACTAAGGGAGCCATGTCACTCAGGCCACCCAATGTGATGAGTAGAGCAATGGGGTTGGGTTGGAGCTGGGTGAAGGGTTCTGAAAGGCTTGAGTCAGTGAGGCAATGCAGACTGGATGGGGATGGGAAGGGAAATAACTTTCTTTTCAGGGTCAGACAAGTGAGGTTATTTCTAACGTACTTGAGCTTCCTAGAATGTCCCCTTAACTGACTTTCCGGGGATATGTGTTGGACAGCTATGCTTTTGTAGCTTTAAACCAACAAGTTTGATATTGGTCATAATAACTTTTAAGATGACATGACCACTGCACACTTTAGAATAGACAACCATCTTAAAAAAACTTTAATTTTTTCCTATTCTTATATGCTATTTGATCTGATTCTTCCCCCACTTAATTCATTCCAAATTTTTCCTACCTCCCCACCTCTCCAATGTTCTCTGTCTACAAAACCAAGCAACCAACCAAAAAAAACAAGAAAACAAACAACAAAAATGACATCAGAACTAAAAAGGGAATCAGTAAGACAAAACCAAAAGGAAGCAGAGTCCAGTTTGTTTTGGCCAACCACTCTTGGGCATGGGATGTAGCTGATAGACCTAGCCTATGCCCCATTGGAGAAAACTGATTTTCAGTTTGCCTTCTACCTTGTAGGGCTTGTGTATGCTGATAAAGTCTTTGTGAGTTCATATGTCCATCTATGTCTGTAAGATACTGTTGGGTTTTTTTTTTTTTTGGAGTCATCCACTACCTCTGGGTTTTACAGTCATTTTGTATCCTCTTCCACATAGCTCTCTGAACCTTGACAGGAGGGCTGTGATGAAAACATGGGCTGAGTGCCCCAAACTCTCCCACCCTCTGCTACTGTATAGGTGTTGGTCTCTGTAATAGTCTCCATCTACTGAAAGGAAGTTCTCTGATGAAGGCTGTGAGATGCTCCTCTGTATGGCTCTAGCAGCATGCCATTAGGAGCCATGTTTTTGCTATTACAAGGCATTTTTGTTAACCAAGAAAATGGGCCAGTGAGCTCAATTATTTAAAAGGTTAGAGACAAGGAACCTCAGAAAAACTGGAATTCAGAATACTTGTTTTAATCTTAACTTTATGTACCTCATTTCCAACTTACTCTTTATGGTGATGTTACTTGGTGTTATAATGCAAAAACAAACTGCAAATGTTTGCTGCTGTCTGAATTCTTCTAATGATTTCATTCACCACACAATACCTGCTAAGGAGGGAGACAAAGGATAATTTTATTCTTTTCTTGGACTAACCAATAATAAATAGCTAGACTAATAGCCTCCCCAACTCCCATCTAAACCTTCTGGCCCCACAGAAATATATAGCTTTCGGTAAAATAGAAAAAATTCTAAGCAAAGCTGGAATAAGTGAACTGTAGGCTCACTTCCCATCAGGACATTGGCATCATCCATACCTCCTGACTTGACTGCATCCTGGGGTCTACCAGGATACCAGCATCTATGACTCCTTTCTTGACTGAACATCAGGGTTACCAGTCACATCTTTGGCAAATAACTGCACATCAAAAGCAGTAAGAAGTTCTGGAAGTTACTAGAAACAGCCAAGTTTTTCTTATGGTAGATAGTATTCCTATTCTGCCATATCACTGTTATAATAAAATGTGTAATTCATAGAATTTAATATTCCTAGACCTCAACTTCTTCATCTGTAAATGAAAGAAGTGGGCTTGGTAGTTTCCAAACTAGTTTTGAGCTTTAATGTTCTAAAGTCCTTGAGTTTCAGGCACAGTCAGCAGGTGCTAGAGAATTCCTTCATACCTCCTCATCACACCTTCTGGTGATGAGGTGCTTCTGGCCCTGGCCCTGCCACTTCTGTTTTATTCAGAATTTGTACCATTCGTTGCTTCTTCCTTGAATGCTAAGATTTCTCTATAAGGACACTCAACTGCTCACATTTCTCCCGATCCTTTGGTGGAAAATGGTCATGAAGATAGGACAGATCAAAGCCAGTGGAATTTTCTGGCGTGGTGGCAGGAGGTGAGAACAGAAGGAGGTGAGAAGAGCTGATCCTTTTGATGGAGAGTGTGGCAGTAGTGGGGGAAAACTGTGACTGAATGATAGAACCGTAACACAAGGAATCCTGGATGGGAATTCAGAGAGTTATCCAAAAACCAATGCCCTGGGACACTTGAGTACAACTATTCTGCCCCAGGATAGCTCCACTAGTCATCTGGAACAGGCTGACATGACTTGTCTTCCAAAGCTGTTACCCAGACTCTGAGATGTGTAAATGTCCAAAGACTAACACTTATTTTCTGGTGAGAAAAGAAATGTCTTTCTTTCATTATTGTTCCATCATCTCCAACTCACAAAAGGGCTTAGGTTTCAAGGAACACACAGAAATCACCTACGCCAGGAAGGAAGAATTTATGCTTCCTTCCATTCTAATGGCAACAGGACATTTTAGGAACTCCCGTGTCCCTATGGCTTCCTCACCCTCAATGTATGCATTGGGGGGAGGTAACCTGGATTTGCTTCTCTTTGTTCACCCTGTAAGGTTCCTTAGGTGGCCTGGCTGGAGGGTTAACTGTCTGAGCAGTGGGGAAGCTGCTCTGTTTATGCCAGAGGCCTTCCCAAGCCACTCTTCAAGAGTCAGGGCTTAGCTGTCCATCTCAGTTCAGAATTTCAGGAACGTTTACCTTTCACTTTAGTCTTATGCTTTCTGTTTATTTCTCTGCATGACAGACAGAGCCTGCTCTCAGGTGGACATGCCACTCTTCATTCTGGCTTGTCTCATCTTTGTCCTGGTGAGACACATTACTGTCAAGCCTGGAGACTCATTGTAGATGCCTCTAGCCACTGAGAATATATGGCCTCAGGAAGTGGCCAGTTCTTTGTAGTTCCCTCCCTCCTAGTGATATCAGAAAATGGAAAGCTGACATAGGTTGTCCAAAATGGAACACTTTTTGTGTCCCCCATCATGACATTGGAACAACAGTACAACTTGGAAAATCCCAGCTGAACAAGGACATGTGTCTCTACCCTCTCAGACTAGGCATGTTTTAGGGTCTCTGCCTTTGTGTGTGCAATTCATTCTGTCTGGGATTTCTTCCAGTACCTCATTTCAGTGAGCTTCAACAGATATGAAAATGGAGAGAAAAATACAATATGCAATATAATAAATGCACCTATTACCCAGTTCCAGCAATGATCAAAACAAAGCAAATCTTATTTGACCTCCCCATTATACTTTTTAAATTCATGGGAAGACTGGGTCTAAATGTGTTTCGAACATCATCAAATACAATAGGGGATCTTTTCATCTGTAACAAGCTACAGTTTGATTGGGCTTTTGATATTTTCCACAGCAAATAACAAATTTTGACTTTTCAGTTATATAGTTTGTGTGTGTATGCATGTGTGTGTCTGTATGTATTTGTGTAGATTTGATACATGTATTTGCAGAAGGTATGTACATATATGTGTACACATGGAGGCCAGGAGACTAGAAGTCAACTCTGGAGCTGACCCCCCCCCCCTTTTTCTTTTTTTAATAAAGCTGTGCACTGAATGTTCCAAGCATTTCTTAGCAATTGAGCCCAGAAACCTGCTTGTTTCTACCTCCTGGCACTGGAATCATAGGCATGTGTGCTACCCCACTTGGCTTTTTATATTAGTATAGGAAGCAACCACGTGTCTTTAGGCTTGCATGGCAAGCATTTTAAAACTGACCTATCACCCTAGTCTTCATACCGAGCAGATATTTCCAAACTCATATTTTATACCAAATAGGCAAAATTTTGAATTTCCAGAAGCAAGCTTATTTTATGTAGTTTGACTGTCAGCAGTGACCTCTATGTGCTGGAGGCCCAGACTCATGCTCCACACCCTCTCTGCGTTCCTAAGCTGCTGGTGTTCCTAGTTTGTTGGTACAAGGTGCTGTGCACAACCTGAATCTGAGTGGCACATTCAAATGCAAAAGGCTGGGCTCAGCATGACACAATGTAAGATTTGTCTGAAAGGCAGCATGTAGCATGCAGGTGCAGTGTGCGAGTGCTTTGTTTCCTGATGTTCTCACAGACCCTGGTTACCTCCTCTGAGAGGCCAAGCACCGGAAGAGAGATTGTCCCGAGTACATGGCTCAGTGCTTACAGTACGGGCAACAAAACAAAAAGGTCCCAAACTTACCCAAGGCCACTCCAGTTGGCTACAACGGAGCAGGACCTCAGACTCCTTATTCCCAGTTCAACATTAACATGAAGATGAAGTGGAGTGAAGGTCTGAACCATGTTCCTGGCTGCTGCTCCTCCCATGTCTTTGTCACTGTTCTGCTGCTATGAAGTGAGATAGGCCAAGCATTTAACTGGGGGCTTTGCTAACAGTCTCAGAGGGTTAGTCCATTGTCATAACAGTGGGAAGTAAGGCAGCATGCAGGGAGGCCCATCCCCAGTGACACTTTTCAAATAATGTCATACCTACTCAAACAGCCTCACCTCCAGATCCTTCTAATCTTTTCAATTTGTGCCACTCCTTGGTATTAAACATTCAAATATATGAGACTCTGGGAGCCATTCTTTCTTATTTTATTTTATTTCATTTTATTTATTAGATATTTTCTTTATTTAGATTTCAAATGTTATCCCCTTTCCTGGTTTCCCCTCTGATAATCCCCTAACATCTCCCCCCTCCTCCTGCTCTCCAACCCACCCACTCCCGTTTCCTGGCCCTGGCATTCCCCTATATTGGGGCATAGAACCTTCACAGGACCAAGGCCTTCTCCTCCCACTGATGATTGACTAGGCCATCTTCTGCTAAATATGCAGCTAGAGTCATGAGTTCCACCATGCGTTTTCTTTAATTGGTGGTTTAGTCCCAGGGAGCTCTGGGGGTATTGGTTAGTTCAAATTGTTGTTCCTCCTATGGGCTGCAAGCCCCTTCAGTTCCTTGGGTACTTTCTCTAGCTCCTTCATTGGGGACCCTGTGCTCTGTCTAATGGATGACTGTGAGCATCCATATCTGTATTAGTCAGGTACTGGCAGAGCCTCTCAGGAAACAGCTATATCAGGCTTCTGTCAGCAAGCATGTGTTGGCATCTGCAATAGTATCTGGGCTTGGTGGTTGTTTATGGGATGGATCCCCATGTGGGGCAGTTTCTGGATGGTCCTTCCTTCAGTCTCTGCTCCAAACTTTGTCTCTGTAGCTCCTTTCTTGGGTGTTTTGCGATGTACTAAGATAGCGGATAACACCAAAGAACACACTAAACCAAGGTGGTTCCACATGAAAGAGATTTATTGTGAGGGAGAGACAAAGTGGTGATAGGGAGAGTGGAAGGGGAGTGAAGAGAAAGAGAGAGAAAGAAAGAGCGAGGAGGCGGTATTCTCCTTATTTATATGGAAAATGACGTCACACAAGTAAGGGTGGTAAGTGAGCTAAGTGGGTTCTGGGATATGGTGGTCGTTGGTTTAACAACTGGTCTGGAGGTGGCAGATCACCCTATTAACTCAAAGGCTTGGAAAGTCCTGGTGTCAACGTTTTGTTCCCCCTACTAAGAAGGATCAAAGTATCTACACTTCAGTCTTCCTTCTTGAGTTTCATGTGTTTTGCAAATTGTATCTTGACTATTCTGAGCTTCTGGGCTAATATCCACTTATCAGTGAGTGCATATCATGTGTGTTCTTTTGTGATTGGGTTACCTCACTCAGGATGATACCCTCCAGATCCATCCATTTGTCTAAGAATTTCATGAGTTCATTGTTTTTAGTAGCTGAGTAGTACTCATTGTGTAAATGTACCACATTTTCTGTATCCATTCCTCTGTTGAGAGACATCTGGGTTCTTTTCAGCTTCTGGCTATTATAAATAAGACTGCTATGAACATAGTGCAGTATGTGTTCTTATTAGATGTTGGAGCATCTTCTGGGTATATGCCCAGGAGTGGTATTGCTGGATCTTCCAGTAGTACTATGCCCAGTTTTCTGAGAAACCACCAAATTGATTTCCAGAATGGTTGTACCAGCTTTCAATCCCACCAGCAATGGAGGAGTGTTCTTCTTTCTCCACATCCTTGCCATCATCTGCTGTCACCTGAATTTTTGATCCTAGCCATTGTGACTGGTATGAGGGTTGTTTTGATTTGCATTTCCCTGATGATTAAGGATGTTGGACATTTTTTTTAGGTGCTTCTTAGCCATTCAGTATTCTTCAGTTGAGAATTCTTTGTTTAGCTCTATACCCCATTTTTAATAGGGTTATTTGGTTCTCTGCAGTCCAACTTCTTGAGTTCTTTATATACATTGGATATTAGCCCTCTACCTGATGTAGGATTGGTAAAGAATTTTCCCAATCTGTTGGTTGCCCTTTTGTCTTATTGACAGTGTCCTTTGCCTTACAGAAGCATTATTTCCATCTTGTTGATTACAAGTAAGATTATATAGACTGAAGAGATTGTATTTATGTAGTTAGGAATATTCACACATACATACACACACATATAAACACACATAAATATACTCACACAAACATACACAGACACAGATACAAATTTAACAACACTTAAAGAAAAAGGTCATGAATTTGCAAGAGGAAAATACATGATGGGGGTGGAGGGAGAAAATGGAAGGGGAAATAATGTAATTACACATCTCAAAAAAAATATGATTACTTTTAGTTTATTTATTTATTTATTTATTTATTTGGTATTTTGAGTCAAGGTTTCTCTATGTAGCCCTGGCTGTCCTAAAACTCAGAGATCCATCCTTGGCTGCCTCCGAGTGCTGAGATTAAAGGTGTGAGCCACCACTTGCCTAGTTTATAATTATTTTTCTGAAAAGTAACTCATGTCCAGTTAGATTGGAAACTGAATACCTGTTTCTCCTTCAGTAGAGTCAGGCTCACCACGGAAATATAGAATTTTTTTTAACCCACTGATACCACAGAGACATCCCAGTAAGAACTGATAATAACTTGTCATGGGCCAGAGTCCATGAAGCCTTTTCCTAAGTATCCTTTTGCCTCCTCTTATGGTTTGATTCAGACTTACACAATGACTCTGCTGCATCATCTTTAACTCCTTTGGTGGAAATAGGATCATAAAGTATTTCGCAAAGAAAAAAATTAGCATGTTCTATGCCATATTTATCCCTCCAAGATGTTGCTGTGGTAACTGTACAAATAGCTGAACACCAGATATCACAAACAGGCAAGCAGAATTTTATTTTAATGAATTCATGACTGTTATGGAAAACTAGGCACATTTGTGGTATGTAAATTTGAGGACTTGGAGGGGCTGTGGAATGGTTGAGTGTTTGGAGTAGATTCATACATATGTTTGCCCATATTGTACATATGATCTTTGGTCATTTGAGTGCATGTCCAAGCTGGCATGGAAGCTGCCCAGCATCTGCTCATCTTGTGAGAATGTGCCATCATGTTGATAATTGTGATCATTTCAGAGCATGTTCATTCTCTGTTGTCTAGAGTTGGGACTCTGTATGTCCCATGTATTGGAACTTGCTTCAGCGGGGAGTGTCACACTCTGGGAGCATGTCTTCCTTTCTGTCTGGGATTCTCCTACTCCGGTGGAAGCTCTCATAAAACCCACACTGAGCAACCAAATCCCCGCCAAGCATCATCAGTGAGGTCTGTCTGACTCCCACCTTCCCTGGTCCACAGAACCTTCCACATAGAACCATGTCATCTGATTATATCTCTCATTTCTTATGATTCTTACAAATTCTTGTTATGCTAGATGCATATTTCATGAGGACAATTATGAAACTATATTTCTATACTCCCAAGTCCACCAATGCCTGGCCCATAGGGAACTACTGTGCAAACAACCCATTAAAAAAGAGTGGCTCAATCAATCATATAAAACCTTATAAATCAGAAATTAATATTAGGACTATGAATATATACAAGACTTACTAATTGCTTTTTCGGCTTCACAAGCGTCAACTTGATGATCTAATTCTCCCAACTATAATAAGCATAATTTAAATTTTTAGGTTTCTTGCAAAATGATCAAAACAGAGACACATTGCTAATTTGCCTCCTACTAACAAAAGCTGGTTTTGTTTCACAGTTTCAGCTATGGCCAGACACATGTACCATTTTTATTTTGCTTAATTAACTCTCTTTCCCCTCAGAAGTTTAAAAGCTGCTGATTTATAAAAATGACTTTCAAGACTTAAGTAAGACCTGAGGTTGAAAGAAACAGGTATTTGTCTTTCTTACATTTGAAATCCACCCGTGTAAAGCTGGTCTCAGGATCTCTGAGTTTTGCTATAACTCACTTATAGAATAGGGACAGAGACTCTGATTGTGTTAAATAAAGGGTAAGAGTGCTCAGCTAGTCTTTGTGTTGTTTTAAGCATCCATTTTTAATTTCCTCTCTGTCCACTCACTTGGAAAGCATGGCGTTTCGAAAGGCTACTCTCTGATGATCTCTGTCACTTCAGTCTCAGAACTCACTCAACACCCTGTCTAAGAGACGTTCACCACACATGTTGAGAACACATACTTCCTGGAATCCATGGTCCACTATGATCAGAGAAGTGGAGTCTGGAGCACTGTAGTGGAGGGAGGGACTGGATGTGGGTGGGATTAGGAGGCCTGTGCAGACCTGGCCACCCTTGGGTCTGGCTAGAGAGAGGACACTGGGAAAGAAGTTAGAGTTGCTGCTGAGTGTGGCACCTCAAGGGCATGAACAAAGAGAAAGAAGCAGAGTTTGGTGGTGAAGTTGCTCACCCCCCCCCCCCCCCCGATTTCCATACAGTGGCTGAAGCCGCAGAAGGAGGCATCTTCTAGGTAGTTGAAAATGTGAAACAAGAGACTAGGGAAGTTTCCCATAGACAAACTGAGCATAAGCAAGGTTGGTAGATGGCTGTTTAAGTATTATCTGGGGACAGAAGAATGGAGTCTTTGTAAAATCCATCTGTCCTACTGGGAGAACTACATGATTCTTCCTGTAGAGAGAGAAGAGAGGAGGGATGGGGAGGGATGGTTAGCAGCAGAAAGGAAAGAGCCCTGTGCACTGCTGTGATGTGCACGTGTTCCTGCACTTGTATGCACACAAGTTTGGGACCGTAAGAAGAGGAATTGGAAATGTCCATTTGTGGGGCAATGGGCTATGCAGACAGCCTGGTCTCCAGTCGAACTTAGATCTTCAACTCTATCTTCGATCATGTCTCCTGGACCCCTGGCTCCCGTCAAAGTTACTGCTCCCACACCCCCCACAGGAGAGGTGTATGGCTAACAGTCACGTAGACTATGTCCCAAGCTTCTGGCATTCTGGCTAGACTCCTCCCCACAGCTACCTAGCAACAGCAAGATAGCAAATCCCAGTATAAGAGGGGCTGCTTGGCCCCTCCTTGCTCTCTTAAGCTTTCACCTTTCTTGCTTTCTAGCTCTTTTTCTCTCTTTCCCTTCCCCCATCTCTCCACTTGGCCATGGCTGGTCTTTCTCTCTTTCTACCTTCTCTCTTTCCCCTGCCTTTCTACAATAAAGCTCTAAAACCATAGACTGTCTCTGCTCATCAAGGCCCGCAGTGCTTGAACAATGGGATAGGCTTTCTTCTAGCCATGTCTAACCTCCCACCAGAAGGCCTTCCTATGCTGCAGCCAGACTAAAGACTTTCTCCTGCACGGGAATCATCCAGCGACCCCTCTTTCCCCCTGCCCTCTCTTCCCTTATCTCCAGGGCCGAGTGCTGCCCTGGGGTCCCTATTCTGTTCTCAGCTCCTCCACCGTATCCAGCGTGGGATGCGGGAGACTGAGAACCTAGTACCTTAGGCTGCCCCTTGTCCACCACCTGCCGTGTGGGGTCAGTGGTTTAACACTGCCAGATGCCCACCCACCTGCTCAGAGCACCAGAACTCTGGCGGGATGTGAGCACTCTCTCTTACTCCCCTCTTCCCCTACACTCGTGGCCCCACATCCATTATCACTAAAAACATATATGATCTATCTTGATTTTCCTGCTATTTTTGTATTATAATGCTTTACTTGCTGTCTGAAACATGAAAACGTGCACAACATGTTTTGATCAGAGCCATGTCTTCCCTCTCTACCTTTTTCCACAACCCCTTCATGTGCTTGTCTCAGTTTCCCTCCCTGCAACATAATGTTCTTATCAGTGATTTAGGAACTTCATACAATGAACCCAGATCACACTCTTCGCAGGTGGAGCCTCTCACCCATACACCCCTCTCAAGGGAGAAATCATGACCCATCTGTGTTATCTATATACTCACTGAAGCGTGGGCAAACTCTCAGCAGCAAGCCCCCTAGAAAGGGCCGAGTCCTTCCTCAGCCCCAGCCAGAGCCATTTATGGAGAAGAGCTATACTTGTGCATCTTTATCACATTTTTAAGGACTCTATTTCATTGCTTTATGTCTGGGCTTTTTTTTGGGAGTGGAGTTGCACGAAAGCTGTCAATGTTTCTTACTTTTCTGTTCTTCCATGTTGTAATAACCCACAGCATGCAGTCAGTGCCACTCATCTGTGCACACATGTTGGGCCATCACCAGAACATGGACAACTTGCCTGGGGCCACACCTCCAATGAAAAATGACCCTCTCTTAGCAGTCATGAACTGCCAATAACTGTGAGCATGTTCTCATCCATGCTCGGATGTTGACTGGCTCAATCTTGTGTGAGTCATGTGCAGGTGACTGTAGCTACTGTGAGTTCTTATCATGTCCACAGGTACTGTTTCCCAACAGTCTACCCCAACCACAGTCTCATAATGGAACAGTCTTTCCATTATGTTCTCAAGGTGTGTGTGTGTGTGTGTGTGTGTGTGTGTGTGTGTGTGTGTG
>NC_034607.1:54532383-54541843 GCF_900095145.1 Mus pahari
GAGAGAGAGAGAGAGAGAGAGAGAGAGAGAGAGAGAGAGAGAGAGAGAGAGAGAAATAGTCATATTGTGGTCCATATCCTAGAGTAAGTAGGTATTTAGTAAATACTTGTTTGAGAGAAGAACCAGAATTCATTTAGAAACTATCTTCTCCTGGCATGTATTTCCCAAGACCTTGCTGATGTTGACTCTAGAGACACTTTAATGAAAAGAGATTAACATTTACCTGCAGCCCTGACTGGCTTCGGCTCTCTGCAACGTGATCTGTCTGGGAGCACAAGGCTGCTTGCAGTCTGCTGCAATGCTAAGAAGAGCTCTGGCTTAGTAAATGCCCACATTTAAACATAATTTAAACTTACTTCATGTCTTATATAATAGGAAAATCTTGATTAGCTTTGAAAATTATTTTTGGAAATTTGCTGAAAATAAGCTGTCTGGCATAAGTGCACTTAGGGATGGAATTAGGAGGTGTGGAAGAATCTAGGGTACAGTGGGTAACCTGCAGTTACTGCATTTACCACTAGATGGTGGGCTTGTACTTGCTTGGTGATCTGCCCACCACCAGAGGATGGCATAGTCAACTCTAGGTGGTGAAATTGGGAAGCTTTATTGGAGTTGTGAAATGGTCGATGAGATTTGAAGTAATAAAGCTTGGGGACTTTAGTGTCTTCCTGACCTGTTCACACAAAATGTGGTGGGTTGAGAACATAAGGGCATGGGCTAAATGCCTGTCGTATAGAGAGCAGGAATGTAAAATCCACATTCTGGTTCATCTGCCCCCACTTGCTTGTCCTGTGTTTGGTAAGGCATAGAACTTCTTGGGATGCCAATAGCGTCACCTGCAAAACTGGAACAGACTGAACTTGTTAGGATCTGGGCCAGTTGTCTCCACAATCCTTTCTTGTTTTGTCTGTGACTGAGAAAGAGTCTTTGATCCGAGGGCACCAAACGTACTCAGTTGGCCATTGTCTACATTAAATAGTTCACTTTTCAAGTCAGGCGGACAGAATTTTTGTAAAAGACATTTTCCTTTTTCGGAGAAGTGTGGGTATGGGTCTTTGCTGTAGGCAAAGAGTAGAGAAGATGGTTGAAAGCTAAGAGGGAAAAAAGTCCCATGTGATGTGTTCATGTCTGTGTGTATACTCAGGCCTGTGACAATGGAAAGGTGGAGCAGTAGGAAATGCCCATTGTCACCAGGAAGGGTCTTAGTGTTGTTGATTGATCAGCCTTAATTGTTTTCAGCCTTCAGAAGAAGCCTTCAAGAACTAATGATAATGGTTTTAAATCCCAGAGAGACTTAGTGTAGGTCTTATGATATCTGTACAATTACTATAAACAGTGATTTTTATCTCACACTCGATCCAAGGGCTTTGCATGTAAAATACCCCTATCCATTTACCCAGAAAATGATTTCCCTTAATAATTGATGCTGTTTTACTAAGAGAAATATCATAACTCCAGAAGGCTGAAATGATTCTGTGGAGATGTTGAGCTGCTGTTGGCACAGAAAAGGAACTTGGTTCTTTCTTCTCGAGTCCAGAATTTCTCTAAGCGAAGCACAGGAAGTGTCTCACTTTATCTTCGATTACTTATGGATTGTTCAGAGTTGACGGAAACAATCGAAGGATAACTCTCTGGTCGCAAAACTTATCAAAGTGCCTTCTCTTACTGTTGTCTGGATCCTTGCACTGCAGTAGAAAAGAACATCCGAGCTGGGCAGGAGCTGATGGAGAAAGGAAGGCGAAGGAAGAGAAAGAAGGAAGGAGGGCGGAGGGAAGGGGCGAGTCAGGGAGGAGAAGGGACAGAGAGAGTGTGTTGTGGCTGACTTGAGGGAAACAGTGAAGAGCTGGAGAGGTAGCTTTGCTCTTAAGAGCAGCTTGATTTTGCAGAGGACTCAGGGTCATTTCCCAGCACCCAAGTGGTGGCCCACCTGTTCTGTAACTAGTTCTAGGGGATCTGGTGCCCCCTTCTAGCCTCTGTAGGCACTGCATGCACACACTGTGCACATGTGAACAAAATACTCATGCACACAGAATAAATTTTTTTTTTTTAAAGGACAGAGGATGAACTAGATGAGGACAGGGACTGCATTCGGAAGGGCGTATGTCTATGATTTCATATTCTGTCCTCCCCCGGGTTGGTGCTTTCGGATAATTGTCAAGAGTAGTCAAATATTCTCTCTCTACCATCCCTTGTGAGCTTCCATAAAATTAAATCATTTCTGAGAAGCTCTTTTTGGTTCAAAGATGGCCAGGACAGCTGGGAGCCTGAGCTGAGAGCCTGGATGTGATCTGACTCCACTTAGTCACAAGTCCTCTATCTTGTTTAATCAAAGGATTCTTGGCTAGGTATTTGCTGTGTAGCCTTAGTGTTTGTAAAGTGGCACACGACCCCATCTTTGCATGGCATTTCTCTTTCCCTTTTTAAACCCAACAATGAGATTTTTTTCATTATCCAAGAAAAGTACTAGCATCCTCAGGGAGATGTTTGGTTGAGGGAAATGTCGGGTTGAAAGTGAGGAAGCCAGGGACATGCAGGGATTGGCTGAGGAAGCTTTCTGGTGTGTTCTTTCTTTCCTCTTGGTTGGGTGTTGCCTGTTTTTTGGGAAGGAAAGCAGCTGTAGCAGTAGACGGGCACCAGGGGGCAGTCCAGCCAAGAGAAGAGGCCAGGATCAAGACAGCTGGATGGCCCTGAGCATTCTGTTAGTCTGCCTCCACCTTCCATTCAACATCAGTCTTCAAAGAGTCTGCTTGTTCTTCCGAAAGTATGAGAAGACATCAGCATGAGGCCAGGGCAGTGCTGGGCAGTGGTAGCCTGGGGATAGGAAAGCTGTACCTTTGTGACCTTGAGGCAGTCTTCCTTCAATTCCCTGGAAGAAGAAAAAAGGCCAAAGTAGTGAGATGCTATTTGTGAAAGCAGTTGATCATCCCAGGGGAATAAAAGATTAGCTAATAAGAAAAAAAAATAGCTAGACTTGCGGGGAGGGGGGATTCTTTGGGAGAAATACATTAAGCTAAACAAGGTAAACAAGAGGAAAAGAGATGAACACAATTAAAAAATCAGCCTAGCAATTATCTTTTAAGAGGTAAGAGACCATTGATAAACAAAGTGAAGACAAACACAAAGAAACACCAACCACAGACACTGGATAGCTACATGTAATTTACACAGTTAAAAAAAAATGTGGACAAGCGGCCTATCAAAATGTTGACAGCCCAAGAGCGTGCTAACTGTCTGAGATTCTGGAACCAGAAACTTGGTTAGAAGGCACCGGAAAAGGATACGGAGGGTTGAAGTAGCTATAATCTTCATGTAAGAAGATTACAGAAGGAGAAAAGGGACCCTGTGCTGAAAGGACACAGAGAAAGCTAGGCAGGGGAGGTGACCTCACACAGAGACATTCTTCAGCAACATTAAAGAATATCAAAGAATATCAAAGTAAAAGAGGAAATTTTTACAAGCTTTCAAAGATAAAAAGCATATTACCTAAAGGAACAAGAAAATCAGATTACAAGCATCCCTTACAAAGCTGCGCTGGATGTGGTCAGGCAGTGAATTGTTATCTTCAAAGTGTCAAGGAGGCAGACAGTAAACCCAGAATTTTATAGTGAGGAAAATTATTATGTATAATATTGGAGTTTTCTTGATGGTCCTGGGGCATACTGGACAACCTTTTACTTTTTCTTCTTGCTGTGAGAAATACTTGACCCGAAAATACTTTAAGGGAAGAAGCACTAATTTGGGAATACAGTCTGTCAAGGTGGTGGAAGGCTCAGGTGGTGTCATGAGCAGGAGACATTGCATTTGCATCAGGAAGAGAGAGAGAGAGAGAGAGAGAGAGAGAGAGAGAGAGAGAGAGAGAGAGGAGAGAGAGGAGAGAGAGGAGAGAGAGAAGGAGAGAATTCTGTTTGCTTTCTCCTTTTATTCAGTCGCAGGTTCTGGCCCATGGGATGGTTTCACCCATAGTTAGGGTTTTTAAACCTCAGTTCACTGAGACTAGAAATGGTCTTACAGACCTACCCAGAGATTTGTCTACAGGGTGACTCTAGAGCCTATTGATTTGACAATATCAACTATCTTACTGAGCTGCCAGCAGTCCACAGAAAAATTATTATTCTAACATGGATTTGAAACAGGCATTTGGGGCACATGTGGTCTTGGTCTCACATGAGAACTATACTGGGATAACTTCTGAAGGATGCATTCTAGAGAGAAGGGAGAGTAAGAATTATGGGATGTCCTTAAATAAACCAGTTCAGTGATTGCAGAAGAACAAACATGCCACACACATTGTTTGAGAACACAAAGATTAACTTTAAAAAAAAAATCAATTGTGAAATGAGCTTGCAGAGGATTTGTCATTACATCCCAAAGAGCCGACCTTATACAGAGCAGTTGATCAAATATAAAAACAGTTTAGTACTCAACCTTAATTAAAAGCAACTTACCTATTTGTTGGTGCTTTAGCATTCACATTGGGCATGCTGGTATCCCCTGCAGTTGCCTTCTAGCCTCTGGGAGGCAGAGACAGGAGGACCACATATTAAAGGTCAGTCTATATAACAGTGAACCACTGCATCAAAGAAATGGCGGACTATTGTTCAGTGGTAGAGCAGTTGTGCAACATGTGAAAGGATTGATCACCAGCAACACACACACACACACACACACACACACACACACACACACACACACAATGTGGTCATGTGGGTAGGTGCCCACTGAGGTCATGACAGAGTAACACACCACCTTGGAACTGGAATCACAGCAACTGTGAGTAGCTGATGATGCAGGTGCTGAGAACTGAACTCAGGTCCTACAGAGGAGCAACAAGTACTTTAATAGCTGAGCCATCTCTCCAGACCATGTTATATGTTCTTCAGTGTTCATTTCTGGGTATTCTCTATGTTTTCTGGATATGGACTCACTAACAGATACATAACTGACAAAAACCTTTCCTAAGTTTTAGCTTGCTTTTTATTTTCGTAGATGTGTCTATTGCTTTTTATTTTTGTAGAATTGAAGAGCAGACATGTTGAATTTTGATTATTTTTCCTTCTTTCCTTTGTTTAATGATTGCAGCTTTGAGGGTAATAATCAGTACCTTCAAATTTTGTCTTACTTAAGGTCATTTGTTTTTTGGTTTCGTTTGAAAACTTTGCCATTTAGAAGCTCAAACCTGTAAATGTATTTCCATACTTAGTGATTTCTCTTTCAGTTTTAACTGGAATCCTTTTCCTGCATTTAAAATCATTTCATCTGTCTAAAATACTACAAGGTCTTAATATCCTATGAAGTTTGACCATCTAGGATTTGTTTGTTAAACAATGAATTTTTAAAACATTTATTTATCTGTTTATTTGTTTTAAAGACAGGGTTTCTCTTTAACCTGGCAATCCTGAAAGCTGTGAGGCTACTCTGGCCTACAGAGTATATTAAGCAACTGACTTTTAACAAAGCCAGAGTAATTGTACTTACTCAAAAGTTGTTTCTCTGTGTAGCATTATTCCAGAAAGCCCCTTGCGCCTATGGACTGCTGAAAGGCTGCTCCATTCCCACACTGTTCACACCCTAGGGTGATAGCTGTGGTGCAGCCAGGATGACTTTTGCCGACAGCACAGCCTGCCTGTGGATCCCTCATAGCCGATGGTGAGAGGAGTGGACACTGAGTTCTGGCATTCTCTTTGCCCTCTATAACAGATGTTCCCCAGGTTCTTGGTATCTCACTCAAAGTATTGGAGGAGCCCCCACAAAAAGCAGAGCAGTAAAGGCTTGGGTTCAGATGCGATGTGAAACACTGGATGGGAGCAGTGGAACCTGAGCAAACATGAAGACTGGAGTGTCCGGTCCCTGTTCAAGGCTTCCTTTTGTGAGCCCAGGAAGAGCAGGAGCTGTTTGATAGAGGCAGAGTACAGGTCGACTTATGTTTGTTTGATGGGCTTGGGCAATGCAGGCCTTTGCTCTCCATTCATGTCTTTTCCTATGATGCATTTGATTTTAATTATAGGCATGCTCCATATACAATGGAGCCTAGGTATACAATGTAAAATCGGGAATTTTCCTTAAACCCTCACTCAGAAATGTAGTTTGATATACTGAATATGCGCTTCAAACCAGTCCATACTGGATCAGTGAATTACCCCTACTTGTATTGTATGCCTCAGCATGTGTTTGAGCACAGATGGAGGGTAGCCTGGAGTAATTGGTAATTTTGTTTGGAGAGGGGTGTATGTGAAACATGGTTTGGGTTGGGAGAGCCCAGGATTCTATATGCTTTTTTAGTGAGAGATGTGTCCGTGTGAATCTCCACTAACTGGGGTCCTGGGCTGCAAAGCTAGCCCCGTGCTGATATGCCTTACTACCACTGAAATCATCCAAGTCATGTGACTTGAGCTAGCCTGCTCTGCTCCTTCACACTCATTTGTCTGCTTCTCAAGTATTCACAAAACTCTATGTACCTTCCTCCCTATCTCGTGCACTCCCTGACCTGCCAGCATGTGTTGATTCTATATTTCCAGCCTGGCTTTTGGCACCTGCCTTCCTTTTTGCATCAGACAGAAAACAAGTGCCATTTTCCCATGGTAAAAACGCAGTGGTAGATAGAAGGAGGGCAGCTGATTAAATCACATGAGCTGACATCTTCCCAAGGAACCTTTGTGTTTCAACTGGACCAATATTTACAAACAGGCCATTTCAGACAGTCTTTCTCACACGCCCTCTCTCCCATATCCTTCCCACGGCAGGGTATTCTTCCAATTCACAGTTACATAAGCTGTGAGTGACTTCTTCAAGGTCATAAATCCAGGAAAGTTCGAACTTCAAACAGAATCTTTGGATACATTATTTTGTGCCCTCTTCAGCACAAGGTATGTGACCGATAGGCCTACTACGTCTGCATTGAAGGCCTTCTGATGGTACAAAGGCCATGTGCTAAAAGTTCAGTCTGCAGGGTAGTGCTACCAGGGGGTCAAGAACAGTTAGGAGATGGAGCCTGTGGAGGACAACCGTCAAAGCAGTCTGTACATGTCCATCTCTCCTCTGATTTTATGATCCTGCCTCATGTTAGAAGTGGATTTTTTGGTAACAAGTTCCCACCAAAACCTTTTCCAGATGTCTGAAGAAGTAGACTCCCCTGGTCTTGTAATGGAAACCCCCAAATTTTGAGGCTAATATTTCTTCTCTTCAACTTACTACATGTGTGCATATGTGTGTGTGTGTGTGTGTGTGTGTGTGTGTGTGAGTATATATACATGTGTGTGTGTATACATGTGTGTGTGTGCATATGTGTGTATGTGTGTCTGTGTGTGTATATATATATGTGTGTGTGTATGTGTGTGTCTGTGTGTGTATATATACATGTGTGTGTGTGTGTGTATGTGCATACACTTGTATGTCACAGAACATGTACAGAGGTCAGAGGACAGCTTCTGAGATTTAGTTCTCCCCTTGTGAAATGTGGATCCTATGAAAACCAATGATTCTTACTTCACAATAATCCTGGAGACTCTGCATAACAGAAGTGAGGCAGCTGTATTTCCGGCTCTGCAGAAGTCGGCCATCAACATGAACAAGAAGTAAGAGTGACTGGTGTGCTGATTTTGGCAAAGCAGTGTTTTTCACGTTCCTAGCGGCAATTCCTTGAGCCCTCCCTCACTCCTCATTGGTTGAGATCTTCTGGAGGCACACTCTTTACCACTCATCTAGCATAGTCCTCATCCCAATTTTTCGATCCTCCTGGGAATGATGATCCCCTTGCTTTTTCTGATACTTGGGCTCAATCACAAAGTAGAGTGTAACCTTTTAGTGTTGAGATGAACTAAAAGTGCCTGGGCAAGCCAGTGTTAGCCGCTAGCTAAGGAAGGCAGACATCCAGTACCTCTTGCTTACCTGGGATTTGTGAGTGAACCCTAAGTGCACTTCATACTGAAAACGGACCATAATGATTCATTTCTTACAGTTACAGGGATTGACCTCTGGCCGTTAGCTTTGGTGACGAGTGCACTTACATGCTGAGCTATCTAACCGGTCGCTCTTTAGGTTATTTTATTGTAGTGATAGAAAAATGGCTGATACGGGAGGAGATTCAAGGTACTGGAGGACCCTGGTAGTGGGGAGAGCTTGGATTTGAGCCAAGGGAGGGAGGATGGCACAGGAGAGTGAGCATTGGCTCCTTTCAATCATATCATGTGGGAGGAGCTTGTTCCTGCATATAGGAGCAACCTGAGGGTCACAGTGCTAAGTGACCCATAGCGTGCATTCATTATGAATTGTCTCACTAATCTTCTACTTTGGCAAGTACTAACATAGCACACGTTTCTTTTTATATACTTTTCAGGGTGAGAAGCATTAAATTAATTCTGCAACATCTTGGAAAGCTTTTGAGATCAAGGGAAGGGACACAGTAAACTTTGTAAACCTTCCCTAGATGTGGAGCACGTGGGAAAATGAAGGGGCCAGGATTGGCTGCCACATAAACTTCCGAAGCACATTGTAGGGGTGGGGAGATTTTAGAAACAGCTGTGCTTGGCAACCAGGCAGATCCTTGTGTATCCCATCTCAGACATCACCCTTTCCACATCTTCCTGGTACTTAGCCATTCATTTATTGATAGGCTGTCCTTTGTCCAGTTTTGTGACTTGGTTACTTGTTTGTCTTTGCCATTATAGTGCAAATGGAGGTGACAGCTTCCTTACCTTTTGTGTCTATAGCCACAATGATGTGTATAAAATCCACACACACTGTGAGCTCATGAACACGAATGAATGAATGAATGAATGAATGAATGAATGAATGACTCTCATGAATCCCATTGCTATGGTTTGAATATGAAGTAGCCATTAAAACTTATACATAGAAGATTTTTTTTTTTTAGAAGGTGGAGCCAGTAACTGACAAGGCTATTGTCACCAGGGCTCTGACTGATCTATAGATTAACTCATTAGTCGATTCACAATTAGCATTTCTGGGAGGCAGTGGCATCTTTGGGAAGGGAGCCTCACTGGAGAGAGGAGGTCACAGAAGAGCTGCTTTTTGCTGCCAACATTTGAATCCGCAGTCCCTCTCCGCTTCTGGCTGTCTTGAGACAGCTTGAGCTGCCTCCTCGACCACATGCTGCTGCCACCTAACATTTTGCCCACTCAGTGCTCCACAGGAGTTGATTGTGATCGAAAATAAAACTTGTTCATTGAAATCATTTCTCTTAAGCATTTGTCACGACACTAGCAAGCTCAGTACACCCCTATTGACCAATTACTCGCCACCTCATGTTGGAGAGCTTATTAAAAATCTTTAATTTTTACATATGTAAAGTTGGATAGTACCAAAAATTCTCATGTTGCAGAATTACTGTAGAATAGTTGCCTGAGATCAAAGTGTAAGGTCAAAGTGTAAGGTCACAGTGTAAGGTCACAGTGTAAGGTCACAGTGTAAGGTCACAGTGTAAGGTCACAGTGTAAGGTCACAG
>NC_034607.1:54541878-54551924 GCF_900095145.1 Mus pahari
AGTGTAAGGTCACAGTGTAAGGTCACAGTGTAAGGTCACAGTGTAAGGTCACAGTGTAAGGTCACAGTGTAAGGTCACAGAATAGTAGCAGACAGAGAGAAAGCACGAGATTAATATATGTTTCAATGTTTAAGATAAAGTCATTTTTAAAATTTATTTTTATTATTTCTCACTATGTGTATATGTGTGTATCTTCATATGGGTCTGGCCATATGATTAGAGGTGCCTTGGAAGCCACAGACATCGGATCCCTCTGGAACTGGAAGTATAGGTAGTTCCGAGCCATTAAATGTGGATGCTGGGAACGGAACCTGAGTCCTCTACAAGAGCAGTATATGCTCTTATCTGGTGAGCCATCTCTCTAGCCCCAAGATGGGCTTCACTTCAAGTAATCTACCTAATAGAAGTTAGACAGGATGCTCACATCTTGCACATGCATATTTACACACACACACACACACACACACACACACACACTAAATGTATAGTGAAATTCCAGGTAATTATGTGTTTTTCACAAGACACAGCCCTACCTAGAAAAATTGAATCTGGTAAAATAAACACAGCAACCTGAAGTGGAAATTCCTGCCTGCGTCATGTGACGCAGACTCATGTGCTGTTTTGCTGAAACAAATCCGTGAGAGAACGCGTGATGATTGGAGAGAGTATAGGCAGGACGCCACAGACAGTGACAAGGAGCTTGCATAGCCAGCCTGGCAACACTTCGCTGGTCTCAGGTCTTCACTTTCATTGAGAGAGGCACAGGACCACTTCTGGTTTTCCAGCGGATTTTGGCTGCTTCCGCTGACTTGTGCCAAGTCAGTGGTGGCCTCTCTGTTGCTGCTGCTGACTGAGTCATGTTTGGTGACTTTTAGTTTTTTTTAACTGGACCGTTGGTTCCTTGACACGACTGAATTGGACTGCTGGTATCCTGACAATGAAGACTGAACTTGCTCTGAAGAACTGCCTTGAAACATGTCTACATCCCCCTTGCCCCATTACCCATCTTTTCTCCTCTGCCTTTGGACAGTGGGCTAGAAGAGGGAGTCAAAAAGTGTTTGAGAACCCTTATTAAAGTAGGTTTTCAAAAAAAAAAAAAAAAAAAAAACGGAAGCCTACACCCACCCCTGACAGTAAGTTGTTTAACGTGGTACAAGCATGGCATTGTGTTTAGTGCATACTTCCTAAACTGATTTCTGGCTGGTAAGGAAGCTGTTTGACTAAGTTTTTCTTTTTCTTTAGAGATTCTACTATAACATTCCTCCCTTCCTCCTTTTTTTCCTCCAAATCCTCCTGTACACCTCTTCCTCCTCTCCTTCAAATTCATGGCCTCTTTTACACTGATTGTTATTTGTTCCTGAGCATGTATGTGCATTCATATATTTACACACACACACACACACACACACACACACACACACACACACACAATCTGAACTCTAGAACATAGGTTATGATAAACATGGTGGTATGGTCTGAGAGGGAGAACAGGAGACGTGGATGTGCTTCCCAAGAAAGCGACTGACAGGGCGAGCCCATCAGCTATGCTGGAGTGGTTTCTTAGCGGGGAAAAGAAGATGAGGTTCACATCTCCTCCTTCAAGAGTCTATCTGCAAAATCTGTCAGACTCAGGCAGCTGTGGAAATGGAAGTCCTACAGAGTTCTCCTCCCACCCAACTGTATCCATTCCCCAGGGTGCTGCCCCAGTACCTCTCAGTCTCTCATCACACTATAGCCATTCTCCAGGAGCCTGGGGGGCTCTGAGAGTTCTTGGTCAGTACACCCACAGGAACCAGGGTGTGACTCTGCAGTTCCAGTCCTATCTCCTCAGCCCTGAGTGCTTCTGTTCTTGCCCCACATCCCTGCCCAGCTGCACTCATCAGTGAAAGGAATGATTACAGTAAAAAAGTCCAAGGCCGTGGGATTGTCTACTTCCTACAAACGGGCTCCTTCAGAGATGAACAAACACTTGAACTAAAGATTACTCTCCTCTGGAGGAAGCGCCTCAGAGATTGCAAACCCTATGTCGGGCGGGCGGGCGGGCCCAGAGCCAAGCTTGGTCCTGGAGTTAGCACTCTCCTGGGCCAGAGCCTATTTCACTGCCTTCATTTTTCTCTCTTCCTGGCTTTTTGCTGAGCTCAGCTCCATGCCAGTCAGGGGGACACTTAAGATCAGGAGAAATGATATCTCAGGGAATTAGCAAAAACACTGCCACCTGAGTGCTGTGCTGTGCCTTTTCTTTCTCTGTGTTCACTTGATTAAAGTCAACCCTCAGAGGCCTCAGCCTGACTAGGGAGCAGAGGCCAAGAGGCACAAAGCTGAAGCTCTGCTGTGGACCCCGTCTTGATGTCAGTAGAGACCGATCTATGTCGTGGCCCCTTTCTCCGCCTAATTCTTAAAAAGATGCACCGGTTGTGCCAGTCACTAAGGAGACAGTCTAAAATGGACCCAAGAGACCTGAAGTCCGCTGCTCTCCCCATTGCTCAGCTGCAGCGCCATAGCCCAGTCACCGGACTATGGAAAGTGATTTCTGTGTCTTTAAGAAGGGAACCTTATGATGGTGTTCACTTTCAATCCCGGCACTTGAAGGCAGAGGCAAGCAGATATTTCTGAGTTTGAGGCCAGCCTGGTCTACAAAGCTATAAAAATCCTGTCTTGAAAAAAAAAACAAACAAAAAACAACCAACAAAACAAAAACCAAAAACCAGAACAAACAAACAAAAACTCAAACCAACAAAAGAAAACAAAAACATAATAAAACAAAAACCAAGCAGGCTTCTAATAAAAAATAATGAAAAACAAACAAACAACCCCTCAAAACCAAAACCAAATCCAACCAACCAAACAAACAAAAACCAAAAAACCAATAACACAACAGTATAGGACAGAACACAGAAGCAGAAGGGAAATAGCCCTAGAAAAGGCGCATGAGCCAAGTATAGATGCAGAGATGCGCTCTCTCCCACTCTCAGGAGTCCAGTGCAAACACTATGCCGGAAGTCATAGTACATATGCAAAGGACCTGCAGGGGTGTGTGTGTGTGTGTGTGTGTGTGTGTGTGTAGAGAGAGGGAGGGAGGGAGAGAGAGAGAGAGAGAGAGAGAGAGAGAGAGAGAGAGAGAGAGNNGAGAGAGAGAGAGAGAGAGAAGTCGTGACGCAGTATTATGAGACACGTAGCCTCCAACAATATGACTGAGTTTGCTCTCATGGGGCATCTGCTGTTGAGTATGCGCCTGGGCTTGAGTAGTTGGTTTCTCCAGTGACTCAATTTGAGAAAGCAAAATTTTCCTTCGTAAGTGGTTATCGGTTGCAGAAAGCTCCTGGGTTAGGGATGGGGACTTTGCCCTTTCTCCTTTCAGCTCTCGGACCGCTCTGGGGCAGACCCGTGCAGACTCCGTGCGTACTGCTGCAGACTCTGGGAATTCATAGGTGTGCTGTTCTGTGGATTTAGAGGGCCTTGTTCTCACCCTGTACTCCATGTACTCCATCCCCTCTGGCTCTTAAACTTCCCGCCTCCTCTTCCACAAGTTTCCCTAAGCCCTGAGAGGAAGGAATTGATGGAGCTATGGAAGGAGGTTCTCTAACAATAGCAGAGCAAGGCATGGATCTATGAGGATAGCAGAATGCCCAGGAGTTATTTTATTTTATTTATTTTTATGACAGTAGTATTTGGTTTTCCCCTAGGTTCCTGGTCTTTTTTTTTTTTTGGCTACCCAAGCAGTGTTATGTATGGGATACATTTTGTGGAGTGGACCTTAAGTTTGTATTTTATTTCCCTGAAGGTTACATTTCTTAGCTACTTGAGTTTTTTTTTTTTTTTTTTCTTTTGAGAATTCCTTGTTCAGATCTGCACTTTATTTTCAAATTGGGTTATTTTCTTAATATCTAATTTGTTGAGTTCTTTGTATATTTTGGATATTAGTCCTTTATCGGATAGGTAGTTAGTTAAAACCTTTTCCATTTCCTGATATCTTTTTCAATGTTCTAAAGGTTTGATCATATAAATCTTTCTCGTTCTTTGTTAGAATTACTCCAAGGCATTTGTGGGAAGAAGACAGAGGATGGAGGGTGGGGTGAGAGGCAACAGAATCATGGAACAAATCCTAGGAAATCTAGGAAACCTAACTCTGGAGAGGGTCATCAGGGTATAGACCTGAGTTGATTGCCCAGCTCATAGCCACATAGACAGTGTTTGGGACAACCTCAACCCTCTGAACCCTTGGCCAGCTGTATCTCACCACATTGTCACCGTGCTCCAGTGAAATCCCTGCCCGATGAGGTAACACAGGAGATGGGGGGTGTTGTCACCTCTGAGTACTTCTGTGAAGACAGGAAGTGGCCACTGCCCTGGCCTCAGTTCCTTTTTGCTGTCTTACTGGTGATTCAGGCACCATCTTGGATCTAATGCCACTTGTGGCAGATCAGGACGCTTTGAGGAGTTGTAGGAGCCTGCCGTGCCTCATTCTCCATCCTACTTTTCCTTCACAAAGTTGACCTCCACATCACCCATTTTATAGTATTTCAGACTACTGTGCATGATGTTGTTTTCCCGTTTTTTTTTTTTTTTTTTTTTTTGTTGTTGTTGTTTCTGGTTATTTATTTATTTATTTATTTGCAGTCTGTCATTAATATATATGAGAGCTACTGAGAGATAATTTTGTATTTAGCTGCTGTGGTTGTTTAAATAGGTTTGGCTCCCATAGAGTCATGTGTTTGAATGCTTGGCCATAGGGAGCAGCACTATTAGAAGTTGTGGCCTTATTGAAGGAAGTATGTCACCATGTAGGTAGGCTTACAGGCCTCCTATGTTCAGGCTCCATCCAGTGGAGAGCTTCTTCCAGGCTGACTGCAGAAGACCACCTCCCTCTGCCTTCTGATCAAGATACAGAACTCTCAGCTCCTCCAGCACCAAGTCTGTCTGCACACTGCCGTACTTCTCACCATGATGACAATGGACTAATCTTTTGAAACAGGCCAAATTAAATGTTTCCCTTTGTAAGAGTTGCCTTCGTTATGGTATGTCTTCACAGCAAAAACCTCCAAGCCAGGATAGCACCTTGTTGTATCAGCCAAGGTTCTCTAGAGTCACAGAACTTATACAATGCATCTCTCTTTATAGATATAGAAAGGGAATTTATTGGAATGATTTACAGGCTGTAGTCCAACTAATCCAACAATGGCTAGTTGTGAACTGAAAGTCCAAAAAATTTTAGTAGTTGCTCATTCCCACAAGGCTGGGTGTCTTTGTTGGTCTTCGGTATATGCTGAAATCCTGAAGAAGTAGGCTCCAATGTCAGTGAAGAAACGGACGTTCTAGCAAGGTGAAGGCAAGCAGGCAAAGAACAAAACCTTCCTTCTTCCATGTCCTTATATAGATGCCTAACAGAAGTTGCAGCCCATATTAAAGATGTGACTTGCTGCTCAAAATCTGGATCACTGGTGTGCCACCCTATATCAAAGACCCATCCTATAAGTGGATTCGCTGATTTCAAGTTAAGCAGAACATGTTTCACAAGTGTGTCCTCCATATCTGGAATGAAGTTCATTACAGATACAGTCAAGCTGACCACCAAGAATAGCCATCATGCTTGCTGAAAGTGTTTATCATCTGTAGGAGTTTCCTGGTGGAAGTTTTAGGACCCCGTATAAATACTGTCATATCAGTAAATAAAGATATATTTGACATTCCAATTTAGATCTCCTTCAATTGCACTATTGTTCTAGTTAAGACTTCAAATATTGAATGGATATGGAGAGAGTGGACAACCTTGTATTGTTCCTGATCTTAGTGGAATTGCTTTGGATTTCTCACCATTTAAGTTGGTTATTGCTTGCTGTAAACTGCCTTTATGATGTTGAAGTATGTGTCTTAAGTCTCTAACATCTACAGAACTTTTATCATGAAGGCGTGCTGGATTTTATTAAAGGCCTTTTCTGCGTCTAAAGAGATTTTTGTGTGGTTTTCATCTTTTCATTTGTTTCTATGGTGAATTACATTTACTGATTTATGTATGTTCATGCATCCACACATCCCGTGAATAGAGACTACTTGATCATGGTAGATGATCTCTTTGATGAACTCTTGGATTCAGTTTGCAGGTATTTTATTGAGAATTTTTGTATGAATGTTCATAATGAAAATTGGTCTGTCATTCTCTTTTTTGTTGGGTCTTCATGTGGTTTTTCATGTTGGGTCAGGGAAACTGTGTCCTCATAAAATAAATTGGGAAATATTCCTTCTGTTCTATTTTGTGGAATAACTTGAGAAGTATTGACATTAACTCTTCTTTGAAAGTCTGGTAGAATTCTGCCCTTTAACCATCAGGCACAGGTTTTTGTTTGTTTTGTTTGTTTTTTGTTTTTGTTTGTTTTTTGGTTGGGAGACTTAATGGCTGCTTCTATTTCACTAGGGGCTAAAGGTCTCTTTAAATTGCCTATCTGATCTTGATTTAACTTTGGCCAGTGGTATTTAGAAAATTATCCATTTCTTTTGGATTTTCCTATTTGATGGAATAGTGGTTTTTAAAGTATGTCCTTATGATNTTCTTGATTTCCTCAGGGTCTGTTGCTATGTCTTCCTTTTTAGTTTCTAATTATATTAATTCGGATATTTTTTTCTTTGCCTTTAGTTAATTTGAATGTGGGCTTGTCTGTTTTTACTGATTTTTTTCCTCAAAGAATGATCTACTTATTTTATTGATTCTTTGTATTGTTTTATTTTGTTTATATTTTATTGATTTCAGCCTTTAAGTTGGTTATTTCTTGCCATCTACACCTTTTGAGTGTAATTTCCTTTGTTTTTTATTCCAGCACGTTCAGGTGTGCTGTTAATTTTGTAGTATGGGGTCTTTAACTTTGTAAATGTAGGTACCTAATGCTATGAACATGCCTCATAGAAATGCCTTCACTGTGTTCCATATGTTTGGGTATGTTGTATATTTAGTTTCATTTAATTCTACAAAGTCTTTAATTCCTTTTTTAATTTATGTCTTGATACATCTTTCATTTAGTAGAGAGTTGTTCAGCTTCCATGAGTTTGTAAGTTTTCTGTTGTTTCTATTGTTACCACTATCCAGCTTTGATCCATTGTGGTCAGATAGGATGCAAGGTGTTATTTCAATTTTCCTGCATCTCTTCAATCTTCCTTTGTGTCCAAGTATGTGTCAATTTGGGCGAAAGTCTGTTGAGGTGCTGAGAAGAAGGTATATTCTTTTGTATTTGAGTGAAATGTTCTCTCTATATATCTTTTAGGTCCTTTTGGTTTATATGGTCAGTTAGCTCCAGAATTTCTCCATTTAGTTTTTGTTTGGATGGCCTGGTCATTGGTTTGAGTAGGACATCAAAGAGTCCCACTATCAGTGTGTGAAAGGCAATGCATGATTTAAGAGGTAGTGTGCTTTCTTTATGAAGTCTAGTGCCCTTGTGTTTGAAGCATAGATGTCAAGGATTGTAGTGTGATTTTGGTGGGGTTTTTTTCTTTGATAAGTATATTGCGTCCTTCTCGCTTGGCTCTGATTTTGTTTGAAATCTGTTTTTGTCAGGTATTAAGGTGGCTACACCAGCTTGCACTTAGGTTCATGTGCTTGGAACATCTTTTTCTATCACTTCTCCCTGAGGAGTCATCTATCCTTGATGTTACTGTGTGTTTCTTGGAAGTAGCAGAAGACTGGATCCTGGTTCTGCATTTCCTCTGCTTGCCTTATTAGCAAATTGAGATCACTGCAGTTATAGATATCGATGAGCAGTGTTTGTCAATTCCTTTTACTTTGTGCACATGCATGCCTGAGTCTGTGTGTGTTTCCCCTATTTGGATTCCTGGTCTAGAATTACTTATTTTCTGTGTTTTCTTGGGTGCGTTAACCTCGTTAGGTTGGATTTTCCTTTTAGTACCTTATATAGGGCTAGATTTGTAGATAAATATTGCTAGATATATATTTGGTTTTTATTATATAGTGACTTTGTTTCTCCAACTATTGTGATTGGAAGTTTTGCTGGGAATAGTAGTCTGGGCTGGCATCTGTGGTCTTCTCCAGTCTGTACTATGGCTAGGTCTTTTAGAGTCTCCACTGAGAAGTCAGGTATTCTAAAAAGTCTATCTTTATGTTATTTGGTCTTTTCCTGTTGCAGCTTTTAATATTCTTTCTTTGTACTTTATGTTTAGAGTTTTGTTTCTTATGTGCAGAGATTTTCTTTTCTGGTCCAGTCTATTTAGTGTACTGTATGTTTCTATACTTTTATAGGCATCTCCTTCTTTAGGCTAGAGACATTTTCATCTATGATTTTGTTAAAAATATTTTCCATGCCTTTGACCTGGGTTTCCTCTCCTTCCTATATGCTGTTATTTTTAGATTTGATCCTATGCTGATGTCCCCTGATCTCCTGGATGTTGTGTTCTTGGATTTTGTTTCTGTTGTTGTTTTTTAAATTTAACATTTTCTTTGATTGAGCTATTAACTTCTTCTATGATGTCTTCAATGCCTGACACATCTCTTGCATTTTGTTGTTAAATATTGGAAGAGAGTGTATAGCTGAAGCTTGCCTCCCTGTTTTGTTAGTCTACTTGCTTCTCTGGCATCTTGCTGGAAGATTCCTAGAAAATGCTTGCTGGAGCTGTGGGTTAGGATAACAGGATGCATGGGGATGGAGGTTGGAGGAGATGATTCTGTGGAGGATGGAAGAGAGAAGAGGGAGGAGGAAGGAGGGAGAAACTGAAGCAGGTGGTCTGTTATAGAATCATCCATGAGACTGGGGGATTGGATTTGAGGGAGAGGAGAAAGGGGAGGAGATCTATAGTTAGCGTACCTGCCTACCTATGGAGTGCAGACTCCGACGTCTTCAACAGGAGGTTGCTCTTCATGGTGTTTTTCATATTGTTTTTACTTCACCTCACCTTCTTCTCTCATCCTTCATTTCTCTTCTCCTCCCTTCTTTCCCTCAGTCCTATCTCTTAGGCTTTTCCATGATTGATGCAAAAAGAATCTCACTTTAGTAAGATCTTATTCTGGAATGAATTCGGTGTTATCATGGCCCAGGAACACAAAGTTAGGTTACACCCAAACACTATGTTCCAACGTGGTAATAGCTTCATGTAAAGTACAGTTTCAGTTTAAAGAGCAAAGGACTTCATAAATTGCGATACCCTTTTAATACCTTGCTGAAAATATCAGCGATCTGGATATAGCTAAGCAGAGAAATCTCTGCTCTAGGTTTCAGATGCTATCTAATGACGTTCTTAGCTTTTGTGTGGTGAAAGTTACAGATCTGGTCCATAAATGGCTATTTACTCAACCGAGGCAGCCCAAGATAATTAGGATCTGAGTTTACATTCAAAAATTTCCCTAACTATTGAAGCTTTAACCAGTCAATCAGCCTTGTAGACTGTTATGGCTTTCTCTGGGAACAACTGAAGTTCACATCATTCCATTCTATTTGCTTCCTTTTCTGTGCAGAAAGAATGACCTGGATCTATTTTGGATGTAGAGGGTTTGCAGTTGCCTCAAGGAGACTGAGAAGCATATGCCCGCGAGGAGACAGAGATAGGCACTCTATACCTTCTTGTAGCCATCTCCAAGGTCACCGCACCCGACTTTTCAGTAAACAGAAACAGTGCATCAATATGAATGAAAGGGCATACTTGTGAATTCTTATAGCTGTTTCTAAATCCACCCTTTCTCTCTCTCTCTCTCTCTCTCTCTCTCTCTCTCTCTCGTTTGTAGACAAGGTTTTACGGTGTAGCTATAGCTGTCCTCAAAATCCCTCTGTAGACCAAGGTGGCCTCAATCTCACAGAGATGCATGTGCCTCTGCCTCCTGAGTGCTGGGATTAAAGGAGGTTGTCACCACTACCCAGCACACCTATGGTATTTAATCAACATGAATAGGTGGTTTTTAAGGCTGATTCCTTGAGCTCAGGGAAGCTGGCTCTTCTTCTTTTTTTTTTTTTTTTAAACTTTAAATATTTTTTTAAAATTTATTTATTTATTATATGTAAGTACACTGTAGTTGTCTTCAGACACTCCAGAAGAGGGAGTCAGATCTCCTTACAGGT
>NC_034607.1:54551964-54566970 GCF_900095145.1 Mus pahari
GATTTGAACTCAGGACCTTGGGAAGAGCAGTCGGGTGCTCTTAACTGCTGAGCCATCTCACCAGCCCTCTTCTTTTTAAAAATTTATTTATTTTTACTTTATATGTATGAGTATCTTACCTATATGTGTGATTCCTGAAGAGACCAGAAAGAAGTGTTAGATTTTTCTAGAACTGTAGTTAAGGACAGTTGTAATTTACTGTTCTAGCACTAGGAACAGAACCCAAGTCTTCTGCATGAACATCAAGTCAGCTGAGGCTGGACCATCTTTCCAGAGCCAAGCTGGCTTTTCTCAAGTATGGGGTGTACTTGTGTGTGCCCACAAGTGTTCATGCTCCTAAGTTCCTTGGTTTAAGGAGGGAGTTATGAGGTAAGGGCTGCAGCTGAAATACATAGCTGAACTTGATAAGCTACTTCCTCTTTGCTTTCTTGTTTGGAATAAAGTGTTTGGATAAATAATTCCATGCTTTCCATAAGGCTTGCATTCTATGACTGCACTCACCAGGAAGGGAAACCAGGTTGTGCAGTGTACAGTGCCGGGCACGATCTTCACACTGTTCAAGGACCTCCTCTAGCTGAATTTCAAGACCAGAAGGCAATGGCTCATCCAATCTTGGAAATACTGTACCTTCTGACTTGGCAAGTGCACTAAGCACTGAGATTTGGGGGTACCGAAACTCTTCCTAGAACTGCCTTCCCTTGCCTTGCACAATGCCTCAATTTTAATAAAAGGAGCAAAGCTGCTTTTATTAAAGGAGATGAGAAACTCCTGCTGCTGGAAACAACTTCAAACATTCCTTGGCCAAACAACATTTTTATGCAACACATTATTAATACCTGATGGTTTAAATGACCCCAGCTAATGATAAGTGGGGGAAAGGCAGCCTGAAAGCTTTTAAAATACCAAGCTGAAAATGTTCTTTGCATCTTATTATGTGGAGAATATTACTAAAAATAAGATGATCTTTAATGTTATTCTTTTTGTGAATGTGTGCATTTGTAAGAAATGTTTCAGGATTAAATAGATCCTGGGTTATAAGGAAACTAAGAAAAGGAAGCAAGAGGGAGCAGAAGAATGCTCTTACAGATTCTAGGGTCAGCCTTACAGGGTTTTTAATGTAGCAACATGGCTACTCTGATCACATCTAAAGACCTTCTAGGTCTGTGTGATATGGCTGGAATATGAACATGCCCTTAGTACACACCTTTAATTCCAAACAATGATGTCCAGCTGAGGGGTAGAAAAAGTGATGAGTTAGGGAAAGAACTGACAGAACAAATCAGAGATAGGATATGCCCAACTATTAGGAGAAAGGTTATTTAAGAGCAGTACAGGGAGAGTGAAGACAGCTCAGTCAGTTTGGAATCAGGGCAGTGAGTGCAGTGCAGTGGAGTTGAGCTCATTTATGAGTTCCTACAGTTCAGTGCAGGTCAACACAGGCAGTTGAAGCCAGAGAATAAGAATCCAGATTAGAACAAATTGCCATCGCTTCTCGGCCTGTTGGGTAAGATCAAGTGTAGAACAAATTGAGGCAAATCAGAATAATTCAGTGAGAAGCCAAGAGAAGCCAGATTGAATCAAACAGCTTGGAGATGAATTTAAGCTAGAACAGCTGACCAGCTACACAGAATTCAGACAGGGCTAGAAAGGGTGGGCTTATTCAGTAGTAAGCTTCTGAGTGGACAATAACTCCAGGTGAATAAGTTACATTTACAATCAGTATATTTTGAGCCCCATCTGTTGGAGAACAGAATGCTTGGGCTGTGGCCACTGCTGTTGTGGGGAGAATAGAGAATAGGATATGGTGAAGACCCTGAACCATGAGCAAGACCAAGGCAGCTCTGCATCACCTGACATCTGAGGTGAGGAGCCTTTGAAGATGACCAGGGAAATTTCCCCTTTACACCCCATATGGAGACCTGCTCTATGGTGTGTGGAGGGACCCTGATGCACCACAGGCCCCATGTCTTTCTGAGGAGCTGTTCTGAGTTCATTCAGTTCTGGCCACCCTGCAGCAAGCTGACCTAGTTTTATAAAAGACAGAAGTACCAGTATAATGGAACAGAAGTAAGACTCGCTTTCTTCCACACGACCCCTTTCCTTGGTTTGCCTAGTCATTCTCTCTCTCTACTCCCCAGACCTCTCTTCTTGCTTCCCTCATCTATGTTTTCCTTTTAAAATCTTCTTTTATCACTTCATTTTCCTTTCGTATCATTTGTTTCTCCTTTTTCTTGTCTAATACAGCAAGTTTATTGGGCAATATCTCCTTCATGTCATTGCATTCTAGGGTCTGTTCCCAGGAGGGATGGAAAAGGCTAACACAGGAAGGTAGCACTGGAAAGGGCAGTGGAGAGTAAGGACATGAAAGGTATGGATGTTCTATATCTCGTCTTTGATCCTGGCTTCATCTTATGAGACAAGATTTCAGATGACATAGCTTGGAGGATGAGGGTCCATTCATTCTCCTAACCCAGGCCCCCCCTTCACCTTCATGGCTGGAAAGTCTTCATGCCATGAAGGGCTACATGTGGCAGTGGCTTATTTTTACATCTTTTTTGTAGCTAGGTACCAATCTTAGATTTTGGGTAGTAAGTCATGCTTCCTTAGGGACTTTCGGGAGATGTTGTTCTTCCCTCTGAAAAGAGATTTATAGAAGGATCCTGGCTGGTATATGTACCTGCTGCACAAACCTTAGTACAAGAAGGGCAGACATAGTTTTGCTCTCAGGATGACAGAGCTGAAGGATGGAAAATGTCTACAATGGACTAGTTTGTATTTTAAACAAATAAAACACTATATGTTTTCTCTTTTAGTTTGTATTTTTATTGTCTATTTTCTCTTTGAGAGCTTTCTATGCATTTTATATCATATTCATTACCATCCCCAAATTCCTCCTAGGTCCTGCTCAGTCCATACCCACCCAACTTCATTTTCATTCTCTCTCTTTAAAACAACAACACAAGCCAGGCGGTGGTGGCGCACGCCTTTAATCCCAGCACTCGGGAGGCTGAGGCAGGCGGATTTCTGAGTTCGAGGCCAGCCTGGTCTACAGAGTGAGTTCCAGGACAGCCAGGGCTATACAGAGAAACCCTGTCTCAGAAAAACAAAATACAAAAAACAAAACAAAACAAAAAATAAAACAACAACACAAACGAGTGACTGGGGGAGAAATGACATCAGATTTTTACATAGGCCAGCTTCTCCTGAGTACTCCGTTTCCCGAAAACTGTCTCTTACTTCTGGCTCTTGAAATCCTTCCACCTCTTCTTCCACAAAGATTCCTGAGCCTGAATGTAAGAGGCTTGATAAGGAGGTCTCATTCAGGGATGAGTGCGCCAGAGTCTCTTGCTCTCTGCAGTTGTGGGTCTTCTTAAGTGCTGCCTATTGCAAGAAGAAACTCCTCTGAGGAGGGCTGCGATGCACTCATCTGAGGGTTGACAATGCCACTAGGAGTCATTTTTATTGCTGTGTTCATTTAGTAGAATAGTAGTTGTAAGTGTTCTTCTAGGACCAATGTCCTATCAGCCTCAAGCTCTCGGCTTCATTAACTGTGTCAGGTATAAAACTTTGTGAACTCAGAGCTTGAGATTGTCAATGTTAAGATTCTTTTCTAATTTTCTAATGAATTTTTACTTATTTATTTATTCTTATTTTTTATAGGATATTTTATTTATTTACATTTCAAATGTTATCCCCCCTTTCTGCTTCCCCCTCTAGAAATCCCCTATCCCATCTCTCCCATTTCTATGAGGGTACTCCCTCACCCACCCACCCACTCCTGTGGGTCCTGGTATTCCTCTACCCTGGGGCATCAAGCCTTCACAGAATCAAGGGCCTTTTCTCCCATTGATGCCTGACAAGGCCATCCTCTCTACATATACAGCTGGTCACTCCATGTATACTCTTTGGTTGGTGGTTTAGTCCCTGGGAGCTCTGGGGGTGGGGGTGGGTCTGGTTGGTTGATATTGTTGTTCTTCCTATGGGGTTGCAAACCTGTTCAGCTCCTTCAGCTCTTTATCTATCTCCTCCATCAGGAACCCTGTACTTAGTGCAATGGTTGAGAGCAAGCACCTGCTTCCGTATTTGTCAGACTCTGGCAGAGCTTCTCAGGAGACAGCTATATCAGGCTCCCATAAGCAAGCACTTCTTGGCATCCAGAATAGTGTCTGGATGGATCCCCAGGTGGGTCAGTCTCTGGATATTCTATGCCAACCCAAGTAAAGCAAGTACAGTGTATGGCAAGAGCTATGGCTTCTGTGTGACGCAAGTGTTCCTCTGGTGGTTATGAAGACTCTCATGTCCCTTGTATCTGGTTGAAGACAATCCATGGTCAACTTCCTTGTGTTATTAGATATTGCTATCACTGGTGAGCCCCTAAAGCCACACTTTCGTTGAGATGTTTGCAGACAAAGTTCCAGAGATAGCAGAAAATATTGCTGCTCTGGAGACTTGACAGAAGTACTTGGTGACAGTCACCTATTTATTCCAGGACTCATGTGGCAGGGTGGTGACTTCACATGTCATGATGGTCTGGGTGGAAAGACCATTGATGGCGTGAGTTTTGAGGATGATAACTCCATCCTGAGCATCCAGTCCCTGGAAGCTCGTCCATGGCAAGTGATGGGCCGAACACAAACATTTCCAGCCTTTGATTCGCGCTGCTGAGGCTGAGTGGTTGGGCAGCAAATGTGTTCTTTAGGAATGCAGGAGAAGACATGAGCATCGTGGAGTCACAGAGCACCTTGGATCCAGGAAGAGCAAGTCTGGCAAGACGATCAGGGCTGGTGACTGGAGAGTGTTGAGAGTTCTGACTTGCATGCATCTTCCTTCGGCAGCTCAGGAGGTCATTTCACTCATCTGCTCGATTGTCCATGATCTTTGTGCTCTCACCGCTGCTCTTTGGTTTCAGAGTTTATTTATGCCTCCTTGGATGGATGGGAGAGCTAAGTTTAGGATTATGAATTAAAAGTAAATATGGGGAAAATGCTTCTTCTTCTAGAATTTTTCTCTTCTTACTGGAAAAGGGATTGGAAGGACTCCCTATTTTGGCTCTTGGTAAAACAATGCTATCAGTTTCTTCTCATCATTGCTGTGATGGCAAGATAAAAGCCAGTGCACGATTTCCCTCTCCATCAGCCCTCTAAAAGCTTTGGCAGTTACCTATTCTCTCTGATAGCATTCCTCCGTGATGTATCGTACCATGTCTGCCTGCTTCCCAGTATTAGGTAAGTGAATATCTGCAGGCTAGGTAGAAGGGAGAAAGGAAATAGAGGGGGTTGAAGGGCTTTATGGGGGGGGGGGTTAACACATGAAGGCATATGAATAGTCCCAGGGTAAGTTTAAAGGCATCAGTAAAGTACACATAACTGGTATTAGCATTGTGTGTCAGGGGCTAGAGAGTGGCTCAGTGGTTAAGAGCACTGACTTCTCTTCCAGAGGTCATGAGTTCTATTTCCAGCATGGCTCACAACCATCTGCAATGGGATCTGATGCCCTCTCCTGGTGTGTCTGAAGATAGCTGCAGTGTGTACTCATACAAATAAAATAAATAAATCTAAGGAAAGAAAGAAAGAAAGAAAGAAAGAAAGAAAGAAAGAAAGAAAGAAAGAAAGAAAGAAAAAGAAAGGAAAAAGCATTGTGTGCCAGGATGTCAAATTCAAGGTTTGTACCCATGCCCAGAGGTCAGTGCCTGGGCTATATCAGTTTAATATTTTGAATAGCAAACTTTGGCATTCAGGTGTATTAGTCAATAAGACAAATCAGCAACCTATAGATTGGTAATAAAAAATAAATCAACAACAACAACAACAACAACAACAACAACAAAACCCCTCCCAATATATATAAAGAACTCAAAAGGCTAACCACCAAAAACCAAACAACCCAATCAAAAAGTGTTATATAGAACTAAACCAAGATTTCACAACAGAGGAATCTCAAATGACTGAGAAGCACCTAAAGAAATGTTTAGAGTCCTTAGTGAGCAGAGAAATACAAATGAAAACGACTCTGAGATTCCACTTTATGCTAATCAGAATGGCTAAGATCAAAACCTTGGGTGACAGTACATGTTGGTGAGGATGTGGAGAAAGAGGAACACTCCTCTATTGCTGGTGGGATTGCAAACTGGTACAACTACTCTGGAAATAAACTGGGAGGTTCCCCAGAAAGGTGGAAATAGATCTACCTGAAGACCCAGCAATGCCACTCTTGAGAATATACCCAAAAGATGTCCCATCATGCTACAGGGGCATGTGTTCCACTATCTTCATAGCAGCCTATTTATAATAGCCAGAAGCTGGAAAGAACCCAGATGACCCAAGACAGAAGAATGGATACAGAAAATGTGGTTCATTTACACAGTGGAGCACTACTCAGCTATCAAGAACTAGAACATCCTGAGTTTTGCAGGCAAGTGGATGGAGCTAGAAAATATTATCTTGAGTGAGGTAACTGAGACCAAAAAGGACATGCATGGTATGTACTCACTAATAAGTAGATATTATAAAAATACAGAATACCAATATACTGTCCACAGAACTCAAAAAGGTCAACAAGCTGAAGGGCCCAAGTGAGGATGCCTCAGTTCCCTTGGGAAGGAGAAGAATGCAATCATAAGGAGGGAGGGAGGGAGGGAAGGAGGGAGGGAGGGAGGAAGTGACCTGGGAGGGAAAGTGAATGGGGTCGGGGGAAGAGGGGAACATGATCTGATATTGGGTGGGAGAAAAGAATGGAAGCCCTGAAGGTCAACAGAAAGAATGGAAACAGTCAGCTTCAGGAGTTAGGAGGTTTGTGGGGGTGGGGGACCCTCCAGAATGTATCAGAGACCTGGGAGGTATGAGACTCTCAGGACTCGAAGGGAGGGACCTTAGATGAAATGCCCACAGTATGGAGAGGGAACTTGTAGAGCCCACCTCCAGCAGAAAGACAGGGCATCAAGTGGGGCATGGGGCTGCCATCCCACAGTCATAACTCTGATCTATAATTGTTCCTGTCTGAAAGAATTACAGGGATGGAAATGGAGAGGAGCCTGAGGAAAAGAAGGTCCAGCAACAGGCCCAAAGTGGGATCCAGCTCATGGGGAGGCCCCAAGGCCTGACACTATTACTGAGGCTATGGAGCACTCACAGAAAGGGACCTTTCATGACTGTTCTCTGGAAGACCCAACAAGCTGAAAGAGTCAGATGCAGATAACTGCACCCAACCAATGGCCAGAAGCTGCTGACCCCTGTGATTGAATTAGGGAAGAGCTGGAAGAAGCTGAGGAGGAGGGGGACCCTGTAGGAGGACCAGCAGCCTCAATTATCCTGGACCCCTGAGAACTCTCAAAAAACTACCAATCAGGCAGCATACCCCTGCTGATATGAGGTCCCAGACACATAAACAGCAGAGGACTGCCTGGTCTGAGTTGAGTCAGAGAAGAGGCACCTAACCCTCAAGAGATTGGAGGCCCCAGGGAGTTTAGAGGTCTGGTGGGGTGAGGGGTGGGGGTAGGGTGGGGACATCCTCTTGGAGATAGAAGGGTGGGGAAGAAGTGTGGGATGTGGAACAGTTGGAGGGTGGACTGGGAGTGGAATAAAATCTGAAGTGTAAAAATAAATAAATAAATAAACAAAGATTAAAAAAGGAATTCTCTAGTATACATATAATTTTACCACTACACAATAAAACAAATTTGCATACCAAAAAATTCTCTGGAGGCAACCAGTCCTCTTCATGGTATTTGAGAATAAAAATAAAACCTTAACCTGATCCCCCTCCCCCATCCCATTTCTACCTGCCCCTAGTTTCCTCTTCCCAGGGAGATTCATGGGTCTCTCCTTAAGATTTCCTCATCACTTAGCCTCTCTGGTCTGTGGGTTGTCACATGGTCATCCTTTACTCATCAGTGAGTGGACATCATGTGTGTCTTTCTGGCTGGCTCTGGCGTATCTCACTCAGGATATTTTCTAGTGCCATCCATTTGCCAGAAAATTTCATGATGCTATTTGTTTTAACAGCTAAATAATACTCCATTGTGTAAAAATACCACATTTTCTTTATCCATTCTTCGGTTGAGGTACATGTCGCTTTTTCCCAGTTTCTGGCTATTATGAATAAAGCAGCTAAGAACATAGTTGAGCAAGTGTTGCTGTGGTAGGATGGAGCGTCCTTTGGTATATGCCTACGAGTGGTATAGCTGTGACTTGTCCAACATTAATATGGTGGGAGGAACCTAGTCTTATTTTAACTTGAAATGCCATTTTTGGTTGATATCCCTGGGAGGCCTGCCCTTTTCTGAAGGGAAAGGAGGAGGAAGGGATGGGGATGGGGTAGTGCAGAGTGGGACAGGTTGGGGAAGGGGGAGGGGAAACTACAGTCAGGATGTAATATGTAAGAGATTAATAAAATAAAGCCTTAAAAGTGAAGTTTAAGAAACTTGCAGTTCTCTTAATTTTGAAATTCCTCCTCCTTTCCAACCTTTTTTTTTTTTTCCTTTCTTGGTGCTATATTGAAAGCGAACCCTCAGATTCACTATTCAAGCACGTTGTGACTGAACTAACTCTTCAGCCACTTTTTAAAAGGACAAAAAGTAGGAGTTGTGCTTTTCTGAGCAACTCAATAGAATAAGCAGACTCTGCAGCGACACGTGATGGAGACTGCAGCGACACGTGATGGAGACTGCAGAAACACATGATGGAGAGACTGCAGAGACACATGATGAAGACTCTGCAGCTCCTGTCTCCAGATGATGCAGTCCTGCTGCAGAGCTGGACTGAATCCAGTATCCGTGGGCTATGGTCTCAGCACTGTTTGAAATTTCTTTTGATTGTGTGTGTGCTTGATACGGCGTGTTCCTGGAAATGAACCCCTGCCCCAGGAGCATGGTTTCAGAAGGGCTGCCTGGACCATCACTCTCGACAGATGGGAGCTGCTGAGCAGATTCTAATAGTTTCTATTAAAGTGCAGAAAGTGGAGGCAGTGTCTCGGTCCCTAGGGACTTGCCTAAAGGGTTTAGAAGCACTGATTTAGTTACCCCAAAATATGTTTGCCTATTTCAGAACTGTCCCCTCTCTTGGCAGGAAGTGTTGCACTGACAGTGACAGGCAGAGCATCTTCTGAACTCCTTGCGTGGTGTATTTGTCTCTGAACATCTTCTTTCCTGTCAGAGCTAGTCTCTTAAAGCAGCATGTCATTAGCAGCTATGCTGTGAGATGATTATTTCTCCATCATATTTATGATTTAGCTTCCACTTTTGATTCTAAATTCAGAAATTCACTGCCTCTGGCCGCATACAAGGAAGAAGAATGATTGTCAATGGTGCTGGGACAACCCAGCAGTTTAGCCAACCGGTGGGCGTGGTGGGCGTGGTGGGCGTGGTGGGCGTGGTAGAGGGTTCAGAGTGGGAGAGTGGTGAGGAGAGTGAGAATGGAAAGTGTTATGCTTTCTTAGGGCTTTAGATCAGCTCTCCCACAGATTTTGAGAACAAACTATGTGCAATTGTAAATTTTATAGAAGCTGCAATAAAAATGTAGAGGCAGCTGAAATTAATATTAATTGTGTTGTTTGTTCCAATATATTTAAGCACATGTAACCAATATTAGAATTGCCAAGCTATTTGTTTTCCTTTGTTGTCGTTTATGCCCTTCTAATCCAGTGTGCGTTTTATACAGTCCACTCATCTTAACCCAGGCTAGCCATGTTTTAAGTGTTGTGTAGTGACATGCAGCTAATGGCTACTGTACTAGAAAGCAACACTCTGGAACACACATATGCTGCTAGAAGACTCAGAGGAAGCTACGTTTGATTTTTACATGTTATTATGTGGATGGTGAGAGTGATGGTAATGGTGATGGTTGTATGTTTGTGTGTGGTGTTTAACATAACAGCAGAAAGTGAGGACATATTAGTGTAGTTATATCCCAAACATGGAGGTGAGAGGAAAACTGGAGAACTTAGAAAATGCTTTGTCTTTCTGAGCCATCTCAGTGGTCTAGACTCTATTTCTTAATGTGGAAGGCCCAACTTCCTCCCTCCTGCCTGCCTTTTTCTTTGCCCTCTTCTCCCTCCCTCTTTTTGTCTGTCTGTCTGTCTGTCTCCATCCTCTTCTCTTTCATAATCTAAAATATTTACAAGGAATACTGTTTTATTTTTCATTTTAAACTTATAATATATTGAAAAAGGGCCCTGTCAGACAGACAGACAGGTAGTTGCAATTTTTGTCTCGATGAGTGAATGCCCTTGTTAATGCATTAGAAATAACCTTTATAATGTTTGCCAGGGCATCCTTGCATGCAGGCATGGGGAGCAGCTGTGGAGCAGGGGTGCAGCTCACTTTCTGGGTTGCAGTCCCATCCCTCAACCTGTTGGGCCAGCCCACTGAACTATCTCCCTCCAAGGATTCTAGGAAAAGCTGCTTCTATACTCTTGAGAAGGCCAACCCATAGGGACACCACTCATAAATAGGCAGCTGGGACCATGCAGTCAGCATTACCCTATCCAGGGAGCTGAGGCCAATGGGGAAGGGTCCTCCAAGAAGATCCCTTGGAAGAAGAAATTCTCCTTCAAGAAGCCCCCTAAATTTATTTTAATGCTGTACCATGGTCAGTTCACAAAGCTCTGAGAATCTTCTGCAGGGTAGAAGACAATCCTCCCCCTTCTTGCTCTTTGGCAAATATTTGTTTTCTTTTAAGGCACAACATTCATTCCTTTTCCAAATGTTATAGTGAATCTAGGTGGAAGAGAATGATTTTTTTAGCAAGGAAAAAAAAAAAAACAAACAAACACTCCAAAGTACAAATCTGGGATGCGACTACTAAAAGTTACATACAACAACGGTAGAAAAAAAAGACAATGAAAGTTGTGTCACGTTATAGCTCTCCCTCACACCCCAAGAAGTGCTTACCAAATCTAAGAGACACAGTTGATCCACAAGCTGGAGGCTTGAACTTGAGAAAGATATTTATAAAAACCTAGACAGGACAAAGTCCTTCCCAGCCCAGGTGCCATGAGTACAGCACAAGACTAAAAACTCAGCATGGGAAGGCTGGACACTCAAGTCTGGGAGTTCAAGTCCCCTCACTTGTGGCTCAGAGGTTTAGGAAGGAGGCAAAACAGAGCCTAATTGAAAAAGAACTGAAGAAAGCCAACAATTTCCTTCTGCAGTGGTGAAGCCCAGGAGAGAGGGAGAGGCAGGAGCCTTTCACACCGTTAATTTAAACTGGGAAATCCTAGGGGACCATGTTCATCTGGCTTTAAGAGGAAGATAATATCGCTGATGGGAGAATCCACAGAATGGAAAGTGGGGGAGAGGAGAGGATAGGAGAAGAGAGGGGAGGGGAAGTAGAAGAGGGAGGAGGGGAGGGGAGGGAGGAGAGGGAGGAGGGGAGGGGAAGGAGGGGAGGACGAGAAGACATGACTTGGGGGTGGGGGACAACCAGCTCTTTCCTTCCTGGCACAAGAAAAGAACCAAGTAACCAGGCCCAGGGCATGACACCACAAAGACAGCACAGATTTCATAGCTTAGAGGTCATACCTTACCCCAGATAACCCCTGGTGCTCAAAGCTGTGTGGGCTGGCCACAGCAGTGCTTGGAGGAACTTATGGTGGTTCCATAGGATGTAGCTATTCAGATAGGGTTATTTCTGCAATCAGGTGTGGGTAGCATGCTCATTTCTCAGTATTGATATTCTACAATGGACTTGAAGGACTAGAAGCTAGATAAATCCCCTGATAGACAGACAGATGGGAAGAGGGGCTACAAATGATAGTGAAAGATGGCAGCTAAGGTGGGACAGGCTTCGTGGATTTCTCCCCCCTGACTAAAGGATCCTCAGACTCTGGAACAGCCTCACAGTTCAAGGTTGGAACGGGACATGTTAATTTCAAAGTTGTGGACATGTTGGCCTTTTTGAGAGACTAGACCACAGGATCCCGAGTGTCCTCTCTCCCCTACAGAGGGACCTTTTCTCTGTGTATTTGCTGTGTGTGTGTTTCCCTGCCCCTAGTAAAAGCCTCTCTTCGCTGGCCGATCCCATTTTCTGTGTCCAGGACTTCCTCTTCGCTGGCCGATCCCATCTTCTGTGTCCAGGACTTCCTCTCCGCTGGCCGATCCCATCTTCAGTGTTCTCTGCTGCTGCCTGCAGTGCTCAGGATTTCTCCCACCTGTCAATTCTTCCAGTGGAAGAAGAAACAAACCCCACCAAGACTTTAGATGGTAACAATGAATTCTAGGCCAAGGGCCAGAAGAACTGGTGCCTAGCCTAGGAATTGGGCCGAGAGGAAAAAGATAAATTAATATTAAATTTGCAGCAGCATTAAACACTTGATAATTGGTTGTTTCCTTATCACTGGGAGCCTAAAAGGTAGAGATTCAGTGGGTGCATCTGTAGAGGAAGAGATGAGCTGGACGACCTTGAACCTGGTGTAGTACAGAATCTGAACAAAATCTTAACCCTGACTTCAAAGCTGCCGAGTCCTTAACATTGTAATCTATATGCACACCATATAATAGGTGTATTTTCCATTAGAGTTCAGCCAGAACAGCAGAAGCAATCATACATATGTATGAATGCAAATATGTATAGGTGGTAAATATTTGTTACTGGGAATTGTCTCTCCCACATTTGAGAGGCTGGCTAAGCAATATGTGTAAGGATGTTGTCAATGTCCTCAGGGTATATGTCCTCATAAAGGAAAGACCACAAGCATGCACTCAGCCAACACGAGGTGCAACCCCAGGGAGACCAACTGAGCCCCAGTTCTGTCCTTGCTGCTTCCGACCTTGGTGATAAAACATCCTGCAGAAGTTTTGTGCTTCCTAGTGTGCTATGAACCCACCCAGGTGGCCTGAGGGAGGATCCAGCCAGAGGGAGAGGGGCTGCCTTGAGCTGAGTCAGCATTAGCAGCAGTGTTGATCCACAGCACAGCTGTTGATATTCTCCAGGTGGTCCATGCTAACTAAAAGGGGATTCTGGACCATGTAGTTGAGCCTATACACAGTGACCTGTTTCAAAACCGTCGCTGGCATTTAGTAAAGATGTGAATGGTGTAGCATTTCTCTTGGAAAAATTTGACAAGTCAGGATACTTCATCCTGGTTCTGCCTCTAATCTATCAAGAAATGTCAAAGAAATCACTGAGATCTTTAAGTCTTAGTTTCCTCATTTGTAAAATTCCAAGAAAAATTCCTGTCTAGACTACTGAACATAATTTTTACCAAATCTGTTGAGATAATCCAAACAGAAACAAAAAACAAAACATGCAGCAGTATTGCATTGTTTTAATTGATGTTACCAATAATTCAGTTCTTAGATGAGTCACATGAGATATTAATGGTCCCTGACCTATCTGCCATGCACATACCTAGAAAGATTAAATTAGATGAAATATGTAGTAACACTGCCAGCTCTTCAGAAAGAAGTCATACTTGTCCTTCAAGGTGAGGATCCGTTTCCACATTGATTTTTAGTTCTGGACTGAATGATTTAGAGGGGCAAGCATGTAACTATTGGTGACTCTGGGAGCCGAGGAGCAGTGGCTCTTTCTGGAGTGGAAGTTGTGGGTAATGGATGAGGTTTCTGTCTTGTAAATCTGGGCTCGCACTTCATAACAGCCAAACTTGCTCATTAGGACGAAGAAGTCCCTGCGGAAGTTCTTAGTGAAAATGGCATAGAGGAAAGGATTGGCACAAGAATTGATGGGGTAGAACAGAACTAGGAGGATCTTGGCTTTGGACACAGTGATGAGGGGCACCTTGAGGGAGGCAGAAATGGCAAAGAATAAAATGGGGGCCATGCAGAGAAAGTCCGTGAAGATGAGTGTGGCCATGCGCTTGGCAATCTTGGTGTCTCTTGACGAGGACACAATGTTAGGATTCCTCACTGTGAGGTAGATGTGGGTGTAGCAGCCACAGATGACCACAAAAGCCAGGGCATTGAGTACGAGGAGGGCCATAACATACAGCTGTGACAAAGGGCTGTCGATATCCATGGGCAGGCAGATGCTCACTTTCATGTAGCTACTGATGCCAAAGATGGGGACGAGAGCAGCTGCAAAGGCAAAAGTCCAGCCCAGTACCATGATGCTGGCAGCATGGCAGAGCTGCACCTTGCATTCCAGTTGCATGGCATGTGTGATGGTATGCCATCTTTCTAGGGTTATGGCTGTCAATGTGTAGACTGACAGTTCACTGGCAAAGACAGTGAAAAAGCCAGCGGCATCGCAGCCTGCTCCTGTTTGCCAGTCAATGGCGTAATTGTGGTACTGGCTCTTGGTATGGATATCAACTGATGCTATAAGTAGCAAGTAGATCCCAATGCAAAGATCGGCAAAGGCGAGGTTACACATAAGGAATCGGGGCACAGTGAGTTTGTATTGGCTTGTGGTCAGGACCACCAGCACTGTGGTGTTCCCAGTGATGGCCAGGATGCTGATAAACCATATCAAGACTCTGAGGATGTTGTACCCCATGATATCTTCACAGGGATTAAATGCATCTGGCTTTGGTGAGCAGGTCACATCAACAAACTCATTACATAAGCCATAGTCAAATTCACTGTACATCACGTCAGATCCTCTTCCATAACTGGGTTCATCATCTATTAGAGAGACACTCGGATCCCCAGCCTGAGTCATATCATCAATATCTTGCCTTGAATTAGACTTGTTGCAAATTGGATGAAGTTCAGAGCTGGAAAAATACGAAAAGGAATAGAATCAATGTTGTGATCATAAAAAGAGAAAGAGCTATAAGAATATGTTCTGGCAGGGTGTGGAGTGTATCAGCAGGCCCATGACAAGGCATCCCTCCCCCCCCCCCAGAGGGACCACACACACACACACTAGAGTAGTATAGAGTGGAGTTTATTTAGGGCATGGGGAGGGGAGTTAAGAGAGTAGCAGAGGCAGAGAAAGGCAGAGAGAAGGAGAGAGTAGAGAAGTAGAGGCTGGCTATGACCACGTGGAGGGGGGGAAGGGGATGGGAAGAGAGGGGGAGCAAGGGGGCAAGAGGCAAGAGAGAGAAGCA
>NC_034607.1:54566997-54584203 GCF_900095145.1 Mus pahari
AGAGAGAGAGAGACAGAGAGACAGAGAGAGAGAGAGACAGAGAGAGGAGACAGAGACAGAGAGACAGAGAGAAACAGAGAGAGTGACAAAGAGAGAAGGGGCAAGCAACCCCTTTTATAGTGCCAGGCCTACCTGGTTGTTGCCAGGTAACTGTGGGGAGGAGCATACCTGGCTGTTGCCAGTTAATTGTGAGGGTGGAGTCCAGACAGAATACCAACAATCAACATCCTGGTTACAGAGTGGCAAATGCATTACATCTTTGTGCAGAGTAGAAATAAGAGTTTCTTCCTGAGATTTTTTTTTTTTCAACATCTTGTCTGCTCTTGAGGCTGACTCATGGGTTAATGCTGTTTACTGTAAATGAACAGAACAGTGTGTGTGTGTGTGTGTGTGTGTGTGTGTGTGTGTGTGTGTGTGTATTCCTAGAGTGGGATGGCCCATGGGGGAAACCATCTGGCCACAACCTGAGTGTGGGGAGGAAGGCGCCTGGGACTAGCTAACCCTTGCTGTTAGTGTAAATAATTTACAGACATGATATTATCTCTACTCCTTTCCTTCCCCCATCTCCATTCAGATACCTTCTAGCTTGCCCAAGAGAACACATTCTTATTTCTCTAATCACTGGGCAATTATATTTTCTGACATGCATGAAAGCTTATTTGCTAGTTTTGTCTTCTCTAACCAGAGTATCGGAGTCTGTAGTTAATTACCAGGCAACCTCATCCTTTGGCTCTTTGGCTGTAGGCCATTGAGAGGCCAGCTAATTTTCCCGAGATGCTACCAGGATCTTGGGCTTTATCATTTCATTTCCCAGAGGTGGCAACAGGTCACAGGTATTTGTTTGCCCTGCAAAGTGAGCCTCGTTCTCTCACATAAAATAGTTCCCTAGTTGGCAGCCCCAGAGCAAATGCAAGTTTTAAAGGGTCCTAGTTTGTTCTCAGGTTGTCAGATCCCCTGGGAGCCACTGAATCTTCTCAGGGCACTTTCCTGTCTCCCCCACCCCATTTAAGCTTAAATATATGAGAGACCTTGCCAGCAGATAGAGGGACATGTAAAAAGAACTGAATGAAGCCCAGATGGTAAATATTCAACCTGTGAGTGTATGGGTAAATATTCTAGGACTTTGCATGTGGACAGAAGTGAAACTTCTGTTGTAATGTGAAGGTTTAACCAGTGTGACCTTTTCACACAGGGAGAAGTTTTGATGGAAAAAAGAAATCAAATATATCTTTACTTTTCCTTCCGTTTCTGCTCAAGGGGAAAGTTCACAGCAATATTAAATGGCAGCATTTTCTCAAACTTATCACAGTCTCGGACAGCAGGGAAGTAGGAAAGAGCATTAAAGTCCCTTGGAAGCCCCAGAAGAAGAGGCAGGCAGTGGTGGGAGGAGCAGCCTTTGTTTAATTCTAAAGGAAGAGAGAGAGAGAGAGAGAGAGAGAGAGAGAGAGAGAGAGAGAGAGAGAGAGAGAGAGAGACCAGTGTCACAGACTGAGCTTTCCTGCTATCCCGTGAGAAGGGGCTTTATGGAGAACCCTGTGCTCTCTTCTCTCACCAGTGAGAGATGAACTAAATGTCCAGAAGCCATTTCCTCTTGACCCTAGAGATTCTGTTCTTATTTTCTTTCTGGAGTATCATAGTCTATTTTTGAAACTCGTAAGACTTCTCAAATCCTCCACAGCTATCCTAGTGAGGACAGCATAACTGAAAGTGGCTGGAGCCGGAATCCAGGAAACCAGTGAGTTTAGTCAATGAACTAAAGTGACATAAGTGGCAGGACAGGTGTAGAGGGGTCCCAGAGGGCCATCCCATGGTACTTAGATCGAATCCTGTCTCTGGGTTAATTGCAGCCTAACACCATGGGGGCAGAAAGTAAGTTCTCTGATGCTTGCAGACTGCTGTCTGACTCGGTGTCGAGAGAGAAATGAGAGAAAAATTTCCCCAACCTTAGGTTACTGGCTTGTGTGGAGAAGATTCTGGTCCCTTGCGTGACTGCCAACCTACTGACTAGTGAGGTTTCATTTTCTTGAAACGTAAGTCACCCATAGACACAAGGTACTTACGTTCCTTGAAATAACAGCTGAAAAGAAAGCTGGGGAAAATAAGTGTTGGCAAGCCTGAAGTTCAGTAAGGAGTGGCGAGTGAGCATAGTGACAGTTTAAACGTGGAGCTCCAGCCATTGATGAGCAGATGCTAGGGAGGAGGCACCACAAAGAACCTCTGAGCTAGAGCTCTGGAAGAAAGCAGAGCCTACACTTTGAAGCTTCATTTGGTCCACGTTGATTCAGTTATTCAGTAACTCCTTAGTTTCTGCCTTTGTTATAAGAAAATAATGATAATGATTAACTTCTGCAATGTTATCAATAAAGATAAAATTGTGACAGTGCGTGGCATGGGGTGCTCTGCTCTGTCAGTGGCATGAAGGCCAGCTGATGGTGGGCACTGAGTTCTTGTTGGAGACTAGGCCCAGGAGCATGTGTCATAGTCCATTGGCTTAAAATTCAGTTGTAAGGAAATGAACTAAATATAAGAAAACTTAAAGAACAAAAGAGAAACAAAATAAATTAATCTGAGTGTAGAAAATATCTGACTGAAAGAGAATTAAGGGGCATAGTAACCTCAGCTCTTCTGCAGGGGTCCAGGGGAGCCATTAACCCACACCTCATGGTATGATGGGGATTATACTCATATTGTGGGCATTGTTTTCCAATGAGGACCAGGAGAATAATTTCATCAGGCAGCTTAGACGATAAATCTTTTTTTTTTTTATCAAATTCTCTTCATATGCTACTTATTGAAATGACATCATTTTAGGAAGAAATCCTGCTATTATCTTCTAAACGGCACAGTTATTTTGGGTTTGTTTATGTGTGTAAATCTCTTGAGTGGAAAAAACCCAAGCCCCTTCCACAGAACTGTCCCTTTGATCCAGAGCACGTCTTAGGCCCTCAGTGAGGAGCTCTTTGTGTATGTGGGTTTTCTTCATGTCACCATGAACCCATTCTACACTGTGTAAAGGCCTAAGCCACATGGAGATGGACATAGAATACTCACGTTTGCCGCCTCCAGTTTGCAAAGGCACAGCAGTGACTGGGGTAGGTAAGGCTGGCCTCAATGAGCATGACAAACTTGTCCAGACTAGGGAGCTTCTTCAAGCGGTATGTTGACCTGGCCCTCAACTTCTTCAGATTTTCTAAGCCACGGTTGGGCAGCGAATAGACCTTTGTCCTTGAGATGTCTCTATAAGGAGAAAAGGAAAAAATACCATGATCATCTTGGGTAGGACATTTTCAGCTTCTGGCTAATGGACAAAAATAGCAGACATTCTAGTAAGGTGAATTTCTTACATGGCTGAGAAGGGAGACAGCGCAATTTCACAGCTCATACAGACCAGGTCAATATTCAGCTTAGATGTTTGGCTTGCATAGGAAATACTGGTTCTACTGGTCCTGACGAGAGGAGTTAGCTTGTTGGCTGCCTCTAAAACTGGATAAGCTTGAGTTCTGGTTGGTTTGGGCTTAATCCTTGCTGGTGAGCAATAAAATCAGCCATCTCTCTTCTGTAGTTGATTTGTGCCTGAGGTTGAAACCATTTTCTGCCACTCTGAGGCTAGCTATAAAAATATCTCTAACGAACTGTGGTGGTTTCTGTGGCCTGAATCACAGAAAATGATGAGAAGGGAACATGACACACACGGAAGAGGAATCTGGCAGGCCATAGAGGCAGCCTTCACTGGAAGTCCAGGTGGCAGGTAAATAGGGAATATGAGCTTGGTTTTCATGAAGACTTACCTGCATATATAGCCTGCTCCTGTGCCTGTTAGATCTGTAACCTTGGTCAGACTACATGTTTTCTATGACTCAATTTCTTCAGGTACAAAGTGAGAGGATAGAAATCATATCTATCCACAATCGAGGACTATCTAGATGATTAATGCCTGGCAGTTATCAGGAGGAAACATCCCACTCAATCATGTATCTGCACACATTCACAAAGGTAGCTTTGTAAGAGTGTCTCTCCTTGGGGGAGGCAGCAGAGGCCTGGTAGGAGCTGGTACAATGGTTCCTGTTCCTAGAAGCCTCTGAATGTCACCCTTCCTGGCTGCCACGCTAGTGATGGAGGTGTACTGCTGGTGTCAACACTGGAAGCCATGACTTTCAAAGCTGAGGTTCATGGCAAGAGCAAGGAGATTGAACATCACCATCTTAGCCCTCTAGAGACTTTGGCTTAGTTATGAGTAGGTGTTCCGGATGTAGGTGGTGACAAGTAATGGCTTGGATGGTTCCCTTGGATACCAAAGGCACCCTTGGATAGACTTGAAGAAGTGTGTTTCACTGTTGACATTCTCTGTAGGTCAAAGCAGTAGACACTCAAAGCTATGAAACTCAGAGTGTGAATATATCATTGCTGCCCCATATGTTCTCACAGCCTGGTGAAAATTACATTCTCAAAGTCTCCTCCACATCTCCTTGCCATTCTCTTGTTCAAAATTTATCATAGCTTTCTATTGTCCAGTGGAACTTCCTTAACTTGTCACCTCTCTTTCCCAGCCAAACTTATATTGCTTGTCTGTATACGATGTCAGTAGTTCCATATGCCACCAATCTGCCTCCTCATCCTTACAGAAACAATGCTTACCAAGGCCACCTCTGGGTTCCCATCATCTTGACTTCATAATTGTCCTGTGAATGTGAAGCACTTTTCCCCCTGAAATGTTCCATCTGAGCACCCTATTCTCTTTGATTTCTTCAGGCATCTACTTTAATTTCCTTCTGATTTTTAAATTTTATTTTATTTTTCTTCTACCTCTCATTTAGACACTGGTATTTATTCAAACAAACACCCATTCCTTTAGTTTCACACTATCGGCTATGTGGCTATGGCTTCCAAATGTGTATGTTAGTTCAGAACTTCAGCAAGATACTGCATTCTCCATTGGATCCCACGATTTTGATGACCAGCATGAGCATCAAAACTGGACTTACTTTTCTTGCAAGCATGCTCCTCCTTTTAGTTCCAATTTCAGCATGTTTCTCCTATATTGTTCCCGTTATTCAAGAAAGAAACCTGGGAGTTACTCTTTCCTCCTCTTCACTTGGACATAAATCTATCATCTCTACTGCCCTTCAGGATTTTTTTTTTTTACTTTAGTGAGGGCTCAGAGTCTCGCTATGGACAGATAAAATGGACCCACAATGCGTCCCCCGACCATGACTCCAATGCAATCTTCCCACCATAACCAGAGTAAAAGTTTTAGAGTGCTAATCACACTGTGATCTCAAATTCTCCAACAAGTTTCCTTGATTCTTATGATAAAAGACAAATCCTTGGTATAGTATGTCTGTCCTCTGCTTGGTTTATATTGTATCTTTTCCATACCCTTATCTGTGCTGCACTTTGCATTTCAGGAGGGCTGAACCCTGCCAGGCCTGGTTTTTTATGCATCCCCTTGTTAACAGTGTCAGTGGGAGGCTTCTGGGATGGCAAGAGAGCATCCCCTTCTTCTGCTTCCTGTCTTGGGTAGCATCTGAATCTTTTCTGAGATTCCAGATGCTTCTAAGTAGATCTGTTGAGGATCTTGCTTCTTTAGTTCTCTCTAGTTCCTTGGCTGCAGGAAGGCCACTTGTATTTGCTCTTTAAGTCCTGGGGTTAGAAGTGCTATCTACCACTGATGATCTCCAGGCTGTTGATCCCTGATTAAATAGTCAGGTAGACTGACATTTTCAAAACCAGTAATTGCCTGTAGGTAGCACTTAACTGTGTTATACTCTCCCTTTTGGCAATTAAATCAAATTTGCTCATTCTAATTTAAATCCTCTATACTTACTGATCCCCCCACCACAATTCTATTATTACTGAGAGAAATACACCACAGCCTCCTGTCGTGATACTGCATTTAAATATTTCTTGTTGTGTTAATTCTTGCTTTATGTAGTCTTGGTTATTTTTAGGCCTCTATAAATTTAGAGTCATTTTTTCTCATAATTTTCTCCATCTCTACTAATATCTGCCTCTTAACTGACTCTAGTATTTTTCAGTTCCTCCTGATTGTCTCTTGTTAAGACTCTCCCCACCCCACCATGGGACTGAATACCTACAGTGTTCTGTTCTGTCTTCTCTTATTCTCGATGAACTTGGCAAGCCTTGTGATTGAAACACAGTTTATATTCTAGCTACTTCTCTGAAACCCATACTCTAAGTTCAGCCACCTCAGCACAGTCCCTGCTTGCATAATCAGCAGGTCAAGGTTTCAATGCTAAAAATTAAGCTTTTGATTTTAAAAAGAAAAATCTGCTTCACATGAAGCAGGTTGGGTGTTTCAACTTGTCATAAACAAATTTATATGGCATCCTTGACTCCTGTCTTTTGGATTTCATATCCAAACTTAAAGAAACATCCTATATATACAGAATTTAATTATTAATGTTTCCCACTCATTGCTGTTCCTATAGAGAGCAGGTTCAGATGATCCAAGGTACACTTTCTTTTATCCTTGTCCTGTCCTTGTCCTTGTCCCCTCCTCTCCCCTCCCCTCCCCTCCCTTCCTCTCCCCTCCTCTTTTGTTCCCCCTTCAAGTCAGGGTTTCTCTGTGTTATAGCCCTTGGCTGACCCAGAACTTACTTTCTAGACCAGGCTGTCTTCAAACTCATAGAAATTTGCCTGTCTTTGCCTCCTGCGTGCCAAGATTAAAGGCATGTGACACCACACCCGGATTGCAGCATGTTTTCTAGTATTTGTCTTTGAATTATAATTTCTCAGATCTGGGTGTCCAGTAGATGTAAGTCTCGCACCTAAACTATCGCCCCTTGGAGAGCCATCACTCTGCTGCTAAATAAGTCAGCTATGCTCATTATTTGCCTGCTCCTTATTGTCCTACTTGTTTTGGAGCTTTCCAAATTCTCTGCTCGGCAAGACCTTTCTGCTATTTTCTTCTTTTTCTTTAGTCTTCTTTTGGCCAGCTCTACTATTAACATAGATGTTCTATTCTCTGTGAACTAGGTCCCATTCCCCTCTCCTTTGGGATCCTTTTTTTTTTTTCTCTCAAATGTGGAAGATTTCACAGGCACTTATTCTTTATGTTAAAAGATCTGTCCATGGAATGACATGGAAGCATTGAAGTTGATCAGGAGCCATTTAAAACAATGGTACTAGTTATTTGTCAAGAACATTTCTCCAAAGCAAGCAATATAAAACTGAAAGCTAGTTTTTTTCTTAGTTATATCTTTCCACTTGAATTTGGAATATGTATGTAATTCATATTAATAAACTTCTACATTCCATAGAATACTATCCTGTTATCTAACATCACCAATGATAGATTGAAGATTCTATTAACCATTTATTTGCCATGCCCTTTAATATGGGATGAATTCTGAAGTTTTGAAGTGACAGAATACATAAGTGTTGCTAGTTGAGTTCTGGACACAGGTTTTAAGAGCATTAATGGCTTCTGAATTGGTTTTGTAGAGGTCTGGGCTGCCATGGAAGCCATGAACATCTACTGGCAATACACAATGTGTCTAACCTTTAGATGTTGTCATATGGCACTGTAGCCTACAAAGTTCATGTGCCAAAACTTGTACAACTAAGCTATCAAAAAAGTCACCCAAAACTCCCATGTTTGAATTAAGTTTATATACATTTCTGTCAGCAAGAATAAAGACAAGTTATGTCTTGTTCAATGTTGTTTGAGACATAACTATACTAATATTCCATTTTTATCCTGTTCTATCAAACACACACACACACACACACACACACACACACACACACACACACAAAGATTTTCCCAGATAGCTTAGAAGTATGACATTTGATTTTACAATTTCTTTATAAAAATGCTTTTCACTCCTACATGGTGAAAACATATGGAGTGTAATAAATAAACATTAGTTATTCACATTCTTATGAATATAATTGCTTGTAACTCAACTGGTTAATTTTTACCTGTTAATTTTGGACTAAGCAACACCCACAGTGCTGGAAGGCATTGCTTCTGAGTATCTGGGGATTTCCATAAGATTGTACTTGAATCAGTAGAGTTTGGGGAATATTTGCCTTTAATCAATGTGGGTGGGTTTCATCCAGTCAGAAGACAAATTCATACTGCCTCTCACTTCTGGAGCTAGTATCTTTCTTTTCCTGCTCCTCATATAACAAAAGTCCAGGGTCAGCAGCCTTAGGTCTTGCCCCAGTAACTCCCTGTTCTCTCTGACATTGGGCTGAGGATTTGAACTTGGACTATGCCATACTGTCAGATTCCCTGGCTCTTGCTGCTGTAGATAGCCTAGAGAGCACCTCTCAGCTGTCACCTCCACATGAACTGACTACCCTGATGGGTCTCGTTTCATGCATCTGTACGTGTCACTTTGTTATAGGTTATACGTCTCTGGAGAATCGTGATTAATGCAATAATTATGTGGTTAGCAACATTTTAGCTAGTATTTCAGATATTCCCAGAGTACACAGTGAAACACAGTGAGGGCTATGATGAACAATCATATTTTAAGGAACACAGGGAACTATGGGATGGGATTAAAACTCCAAGCTTTGAAAACCAGACAGAAATTTAGAATTTATACAAGACAGAGAAATAACTCATTGAGATCTATAGTTTTCTAGTCTTGAGAACTTAGTGTTGAATCCATATATATAGTACACACACACACACACACACACACACACACACGCACACACACACACTATATGTAAGGATTAAACAAATTGAACACCAAATGAACTGGAAACAAAAGAGACTGAAGATGAATGGACATGGTATGGTGACTACAAATTTGCCTTTGTTTATAAAATCTATTCATGCTGTCACTTGACTGGTCACAAGTCACCATGCTGTCCAGTATAGTGGACCCTGCCTGTAACCTCAGTAACAGCGTGGCTGAATCAGGAGCACTCCTGGAATTTCCAGGGTAGCCTGAATTATACAGTGAGTTTCAAGCCAGCCTAAGCTACAGGGTAAGGCATGTTTCAAAACCCCAAGCCTAAACCTAAACCAAAGTCACAGTGTTTCAATCAGCAAGCTGTTCTGTTACCAAAAGTCTATGTTGAGAGGGGTATGGACAGACTAAAGTGGTCACCTCCTTTAGCTAGGCAAGACGTTCAGAAGAAAGAGGGGCTCATCAATACACTCATAAAACCTTCAACCAAAATTTATCTTGTCTACAAGATGTGCAGGGATCATGTTGGAGCAGAGACTGAGGGAACAGCCAACCAGTGCCTGCCCCAACTTGAGACCCATCCCAAGTGAGAGAGCCAACTAACTCCTGACACTATTAAGGATACTCAGCTATGCTTGCAGACAGAAACCAAGCATAGCTGTCTCCTAGAGGCTTCGTCCAGTAGTGGATGGAGGCAGATGAAGAGACTCATAGCCAAACATCAGGTGGAGTTCGGGGAGTCTTGTGGAAGTGTGGGAGATAGAATTAAGCAAGCCAGAGGGGGCCAAGAACACCACAGGAAGACCTACAGAGTCAACTAATCTGGGCTCATGGCAGCTCACAGAGACTGGGCCACCAGCCAGGGAGGATGCAGGGACTGGACCTAGGCCCTTTACACATTTGTAGCAAATCTGCAGCTTGGTTATCATGTGGGTCCCCTGACAAGTGGAAAAGAGAATTTCTTGGTTTCCATTTTCTGCCATTGAATCCTCTCCTCCTACCTGGTTGAGGATGAGGTAGGTGAGGATGTGCCTAGCCCTGCTGAGACTAGATGTCCCAGGAGAAGTGGTACCCAAGGTGGGCAGGCTCCCCTTCTCTGAGGAGAAGGGGAGGGGGCAATGGAGGGAAGAGTTTGTAGTGGTAGGACTTGGAGGAGGTGGGTAGCTGTGATTAGGCTGTAAAGTGAATAAAAATAAGTAAATTATTGAGACAAAAAGAAAATTCCCAACATGGTTATCGCACAAGCAGGCAGCATTGCAACTACTGCAGAGCAGGCACTGTTTTTTTTTTTTTTTTAAGTTTCTCTGCTCCTTATACCTATCCCCAGGCTAGACTCACAGTGGCAGATCTACTACTCAATCCTTAGTGGGTACCTGAGAATGTTCAATTTTGACCTCATTCCCAGTGGCCAGAGAGGTGGCAGGGATGTGGGGCTGATTTGTCTAATCCTTGTCTTCTAGCCTGGTCAGGTCGAATGGTTGCAGTTTTTCATATTAAATGTAATTTTGACTAGTATTACGGCACATGCTGTATTTTGGCAATGAACAGTTTTGAAACTTTAGACCATTAAAATTACTAACAGAGCGACCTCAGGCTGATGGCTGGGTCCCAGAGACTTAGTAATCCTAAATTGTTTCAGCCTTGTTAGGATTCTTGGTACTGAGTTGCAGACTGGCAAGGGAGATAGCAGTCAGAAATGACACCAATACAGGAGAGACAGGAGTTAAATAGTGCTCCATGCCCCTTTAATAAAGTCTGTGATAGCAACTGCCGCAAATTTGATTTGAACCATTTCTATTTTTCCCAGCAAAGATATTATTGCAGGTCAATCATTTCTATAAATGAGAGCTCAGTTCTGGTGTATTCTACATTGACAGATGGCTAGAAGACCTCTCTTTCATGATCCCAGGCGGGATAAAAGGGCAATTTACTATCTATAGGACTGTGGGTACACTGGTAATGGAAGAGAATCATTCTTATACAAATAACTCAGTGTTTGAATCTGAACTATCAGGTGAATCTGAGCTATAGCCAAATCAATTTGATAAACCATCAGAATATGATTGTACTGGCTCCAGCCTGCAAAAGCAATACATTACATTTTCCCCACAGGAAACTCTTTCTCAAGGAAACAGCAATGGCTTGATTGCCTAAAAAAAAAAGCCCAGCTCCGTGAGTTCATAACATCAGGTGAAAACTTAGATGGCTGCTCATGCTCAAGGTCAAGAGTCTTAAGGGGAACTGAGGATGCTGTGCCTGAAACGTGATGAAGCTTGTCTGCACGCCCGTGGCTTCCTACATCCTTTCTTCTTTGTAGCCGAACAGCTTAGACTTGTGTGTTCAGAGGCTCACTGTTCTTCATGTAGCTAGATTTCTCACCTTCAGGAAAAAACAGCCATCAGTTTGAGTAAGTGCTCCCAATTCCTTTAGAAGCTTTTATGCTAATCTGCTAGAGACAAAGGAAAAGGAAGACACACAACAGCGGATGCTGTAGAGGCGGAGCAAGGCCGCACTCAATGCTGACTGGAGAGCAGGATGATAAAGCAGCTTCTGGGTCTTAGCAGCATCAGCACCACTGGGGTACAATGTTAAACATGCCAGTTCTTAAGCCCTGGCCCTAGGATTTGGAATCATCCCTCCCCGACTTTTGAGGCGGGGTCTTATGTGACTCAGGACGGCTTCCAACTTGATATGCAGCCAATGAACTTGAACTTCTGGGTCCTCTTGCCTCTACTTCTTGCCTTTAGTTCAGCAATTACACGTGTGTGCCACCATGCCCGATTTCATAGGAGGCTGGGGATCAAACCCAGGGTTTTGCACGTGGTACAAAAGCACTCTATTAACTAGCGTATGCCAGAGTCAAGGAGTCAAGAGTTCTTAGTCTGAGAATTAGCAATCTCTAGTTTAAAAAGCCTCCATATTCTTGTAATGTGCACTCATACTTAGAAACCCTGCTGCAGCTCAGTCAAAAACCACTCACAGTGAGATGCCTCACAGCTGTGTTCTCAGAGAAGGTCGGCCCTAGGCTCCTTCTGAGGGTCAACCACACGCAATGACTGCTTATGTAGAGACATGCTTATTTGACTTATTTAAATATTATTTAAGGACCCTTCTTGATTCTAGGGCTCTCTATGGGATCCACTGACCTGTTACAAATGCTTTGCCATCCAGTTACCCACTCAGCCAGATTGGGATTCCACTGACGATTTTTCATATACCCAGAGAGCTTGCTGTAGTGGACCTCCTGACTTGAGAAGCCTGTAGCACTCTTTTTTTTTTTTTTTTTATGGGGGTGTGTGTGAGAATTTGGGATCTGACCCAAGACCTAGCTAAACCTGTGGTTTGAGCGGCAACTGCTGTGTTGTGGGCTGTTTGAGCACGACCCTGTTTCTTCTCTCCTATTTAAAGCACTGGAGGAATGTGGTCACCCAAACAACCCACTGGGCCACTGCGGCACAACATTGCAGAAGTAGAAAATGAGCTAGATAGGCCATCATCTGCATCATCCCAGTTGTCGAGGAGAGAGGCGTGAAGGACATTTAGAATGACCCCACAGTCGCAGAAGGGGAGGCTGGGGTATAATGTGATAACTTGTCCTTGAAGTGGCAGAAGATTTGCAGTTACAACTGGGACTTCAGCCAGGTTCTTGCACACGTATCCTGATACACTGACACGGAAAGGCAAGGGATAGATGGGATATTATTCCTGCTTAACACCATTTGAAAGTACCTTTTGAGACAAGACTTAAGCTTAGGAAGTTCTCAGGCTTACTATATAACTGACCTAAGGCCAGCTGCAGCTCATGAAAACCCCCCTGTGTCTGCCTCCAGAGTCCAGGGTTTATCAGAGTGTCGTGCCACACCAGACTTCACTACCATTTTGAGTCCATTAGAGTGTTTCTTAATTCTGCTGGATTTCTACAAAGTTTGTTTTCCTAATTCTGTGTACATATGTTCCAGTAACAGAAGGGATGACAACACAGTCCTATAAAGGGCAGGACCCTGCAGAATTGCTTCCGCTGACTATCTCTCCTGCTTACATTCATAGCAGGGATTGGTGGGAGATTTGTACTTTGTGGTCTCTGTTCGCATTCTGAGGAGACACATTGTCAGTGTCCGGCCTAGATCCTGCTTATGCAACCTCAGGACGTGATCACCTGAGCCATGTGTCTGTGTCAGTGACCTGTGATCCTAGGATGGGAGGGTGATGGTCAGAATTATTTTCCCATTAACTTCAGTTTGCTACCAGTTGTTGGGGGGCTGATGACTAACTTGCAGATGTCTTAGTAGATGTATTCATGGTGGAAACACACACATAGGAATGTGAAGTATCAAGACTGGTTTATACCTCAAACTGTGTTGTTTATAGCTATAGTATGACCTTCAGTGGGCCACTTTCCTCCTCTGGTCCTGGATGCCTCAGTTTGATAATGAGCCAGCTGTGGGTCATATCTGATGCAACATTTTCAGGAGCATACAATAGGTTATGACTCTGCATATCCAGCAGGTTGCATACTGAATGCTTATCCCACCACTGACATGTTCTCCCAAGAACAGAAAGCAGTGCCCACATAGAACATCCAAAGCACTCAGGACTTGTAGCTAGGTGACATGGATGAACTTCTACCCATTCACAAAGCATCAGAAGTACTTTGTCAAAGTCTGCTTGCTTTCTAAGAACTCTCAGAACAGAATACATTAAGCATTATGGGTTCTAAATACTCCATGTACTTGAACACTTGGACTATGTTTCTGGTACTCTTCCATGTCCTACATTGCACTGCAAACCAAACATCGTAATCTGATATATTAAGCTATATGATTATTACCTGATTACCCTTTCATAAGATATATCATCCTTGGGATGAAAAACTTCTTCTGGTTTCCTGCACTATATGGTAATGCTTTCTTAAATACAAGTAGAAGTTACACATCCATCCATACATGTGCATATGGACATTTCTGTGGGTATATGCCTTTAAGCCTCAGACTGTAACAAGTAGATACCACTGGTTTTCCTGCCCTTTAAATAAGGAAGCTGAGTCTTAAGACAGGGAAAGGACTGAGTTTAAACCATGGTTGTCTGCCCTAACAGCTTGGCTTTAAGCCAGTGCTTCCTCTTGTTTCTCATGTTGTCATTGCATCTCTGGCACTTGGGATTGATGTTTGAACTTAGGATGATAAATCTATCTTAACACATACTTTCCTTTATTTAAAGGGTAGAGCCTACTTCAGAATTACAGTGTACCCCTTATCATCAATAAGAAACATTTACGGAGTTACTGTCCTGCCACACTTGATTTTGAAATTACGAAAAAATTTTTCTCAGAAGAGAATGCAGGCCATTTGTGAATGTGAAAGTGATATTGGTCCATGGTAGGGAGGCAGGTAAATGACTATGCATGGAAGCCTATGGTGACTGGTAAATAAGATGACAGGAGTGTGGCCACCAAATGTCTGCATTGAACTTAGATGGGGTGGGGGGAAGCCTTAGGTGTGGTATACGTATAGTTATTTGTTTGCCAGCCTTCCTGCACATCTTTTCTTCCCTTTATGTGCCTTTGTTCTTGAAGAACATTCTTGAGTTACTTCAGTGGATCTTCCTTAGAGTCCAGGAAAGCACATTAAAAACAACCTTGGATAACTGTGATATAGTGTCCTTCTCTACTCAATATCACAAAGACAATGGCAGTCACGGGGGAAGTCACTGATGGCCTGGGTTTTAGGGAGACTTGGAGGGAACAAGGGACTTAGGAGATCATCTACAAAATGAGGCATAGATAAGAAGAGGGGCAAAGCCACTTTTGAAGAAAGTTGGGAGTGTGGAAGAGCTAGTGGGGTAAGAAGTTCTGACACAGGGAGTGAGGCACCGATGCGTCCCACTGGCTCTGGAAAGAGGATCCAGAAATAATGTGTATATGCATCTCACTGCACTGAGTGGATATGTGTATGTATCCTGGTTACTGAGGTTTGGAAGGAGAATCAAGCTTTCCCTGTCAAGGAGGAGACATATAGCAGAGTGCCTGACTTTAGCATGAGTCCCACCACTTATTTTGAAATCCCTTCTATACAACTTACATTGTGTTTCAGTGAGTTTTTTAATTCCTCTAGTTTTTCTTTCTTCAAAATGACAATGATAGCTCTTATCCCAGAGGGCTTTATAAGGATTAATTAAGAATACATTTTTAACTTCTTAGAACATTTTCTGAGATTCAGGACATGCTCATTACATGTTATTGTCACCAGTGTATAGAAAGTCATACTGTACATCAACCCTAAATTGTCCCCACAAATCTTTGTAGGTATCAACAAATCACAATTGACCTTGTTTGACTCCCCTATCTTGTAAGTTTCTTCAAGGTGGAGAAAGTTGACTTCTAGCTCATATAAGCTGAGCTCTTCTGCATGGAAACAGACGAAGTTACTCACAAAATGACTGGCCCAGAGGCTCCATGGAAAACATCATCAGGCAATTCTTCCAAATTATTGTTATCGCTTAGATTCCTGGGGATGGAATTGGGGAAAGAATAAGAAAAAGAAAGCCACATAAATATCCCTGTTGTAAGAGCCATTTCCCTCTAAATGGCCTGGGAGAGCAGTCAGGACTACTTACAGTTCATCTAGCTGGGTTCCGTTGAATGCACAGTTGTGTATTTCTTGAATCCCATTCTTATTCAGCCATCTGAAATAAAAGCCCATTAAAAACTTAATAATGTCAGATGCAGACAATACAGAGGGTTTGTAATTGGAAGTACTGGAGCAGGGTCAGACAGCATAGTTCGTGGCATAAATAAGATGCAACCCTTAAGCTCAGGGATGAAATGGGTGGGCAAATGGTGCTGGTTTATCACTATGCAACCTTTTTGTAAGTTTTGAGTTTTGCATTATGTATGTATATTTTCTATTCCCAGGAATAACTTGGCTTCATGTAGAAGAATGAATAAATTAAATTTAGTTTTTTTAAAAAGGTACACTGTCTGGATTGTATACCTATAAGATCTTTGTACACTCCACCCACGTACAGAGAAAATTCTATAGGAAGATCAAAGATCTTACCTGACTTGAAGGATGGAAATCATAATTATTGAACACATATTTTTAAGACAGAGACATGATGATTTTGTTCACCTTTCTCTGAGGCTTTATGCTCTTCACCCATGCTCACTCACAGCAGCAGGACTAGCTGTCATCAAAGTGATCTAATTAAGTTGTCAGACAACCTGAACATCTCCAGTGACCCATGAGACCATGGTTTTTGGAGGTTTGTGGAAGTGGCTGTGGGTTATGGCAGAGAGGATGAGAAATCAATTACAGTGACTGTGGGCTATGGCAGGATGAGCTTGAGTGAGTGGCCACTGCTGAACTCTGGGAGGTGGGACTGATGTACTCAGTTGTGCTCATTTTACTAAGATGGCCAAGAAGCAGGCTTGCTTGGACAGGGGTACCTCGGGCCACCTTGGGCTATCAGTTATGCCCTGTTCTCCTCTTGAGTGGATTTTTAAATGAAACAACTTCACTGTCAGGAGAGGCAGCTCTGAGCCTCAGACTACCTGCTCTTTTGTGTGTAGGCAGTCTTCCTGCCAGGCTTGGCAGCTTACTAGCAGCCCCATTCCCAGAGCTGACATAGAAACTATGTGGCAACTCCAAATATTCCTTAGGCTGTGTAATCACAGGTATACAACTATGTGCCTTTCTATCCCCTCTTTCTGAAAGTCACAGAGCTAACAAACCTAGAAAGAATAAAAGTATATCTTTTCAAACATTATGCTTTTCCAAAAGGAGACTTCTCCTGACAAAGAAGTGACAGTGCACGCCACCTTTCAACCCAACCCCCATTCTCTACCACCACTACTGGAAATCTCTCTCCCAGCAACGTTTAGGCAATGGACATCATGTCCAGGGTGGTGGCAGTCTCTAGGGAAGCAGATTCTAACCTGTCTATCCATGGCTGTTGGACATAAACTACAAGTGTCAACAAAATTTCTCTACTTTATGGAGCAAGAGGCAAGATTAAAGATGTCATTTGATTTATTTATTTGACCCCATAAAATGAGGTCACAAATTTTATGGGACAAATACAAAATATAGTAGATAAGTAAAAAAAAAAAACTTTTATAATATATGTTAATTGTAGAAGCCACACTTAGTTAGAAGCTGAAGTTGGCTTATGCACTTTAGTTGCCTGATTCTGAATCTTTGCCCAGGACTCTGTAGGCCTGTATAGGGTCTACCTGCTTACCTATAGACTAGACAATCTTTACTGCACAAAATTGTCCCATGAAAAGACATTGCTATAATAGATAGACTGTAATAATTACTATATTCAAAGTAGCCCATTCGTTGTTCTTACAGTTTTCTTGATTAGCAGGTCACATCATACAGGAAGGGATGGCTAATTTTTATGTCAATAATGTATCATCGCACAGAATCAAATTATGCCAAAACCTTTCCCTTGGCTTCCTATTGGACTGTTGACCCTTTCCCTTGGCTTCCTATTGGACTGCTGACCCTTTCCCTTGGCTTCCTATTGGACTG
>NC_034607.1:54584383-54589308 GCF_900095145.1 Mus pahari
TGACCCTTTCCCTTGGCTTCCTATTGGACTGCTGACCCTTTCCCTTGGCTTCCTATTGGACTGCTGAACTCTTGAACTATCAACACAGAGATACCAACAGCTATATAGTGCACTTCTAATCTCTTTCTCTTGTTGTTTTGTGGTGAATCCAAGGTCTTGATCATGCTAGACATGTTTTCTACTTCTGGGATATATCCTCTACCATCTTTATATCTGTATCTGTATCTGTATCTATATCCATATCGATATCTATATATTAGACAATTTTTCCAAATTATTGTTATTGCTTAGTGTGTGTATGTACATATGTGTATGTACATATGTTTATTTATATATTTCTGTTAAATATAAATACATATTTATATTTAAACATGTCTATATTTAAATTTCAAGACATACAATTGAACGTATAATCTTTCTGTCTTGGCCTCCCGAATCGCTGGGATTGTAGGTCTATACCACTAGGCTCAGTTCCTAGTCTCTTACAACAGGGAATGCCCTTTAAAACCCAGTGACAATGATGGTGTTTGTGATGATGATGAGAATAACCACCATCTGTGCGACTATTCTGCTAAAGCAAAATCCCTTGAACTTTCCTAGGTCTTATTTTGTCCCTAGAGTCAAATGGCATGCTCACTCAACAGAGACTTCTCTGAGGGACTGAAAGCATGAGGCCCTGCTCATTAAGACTCATGACAGATGGGCGAACTAGATGGGAGGCAACTAAGCAAGAGAGAAAACATGAATGATGTAATCCTCTCCTGAGGCCAAAGCCTGCTAGGAGCAGTTGTCACAAATATACCTTAATCTCTGGTCTCCTGAATTAGGCATTCTTCAGGAGGGCCCTTGCTAGGTGATTTCCCAGCAGCCCCTCTGCTTTCTCACCCAGCATTGCATGAGAAAGGGCTCAGAGTCCCTGCAATATGTTTTTTTACTGCTCATTTTTGAGTGAGTAGCCAAGGACCTGATGACTTTAGGATGTTTAGAACAAATAAATATTTACATTTGTCTTTAGAATGGAACTTCGGAAGTTTTGAAGATGTGATGAGATAGAGAGGTTTTGAGTGCTCAATATCATGTTATTACATTTCCCCTGAGTGCATTAGATGGCTCTCTTAGGAGAAAACATCCCTGGTCTTAAAGGTACTACCCAGCTTAAGATCAACTAGAAACTCACAGCTGTGTTGAGCAAGAGTCTTTTCCTCTATTATCTATGGATTAAGGAGCAGACACGGTAAGAAAATAGATGTTGTCCTCACAAGTGTGAACTTACCTTTCAAAGATATGTCTGAAAAATGTTGACTCCCAAGAGAAAAGTATGCTCTCTTGAGAAGTGTGTGGGTATGGAATCACACAGCAGCCATAAGCAAAACAGTGAAGAGCAGACAAGATCTGTATGGTGTTTGCTGCTCTTGGTGAACTGCATACAATGGAGTTCATTTAAAAACAGAATCATGAGAAATCACACTGTGAAATGAATTCATGACAATTTGTGAAACAGGAAGCTAGAATTTGTTTCTTAAGGTGGAATTACAATCAGACAGTCCCCAACTGTCAGTTTGTGTGCATGAATCCTGGGTTGCATTGGTAGTTCATAATACCTAGTTTCTTTGCTATCCCGAGAAGTGGGTGGACTGTCAAGCTGGATCCTAACAGGTCGGATTAGAAAGTCATTTGTTAGTGACACCTCGTGCATGTAAAAACTTCCCCAGATTTGCATTTTCCTGATGAACATTTTTTTAGGGTACTTCTCAGCCATTTGGTATTCCTCAGTTGAGAATTCTTTGTTTAGCTCTGTACCTCGTTTTTAATAGGTTTATTTGGTTCTCTGGAGTCTAACTTATTGAGTTCTTTGTATATATTGAATATTAGCCCTCTATTGGGTTTAGGATTGGTAAAGATCTTTTCCCAATCTGTTGGCTCCCTTTTAGTCTTATTGACAGTGTCCTTTGCCTTAAAGAAGCTTTGCAATTTTGTGAGGTTCCATTTGTCAATTCTTGATCTTACAGTACAAGCCAGGAATTTTTCCCCTGTGCCCATATGTTCGAGGCTCTTCCCCACTCTCTCCTCTATAAGTTTCATATCTCTAGTTTGGCTAAGATCAAAAGCTCAAGTGACAGCAGATGCTGGCAAGGATGTGGAGAAAGAGGAACACTCCTCCATTGCTGGTGGGATTGCAAACTGGTACAACCATTCTGGAAATCAGTTTGGTGGTTCCTCAGAAAATTGAGCATAGTACTACTGGAGGACCCAGCAATACCACTCCTGAGTATATATCCAGAAGATGCTCCAGCATGTAATAAGGACACATGCTNCACTATGTTCATAGCAGCCTTATTTATAATAGTCAGAAGCTGGAAAGAACCCAGATATCCCTCACCAGAGGGATGGATACAGAAAATGTGGTTCATTTACACAATGGAATACTACTCAGCTATTAAAAACAATGAATTTATGAAATTTTTAGACAAATGGATGGATCTGGAGGATATCATCCTGAGTGAGATAACCAAATCACAAAAGAACACACATGATATGCACTCACTGATAAGTGGATATTAGCCCAGTATCTCAGAATACCCAAGATACAATTTGCAAACCACATGAAACTCAAGAAGAAGGAAGAACAAAGTGTGGATACTTCGATCCTTCTTAGAAGGGGGAACAAAATACCCATGGAAAGAGTTACAGAGACAAAGTGTGAAGCAGAGACTGAAGGAACAACCATCCAGAGACTGCCCCACCTGGGGATCCAGCCCATAAACAACCACCAAAACCAGCCACTATTGTGGATGCCAACAAGGGCTTGCTGACAGGAGCCTGATATAGCTGTCTCCTGAGAGGCTCTGCCCGTGCCTGACAAACAGAAGTGGATGCTCACAGCCATCCATTGGACGGAGCACAGGGTCCATAATGAAGGACTTGGAGAAAGTACCCAAGGAGCTGAAGGGGTTTGCAGCCCCATAGGAGGAACAACAATATGAACTAACCAGTACCTCCAGAGTGCCCTGGGACTAAACCACCAACCAAAGAGTACACATGGTGGGATTCATGGCTCTAGCTGCATATGTAGCAGAGGATAGCCTAATTGTTCATCAGTGGGAGGAGAGGCCTTTGGTCCTGTGAAAGTTCTATGTCCCAGTATAGGGGAATGCTAGGGCCTGGAAGTGGTAGTGGGTGGGTTGGTGAGCAGGGAGAGGAGGGGGATAGGTTGTTTTTGAAGGGGAAACTAGGAAATGGGATAACATTTGATATGTAAAGAAATATCAAATAAAAATTGGAAAAAACAAACAAACAAAAATCAAAAACCTTCCCCAGAATCCGGACAGATGAACGAAAGCTCATTAGCACGTGTGATTATTCTGAGCAATGGAGACCATCTTTGCATGCTCAGCATGGGCCTGAATGGGATCACTTCCTGTGATTATGAGGCCTGGGGATGGAGCCTTATTTCTCAAGTCCACCTCGCTCCTCATTGTTCCCTTTTGGCAACAGAAGCCTTGCCATGCCATAATCAGCTTTATTGACACAAGCTATTTTGTTCTTTGCGGCAGATGCTGTATCCCAGGAGACCATTCGTCAAAGAGCAATTTTAAATACTTGAATCACACTACAGAATCATGAATTATTAACATGACCCCATGTTGAGATTCAGAGATGTAGAGTTGAGAGGAAGCACAGAAACCGTAGAATGATTTAAAGGGGGAGATGACAGTGTTAAACTAACACACTAAGACTTAGCCCATTGTGAGAGACACAGAGGTTAGTGAAGGACTGAGTGTTAGGCTATGGGTTTGCCCACATACTTACAGAATTACACTTTCAAAGCTCAGTCCCATGAAGGAGTTCCTGGCAATGATGTGGATGTTTATGTTATCTTGAATGTCTCTAAGAAGAGAGAGCAGACAAATTAGATGTTTGTGTGCACTCCACCTGTGTAATCTCCCCACATTCAGTTTGCTGACACCAAGTGATCGGCAGCTGGAGTAACACTTTGATAGAGTTTTTGTTCAGAGGATAACAGCTCAAAGTTTGGGCAACAAATGGCCTGTTTATCTATATTGTGTTAGTTTTTCCCAAAGAAGAAGTTGTAAAGCCATAGGACCTTTTCTCTTTGGAGGATTCCTTAGAAGATGTCACTGCATTGAGGTTCTTCTCAGTGTAGCTCTTTCTTAGCCTTGTTTCTACAGTTGGTCTCTGTTCAGTAAGTTAGACACAGAAGCTGGCCTGGTTCCTACGGACCGACCTCTCTGCTCATGTTATTTGTGTTTTCTCCTCCTTTCTCATTCGCCCAGTATTTTCTCTGAGTGTGTGTGTAGGTCAGAGGACAGTCTCAGGTCACTCCGCAGGTACCACTAACCTTTCTCTTGAGACACCATCTGCCTTTGGCTTAGAAATAGACTAGTAGGGCAGGTTACCTGGCCAGCAAATCCCAAGTGTCCTGCCTCTACCTCCTTAGTGCTGGAACTATAAGCATGGTGGTACATGGTTGCCTTTTAAAATGTAGGGGTTAGGGATGTCAAAGTCAGGCCCTTGAACTTATAAACTTATTGCTTACATCTGAGTTATCCCTCAGGTCTTTTTCCTTTTTCTTATGTATTGTGTTTTTTCTATCCTTTTACTTGAACCACAGGAAAAAATATTATTGATTTTTTTCTTCCCATTTTGAAAGACACTGAAAAAAATTTTTCTGTTTGTTTTACTTATCCTTCCATCAGACTGACCTACCAGGTCTGGTGAACATATAACAGCAGAAGTGCTAATAGCTGGAAAAAATTCAAGAAGTCTAGAAGATTCTCTCTGTCCTATATCCTCAGCTGCTTAAAACCCCCTCTGGCCCTTTCCTTTGGGGTTTGTCCATATTCTCACATGTTCACTATTGGAAATAACATTTGTCTTCTTTTTCCTTTCCTTTCCTTCCCTTC
>NC_034607.1:54589554-54640873 GCF_900095145.1 Mus pahari
TCTCTCTCTCTCTCTCTCTCTCTCTCTCTCTCTCTCTCTCTCTTTCTTTCTTTGTGCTGGGATCAAATACAAATGGTGGAGGAATCTGGAGTTGAAGAGGGCCTCCATGTAAGCTCCATATATGTTAAGTGTTCATGTATAGAAAACTTGATGATTTGGCTCTAAGCTTGCTTGTGGATAATAGTTAATTCAGAACCTGTAAACTTCATTGAAACCGAACTTTGCCGGCCCTTCTTGCTGTTTGTCGTCCCCTCTCTCTCACCTAGAGCCACGCATTTGGAAAATGTGCTGGGATGGACGTTAGTGACCATAGTCAAAAGAGAACAGAAGGCCATAGTGAGCTCAAAGTCAGGGACTAACCAAACACAAACTAAAATTTGTGGAAGTGTAAACTAAGATAATAATTTTCTCTTTGTAAGTCTACCTCACATTTGTTATGAAGATGGAGGTCTGATTGACATCCTATTTATAAAAACTTACAATAGAACCTTTTGGAGAGACTGGATCTTGTGAACGGCTGGCAAGTGTTTAATGCCTGTGTTGGATATTAACCTAGAGAGATTGAGACAAAGTGAGAGTGAGCAGAGATGAAGCTGTCATGAAAACATCTGTCAGAGTCTGAACTTTCCAAGTTCAAAATACCAATTATGGACTGTCAAAAAATACTATCAGAGCTCTCACAATATAGATTATACTTTTATTATCTGCTTTTTGTTTTAAAAATCTCACCAGGATCTAGAAGGTTGTTGAGTTCTTAGAGCAAAGAAATGTACAATTCTTTTTACAAGGTGTTGATAATCTACTATCATTCATATACTGATTTAATTTTAAATATGAATAAGTTAGCAACGTTCAAAATGACTTAAAATGAGATAATGCCATTTGTCTAGTTACTCCATTTTCCAGCCTTGGTGTGCTTGTTGGAGAGCTAGTTTTTTCCTTTTCAAAGAAGTTCTTTTGGGGTTACAGTGTCAGAGTGAATACTCTTTGACTTCAGTGATATAAGTGATCTAAAAAAAAGGGTCAATTAGAAAGTGGTTGCAGTTGATTGGAGATAAATTTTCATGAGCAGAGAGATAGTTTGAAAATCCCTACATCTGATGATAGCAGATCTGCCCTTAATCCTACCCAGTGTTCAGCTTCCTTGGGGATCAAAGCCTGAGACTCTGCGATGAAAGCAGCGGATGACTAATGTAATGGACACTATGGGTTCAGAGCATCTGAGACAGGAAACGTGAAGAGGGGAGGAGGAATCGAGTCAGCACCAGCATGAGTAATGTTGTTGGCCACTGCTACTGGTGCAGCTTCTGTAATCACAAGGACCTGATTTAGGAGTTCTACAGTACATGTATCAGAGTTATTGCTCTGAAGGAATGGTGTACAGGGAGGGAAGGGGTTCATATTTCCTAATGGCCAAAGATAGTACCATGTTATAGATGCCCCACCTTCAGATTAGATATTTATGAGGTTTGCATGGGTATCTCTTACCATAGCATAGATGGTTCTCTGGAGTAGAAAGCAAATAAGAGGAAATGCTGGATGAAGTGCTGATGTCCAATTGTACCTTAATTAAGCCAAATGACATTTTGGTAGAAGTGGTTGCTAATTGTCTAGTGACTCATGAAAACCATCAAGCACACCACAATTTTTTCCAGATTTCCCTACTTTAAGTTGCTCAAAACCCTCTAGTATAGCTCTACCTCCATTACCTTCTGTGTCTGGCTTAGCTAAGACATAGTTGATCCTTGTCATGCCCATCAGGAAGAACCCTATTGACATACACATCATTGTGAAGGACTCAGTTTTGGCATTTTTGTTCCCCGTGTTTTTATGCAGAAAGTCAGTAAATCTTGCCTATGGATCATTGTAATGGTTCTCTGAGGCTGTGTTCCCACTTGGCTCCTAACATTGCAAGTAGAACTCATTTTGGTAAGCTTTTCCTTTAAGACTTGGAACAAAATCTCCTGCTTTTTCCTGGACTAATGGGTTGTTCATATACTCTTTTGGAGGATTTGTTATGACATTAATTTTTTCTTTTAAAAGTAAAGCTAGATATGATGGCATAGGCCTGGAATCCCTGTGAAATTGCTATCTGTGGCTAGTCAGGGTTCCATAGTGAAGCCCTGTTTCAAAATCCATTTTCCATATAGAGAAATGAACATTTTGACATTAAGGTCAACGAGTAAAAATAAGTGTTTAGAGGCATGTGACCATGACCACAACCAGATAAAATTTGATACCATTGCCCTGGTCCCCTTTGTGTTTACATTGCATTTAACTCCTTCCTAACCTCCAGATCCTAATAACCACCCATCAGTTTCCTGTAGCTATATATATTTTTTCTAAAGGCTCTATTTTCCAAAATAGAATCATGGAACAAACAACTTTTGAGTCTGGCTTGGTTTTCTTTTAATAATTCCAAGATGTGATGTATTTGAAACCCTCCCATGTTGTATGTGTCAGTAGTTCCTTTGTTGTTGTTGTTGTTGCTAAATAGAATTTCTTCTTTGAATAATTCACAATTTATTTCTCTATTACTCGATTGCAGTTTCAGGGTTTTCTTGTGGGAAAATATTGGTTAAATGAATTAATGTTCATATGGAATATTATATACATATAAAAGGTACTTTAAACATTTGATCAAGGTTGGTATTTCTTTGTTGAGCAAGAAAGAGAAAGAAAGTATACACACACACACACACACACACACACACACACACACACACACACACAGTAAGAGAGAGGGAAGGGGGATAGGTTTTTCTTTTTCTTAGGTAAATGCCTTGGAGTGTGATTTCTGGGTCAGATGGCAAGCAAATATTTAAACAGAAAACAGCTTAGCAATTTTTTTTAATAAACAAGTGTACCATTTTGCACTGAACCAGCAATGTGTGAGAGTGCCAGTCACTCTACATACTTTGGTCATTTAAAAAGTGCCTATATCCTTTTCATACCAAAGTAATATATGTATTTATTATGAGAATTGTAAAAGAATCTATGAAGACATGTACAGAAGTGAGCAAGAATCACCCCATGGCCCACCATTAGCATCTGTTAGTATTTGACATGGGGAGTTTCCACTAAAATAACATACGCCATTGCTCCCCAATAACCCCTGAGAGTCTATTCAAAGCTGTTGGGAGCAGTGCTGTAACTTTAAAGACCCACAATTTACTGCAATCCTATTTCATTAGATCTAGCCTTTTCTATTTTTAGATCTCTTCCCATGGTGTTCTTTCAGTATTCTCCTAATGAGACATCAGAGCAGCGACTATATTTAATATTTTCTGACAATCTTCCTCTATGTGTAGGTTTGGAATGCAGCATGTGCTCATAAAATACCAGGTCAATTGCATGATGTTTCTCAAACATTTCTAGTTTCTGTCACCAGGAATGCATCAAAACTCTAATTTGGTTGACTTGCTTGTCAGGTGTCACTGCTATTTGGGGGTAATTAGTCTGAAACAGAGGCAGGGAGGTCGAGAGGCTAGAAATCACAGGGATCTGCATGTAAACTCTGGCATGAACTGGATACAAGCCGGTTTATCACTCCAGGCCAGAAAATGTGTGGACTGTGGGCAGCATGGTAGGCATTCTACCAAAGGTGCCTTCGTCATTTCACCTTCTCTTGGGCCAACTTTTCCTCTAGCTGTTGCTATGGCAATAGGCTGCTGTTAGATTTAATGTGGCAGATGCTTGCCTCAGCTATACTGAGTAGCTCTCCATTTTTGTCTGGGACTTCTAGGCCACTTTTATGATAGGCATGTATAGAATCTTGTCAAACCATTCTGAACCCTTGACAAATCTAGAAGTGATTGGGACTTACCACTGCAGTGGAGAATTCCTGGTTGGTCTGGAATCCTCTTTGTTTTTTATGAACAATTCTAAATATATTTTACATTGTATTTTACATGTATCTTACATGGCTGAACTCACATTGACTGGCTGTATACCACTGCATATAGGTTTGAAAACAGTGGGTTGACAAAGCATTTTTGCTGAAAATGAATGCTTTTTCGCCTCATAGAACTTGATCTTTATCCTAGAGGCTCATACATACTGCGCAAATATCCTACCAACTAGTTATACCTAGTTATACCCTGAACAGTTTTTCACTTTCCGTTTTGAGGCAGTCTCTCTAAGTTGCTCAGACTGGCTTTGAACTTGTGTTGTAGTTCTGAAAGGACTTGAAACTGTCATTCACTTCCTTAATCTTCTGAGTAGCTTGGACTATAGAGCTATACCACCAGTCCTGGCCCTGATAATACAGCATGCCTATCATTGCTTTGAAGTTCCCACTTTCCTCGTTCTTTTCTTTTTAGTCATCCATTTCCTTTCTCTGAGTTTGTGTGCGTACATGAAACAGTCACATGCAGTCCCTTGCTCAGACACTTTTGGAGACTCCAGGTCAAGACAGACACCAACTTGCACTGAGTTTCACAGTCTGCCCAGATTGATAGGTAGTTAGTTGTCTTCTCTCCTGACGTTCAGTTCAGGTCAAGCCCCATTTCTCTTCCTTCCTTCTCAGCAAAACCTTCAGGAAGTACTATCTGCAATACTATTTCATTGCTTCTCATCTCATTTATATGGCCCACCCTGCTCCAATCTGATTAGCCACCCTACACATCTTCATTAAAAACAACGAGGTGTCCCAAACCCACCAGTCTACCGAGTACTAAATCTAGTGAACATTGAAGTTCATATTTTGTGAAGAGCTTTCCAGAGCATGCCCTTCCCCTTGCCAGTCTCTCTCGTCCATTTCAGTTATGACACGACCGTTTGCCTCCCTTTTCTTGAGCACTTTCATTTGCCTCGTTTCCCTCCTTTCCTCTATTAGTTTGCAGAGTCTTCTTCTTCAATAGTTCCAGCCAAGTAGATTTTGTTTCCTGTGGCTTTCTGATTGTGATTATTAAATGTGAGTTCAGGATTCATACCTGTAGTTTGACCTCCCTAGTCGGCCAGGAATGAGATCTTACTCCCTACATCCTCCCAAACGTTCCATTGTAATAGCTGAACTTGTCCCCTGAAAGTCACCTTTATCAAGCATTTCCCCTATGATTCTTTTCCAAGAAGTACACTGGCATCTATCAGTCATTCATTGGAGAACTGGTAAAAATCGGCTGCTTCTTTCTTATCGTCCAACAGCCAGCCCATTTCAAAACATTCTTAGATTTTAATTTCAAAATGTTATCTTGAGCAATTTTGTCCACCTCCGTTTGACACCATTCTAAAATAGTTGCTACCTTTCCCTGGCTTTATTAAATAGTTTCCTTTTGGCCTCACAGTTTATCTTGTTCCTTTCCAATCTGTTCTCTGTGCAACATGCAGCACATTCTTCTAAGACACATAAACCAGATTGCTTTGCGCCCGCGCTGTGAAAGGTTTATTATTTCCCATAAGACCCAGGGTGAAATTTATATTCTGTACTATGAACTCTTCTGTCTGACTCACATTGCTTCATCAATGGGCTTCAAGCCCAGAGTCTCTCCTTTTGCTCCTCCCTACTTTGAGTTATTTGCATATGTTTCCTCAGGAGGGCTCTCACCCATTTTTTTTTCTTTTTTTTAAAAACCAGGCCAATTGAAACTTCAGAATTCAGTTTCAAATGGAATTTCCTCAGAGAGAAGACCTGTCTACAGGTCTAAATAGGCCCCCTAAGAGCTACCTTACATGCATGGACAATACTTCTCTTAAAACTCATAGGCTTTTAAAAGAAAATCTCATGGCCAGGTATATGATACAGTCTTAAAGGTTATTGGTCATAGAAGCCAAAAACGGTGCCCAAAATAACACAAGCTATCCCCATTGCTTTTGGTTGCCTGCCATAACTATATGGTGAGACCCTATTGTTAAAGACCCTACACTTTTCATCTCCATGGCAGGTTGTAGAGAAATCCAGCCATTGCCTTGAAAACTTTCTCTCTGCTAGCTAGCTTTTACAGATCTGGGTGATGCTATGTATACCACTGGTGAAGAAAATCTGACAACAGTATACGTGCATATTCATGTGCCAGACAAGATTTTCTTACTATTGCAATAGTGGCACCAAGTTTATGGAGGTAGCCAATTGTTTTTAGATTGAATTTGAGATTTGGCTTACAGGTAGGAATTTAGGTATAGTACTGTAACTTGGACAAAAGCTACAGGAGGTCATAGGACCTAGAAAAGAAACTACTACTGTTACTTTGCTAAAGGACCTGCTGGTAACCTGCCTCCCAGATATTTATGCATACACCCCTATATTAGTGTGGCTGTCAACCTTGGTCAGAAAACCTTCTCTCTGGATTGGTGAGCAGTTCATGAAGGACAAAGAATGGAAAATAGTGATTGTTAAGTACTCAGCCCTAAACATACATCAGTATCAACTTCACTTCCATCAAGGCTCAGGGAACATGGAAGAGGGAGGTAAAGGAATGTAAGAGCTGAAGGAGTGTGTGAAATGAGGTCTTCTGGATGTTACATGCATGTTGCACCTGTGAACTTACTCTAGAACAAACGTACTCAACATTCCAACAGGCAGTATCGAATTCGATTCACTGCATTATTAATTTTAAGTCTCACATAAAAGGGTGAGAAGGATGTGTAGGGGCATCTGGAGGCAGTGAGAAGGGGAAATTTGTGGTGCATATGATCAGGATTCATTGTTTATATGTGGAATTATCAAAAATAAGCTAAAGATATGTTGGTAGAGTTAAAAAAACAAAACAAAACAAATTAGATCCCCTGATTTACTCCCAGGACAATTGCATCTTATCTAGCAATTTTTATTTTTAGTGGTTCATTAAAATTCCTAACAGGGCCCAGAGAGACAGCTCAGTGGTTAAGACTACTGGCTGCTCTTAGAAGAGGACCTGGGTTTGATTCCCAGTACCACAAAATTATTCACAATGGTCTGAAATGCCACTTCCTTGTAATTTGAGGCCACTGTTGGGCTCTGTAGGCCCAGGGAATATATGTGGTATATAGGTAAAATACTCATACATTAATATAAAATAAAGTTTAAAAAATTCAAAGCATATATTATTTAACCACAATATGAATGGCATAAAGGTATATCTGTGTTTGTCCTGGAAATTTAACATTTCTACACTGATTGGAACATAGACTATGCTTGATTCTTGCCAACTTTTCTTTGTTTGTTTCTGATCCAGGGATTCACTGGGCAGTCTGCATAGCCCTAGAACTTACCCCATAGACCAGGCTGGCCTCGAACTCACAGAAATCTTCCTGTCTTTGCCTTTTGAGTACTGGGATTAAAGGTATGTGTCACCACCAAGCTTTTAGGACGGTAATGTGCTTTGAGCTGTTGGAGACTATGTAGTACCTGCATCCATAGCACACATGATTTGACATGGTACTAGCAATTACCAATGATTATGAGTTTTGTGTCATTGAAGAGGTGAGGAATCATTCTTTTCCAATGAAGGCTAGATAAGAGCAAAACATTTAGCTAATGTCAACAGAATGAGCTCCCATACCCATGTTACAGAGCGTCTACAGACATCCACAGAAACACATTGAAATCTTTTTTCTTTATAGAAAAGAAAATGCACAGTGAAAATGGCTAAAACTATTCCAATAGTGTTGACTTAAAGATGCTTAAAAAGATCTAGTGGCCATCTAGCTGGATGGAGTATTGGCTATAACTCTGTAGCTAAGATTCTCTATAACCCCAAGCCAAGACCAGAAATGGAGTTCTAATGAACACTTAGTTTTCCATTCATCTTTCCCCCTTTGATCAATAAATTTACATCTAAAGGAGTCTGGAATTAGGTAATCACCTAGGAGCTCCGTGAGTCAATGGGTTTGACTTGGTCAAATGATCATTGCAAAATTATTTTGATTCACTCAACTGTGCTTTATCTTCTGGAACAGTTAAAGCCTTGAGAATAAAATGTCAACCAATTTCATGTCTGCAAATGAGTCTGTCAGTGAAAGGTAACTGGCTTGGAGTTCCTCACTCCCATAGCCAGGTTTGCTTCCTGAACTTGTTTCAATGCCTTTCTACCTCGATCGCCCTAAATCTTTATGTTGCAATAATAAAATAGTCTCTCCTTTCAGAATAAACATAGTGGGGTTCTGCAATTGATGAAAGTCATCCTCACTTCTAAAGCTGCAGGCCGATGCACTTGCCTTTCATAAAAAGATCATCCTGGGACTCTAAATCACTTGCATTGTTGCTTAGTAAATTAATCTGCTCTAAACTTCCTGGTAGGTGCACACACTTTTCAATACTGCTTCCGTGTTGTGGATTCTTAAATGAAAGACACACACACACACACACACACACACACACAGACACACACAGACACAGACACACAGACACACAGACACACACACACAGACACACACACACACACACACACACACACCCTTATTTTTAATATGCTCTAAGCAGCTCAATGACTGGGCCACTCCCAACCTTCCATGTTGCTAATGCCTCCCCTCCAATACTCCTGATTTATTACTTACTAAAATCTATATTCTATCTCTGCTACCCCAGTCCCAATCAGGGAGGGTCCCCTTAGGGCGGATTTTCCCCAGCTCTTGCATGACTGTTACTCTGTCTTGTGCAGCTGTCCTGCCTGATCCTCCTGCTACCCTGGCATGATACTAAATCCCCCATCTTCCCATGGCTCTCTTGCTGGAGAAATCTAAAGTCTTGCATCTGTCTACCTGCCCAGTCATTGGCCACAGGAAACTTTATTCAACAATCAAAGCCAAATGGGGACAGTGTTTTACAGGCTGGTATGCAGGTTCCTGTGTAATTTGGGGAGCCTAGTTAACACAAATAGCATTAGAACCAGTCCACAGCATTGCATCATGGACACTTTCATTTGTCTGTAATAGCACTCATGGATTCCTGTTTTTTTCCTTTCCCTTCAGTTTATGGAGTCTATTCATCCTGTACTGGTGTAAGTATCATCCTCCCAGTAGCTTTATTATACCCCAGAGAGTAAGCCAGAGACAATGTCTTAGCTTTAGGAAATTAGAAAGTAAAGCAAATTAAGATTCACACAGGTAGACCATTCAAGGAATGGAATAGTGCTAAACTACATATTATTGATCATTAACGTCTCAAAAGTTCAAAGGACTGGGAAAAGCATAGTGAGCTGGCACAGTCAGCGTGGACTGTCCCAGGAAGGACAAACAACCAGAGGCCTGAGCTCTGTACTGTAGTGTGTACAGTTGGGACAAGAGTTAAAGGGTGAACACATGTGGGTGGGAAGCAGAAGAAGGTATAAAAAAGGAAGGGGGGGGCTATATCTTAAGAACTCTTGACAGTTCATAGATTAGTGTAGGTTTGATGGAAAAATATAGGAAGCCTGTTTTGTATACTAGAAGGAGAATGCCTGAGGCTTCATGGTCTGTTCATCTCAAGACTTCATAGTACAAAGCAGGCCAAGCCAATGGGGTAACTTAAAAGCTACAATGGGGGAAAATACTCAGTCCACCAAGCCAAGTAAAGGATGTCCAGAAATATAAGACATTCTTGATTTCACTTATGCCAGCTGTCATACATTTCTTTATAGTCTATTCCCAATCTGACTTAGTATAGAATGAGCAACTCTGAGACTATGTAAACCAGCTCTCTGCCAGCTTAGGACATGAGGAATGGATGGGGTTCAGGCTATGGATAGAACGATCCATCCAGTGCTTTAAGGAATTTGACTTAGGGAAGGAGGGGATGCTACCAAATGTTTTACAACTACTAATTTGGACTGGGAAATAAATGTTAGCAAGTGAGTGAGCTAGCAGATGTAAAATATGCAAAAAAGGACCAGGTGGATCCAAAAAGAAGCCATTAATTATGGAGGTTGCTGATACTGAGTTTTGTTTTAACTACAAATCTTTATTAGCTGGGGAGTTTGTGTATCAGAAATCAATGTGGTAAAAAGATTTTGATGTATGCTTTCTGAATCACTGTAAAAAGATTTGTCTGTGTTCAGTATCACAGAATCTTAGTGTTATAGGAAGAACCAACCTATAACGTGCTTAGTACAATAAGTAGGACCCTAGCCTCAAGGATGGTGACCCTAGCCTCAAGGATGGTGACGCTAGCCTCAAGGATGGTGACCCTAGCCTCAAGGATAGTGACCCTAGACTCAAGGGTGGTGACCCTAGCCTCAAGGATAGTGACCCTAGACTCAAGGATGGTGACCCTAGCCTCAAAGATGGTGACCCTAGACTCAAGGATGGTGACCCTAGCCTCAAAGATGGTGACCCTAGACTCAAGGATGGTGACCCTAGCCTCAAGGATAGTGACCCTAGACTCAAGGATGGTGACCCTAGCCTCAAGGATAGTGACCCTAGANAGGATAGTGACCCTAGACTCAAGGATGGTGACCCTAGCCTCAAGGATAGTGACCCTAGACTCAAGGATGGTGACCCTAGCCTCAAGGATAGTGACTGTAGCTGTACAGATCTCCAACTAATGGATTGACTTTGCAAATCCTACTTTCTCTCAGTAAGATGACTGTGCATAAAATAATTTTAGGAGATAGCCAGAGAGTCTCCTTTCCTGCCATCCCATTTTTTTTACCCTCAAAATAGGGGCCATCTAAATTCCATATTCAACTTAATTAATCTTCATGGAAACAAGGATCTGCAGTAAACACAAGGGATTTTATTAGTCCAAGGGCATCACTTCCCAGAGTTTAGCCCTATGTGGCTAGATGCTATCTGACCCAGTGCCTCAGTAGAAGCTCAGAAGTGAGCTTCCGGTTTGGATAAGGGCGTGTAGCGTTGTCTCTAAGGAACTGACTGGCCCCAGAGGATCTGGGTAGATGTCTTGGCTTAGCTGATTTCATTTCTTTATTTAGGGCAAGCTTACTTCCTAGCCTTGTAAGGAAGCTTCATCGGTTCTCCTAGCACTGTTTGTTCTGTGCTGAGGTGTTCGCCTTTCATTCCTAAGACTCACACTAAGACTCTTATTTCTCTCATTCCTGACTTGCATTTTCCTAACTCTCTCAGGGGTGATAACATGCTTTGTCCTTGACATCTGTGCCATCCATGTAGCTGGCCACTCCTAAGTTTCCCAAATTTCTCGTTTCCTCTCTTTCTACTATCTTTTACTTCCTTCTGATATACCTTCTTCTATCATCCTCCTACCTGCCAGATTCTCTTTAGACTCTGAATCTTGGCTTTTGAAAAAACAGAATGATATTATCAACTTAGATTTTTGACATGTGTGCTAGTTATTTTTTTGTCAATTTGACATAAACTATAATTACCAGAGAAGACGGAGTCTCAACTGAGAAATTGCCTCCATCAGATTGACCTGTGGATATGTCTGTAGGGATTTTTCATGATTAATGCTTGATGTGGGTAGGCCCAGGCCACTGTGGCTGGTGCCATTCCTAGGCAGGTGGTTCTGGGATGTAAAAGCAAGCAAGCTGAGCATGAGTCCAGAAAGCAAGCTAGAAGTTAATATTTCTCCACAATCTCTGCTTCAGTGTCTCCTTCTGTGTTCCCATTCAGTTCCTGCCCTGAATTCCCTCAAGAATGGAGTGTGATGTGGGAGTGTAAACCAAACAAGCCTATTTGGCCCGAGGTTATTTTGGTCGGTGTTTTGCCATTCCCATAGAAAGTAACTAAAAACATATCAAACAATACTATAGAATTGAAAAAATTAGAAATGAGTTATGTGACAACTCATTTTAAGAGCCAAATGACTCAAGTATGACTTTTTCTCTAATGACAAGTAGCCACTGGAAACCAAATTATAAAGCAGATACTTTCAAATTAGATACTTTTTTCATTTCTTCTTTTCTTGGCAAAAGATATTTAACCAATGATGAATGCAACAACATTTGAAAAAAGTCTATGATATATAGGGAGCTACTGGGGAGGGAAAACCATGTATGTATATATGTAAATGTCTATTTTACCACTGAAAAAGAGGTATGTCACTATAAGTGAAATGTCTCATATTGCATATTTTAAAAATAAGAAAATATACATTTTCTAGGCAACTTAAGTTTTTTTTTCATGTAATTTTGAATGTTTTCACTATAAACTTAAAAATGAAACATCTCCCAGGTAGTTTAACAGAACACCCAATTGACCTTAGGGGAAAAATTTTACTGGCTGAATTTTAAAAAAACAACAACAACAAAAAACAAAAACCTTGTATAAAAGAGGTATAAGATAGAATACTGAGTATGATAACCAGGATTCCAGAGTTCTTCTATTGAATCTGTTTTTAATAGTTTCTTTTTGTTTATGACAGCCATTTAAACCCAGTAGCCTACGATTAGTAGATTGCCTTACTGTTAAACATTAGAAAAATGACAAATCACATTCCATGACACTGATTTCTCAGCAGGATTATAGGCAGCGAGTCAAAAACCAAACAGACCAAACACCTTTCTTTCATGTAGAACTCTATATAAGGGAAGATAAAATTGTAGAAATTGATTATTTGTCATTATTTCAACCCTCATTAGATTTGTATCTATTTCTAAAGCACACGATGCTGTAGTTGCATGGAAATCTACTATATAAAAAAAAACCTGCCTATTTTGGAACATATTTTATAATGGGGGTTAGGTGTAGGGCATTCGTTTGGGAAGAGCAACCTGTGATTCTGAAAAGCAGCCAAGTGGAAATGGCGATAGATTTGTGCTGTGATGTTCTGGAAACGAGGTATAGATTCATAATAATAATGGTCAACATTTATTGAACACTTCCTATAAGTCAGGTACCACACCAAGCACTTATCATTGATTATTTTATTTATTCCTTCCTATTACCTTAGAAAACTGACTGAGAAAGGTCCAGGAACTTTCTCAAAGGAGAAGCTGAATGGCAGGTTGGACCAGGAATTTCTGAATCCAGACTAATCTTGCATGCCTACAATTGGCCCAGTGACTGAGTCTTACTATGAGAGCTGCCCATGAAGAAAAGATTGTGTTGTTGAGGTCTGGGTTTCCTAGCCCTGGCAAAGCACTCACATTGGAGGACGAAACTGCTTTGTTTAAGAAATGAAAGTGGTGATAAAACCAGGAAATTCTGTGTTAACAGGGCCGAGCTCTTCCTGCAGGGATCTTAGAGTCCTTATTGTTCATTAGAAGTGTCTATGACAAGAAAAACATGTGCTATCACTCTTTCTCTAAACCTTATACCCCTTCCTTTTCTTAAGCTGTGTGTGCCTTACTCAGCCCTGGAGGCCGTAGCAGAAAGTAAGGCATATATCTATACTAATTACGTACAGATCAGGTGCTAAATATACCATTACTATGAGGGCACAGCTGACAAATCTCTCTTAGTGCAAAGAATGCATCAGTTAAGTTGTCTGTTCCTTGACTGTGATGGAAATTAGAACTTGATAGTACAGAAAAGTAGAATTGCGTTCGTGAGAGGGCAGACTCTTGGGTGAAGTTTGGATGGAAACCAGCATTTGCAGACAGTGTATGTATGGTGGCTCCTCTAGACCGTGACAAGGACATAGAAGACAGAAACATCTGCAAACTCACCTGCAGCTAGCTGTGGAAACTATCAGACTCAGGGGGAGGGAGTCCCTCTCCTACCTCAGCAACCTATCTGCGACAGTTTTGATCTAGGTTAAAAAAATAAAAAATCACGGAGAACTGAGCTAGTTCTCCTGAGAAGAAATCCCTGACCAGTGGGCCTAGTTATAATGCAATAGTAATAATAAAATGAAGCTGGTGATGGGCTCCCTGCAGCTCTTGCTGTTGATGTTACAGGCTCACTTTGGAGAGCATGCTACAGGGGTATCATCATGGATAGGACAGATCTTGGGGCAATCAGAGATGAGGGTCAGAACTTCTCTGAAACAAGGGACACTATATTCTTGGTTTCTGGAAGCATCTCTCATATACACTGGCAATGAGAATTGAGAGAAGAATGGAATTTGTGATAATCCTTTTGAGAAGTGCATCTGAAAGCAGTTGTTTTGAGTTTCTCCGTCTTGACAGTTGTCACGGCTAGTGGTTCTATTTAGGCTGAAAAGAAGAATTCAAGAAGACCATGTGGCAAATTTTACACACTTTATAGAGATTGGGGTTCTGTCAGAATCTGTTTGTCGTGGTATTGGTCAAGATGCTGCTACTGGGGGTGGGGGAATAAAATCCTAGAAGCTGGCTATACAAGTCAACATCCTGAGAAGGCCCTTGAAGAAGAACACATAGAAGTTATAATATCTTGTTAATTTTTATTGTTAGATATTTTCTTCATTTGCATTTTAAACACTATCCTGAAAGTCCCCTATACCCTCCCCCTGCCCTGCTCCCCAACCCACCCACTCCCGCTTCCTGGTATTTTGTTATTTTTGTAGCACCTGTAACATAACTACTTTAGAATTCCTATTTTTATAGTTAAGAGTGTCAAGACTTAGCAATGCACAGGTCAAGTTCTAACCTTGAACCAGGAATAATTGTTAGAACGTGACTTTTATCTTAGCCTGTGCCATGCCCAAGTGCAAATGTCTCACTTTCCTTAAAGTCATTGACCCAGACACACAGGCCTGTGAAGAAGGTACTATTTTTTTTATTATTAGATATTTTCTTCATTTACATTTCAAATTTTGTCCCCTTTCCTCATTTCCCATCTGAAAACTCCCCTATCCCATACTCCCCCCGACCCCCACTCACTAACACACCCACTCCTGCTTCCCTGTCCTGACATTCCCCTACACTTGGTCAAGTCTTCACAGGACCAAGGACCACTCCTCTCATTGATGGCACACAAATTCATCCTCTGCTACATATGTGGCTGGAGCCTTCAGTCCCTCCTTGTGTTTTCTTTGGATGGTGGTTTAGTTTCTGGGAGCTCTGGGGTTACTGGTTAGTTCATATTGTTGTTCCTCCTATGGGGTTGCAAACCCCTTCAGCTCCTTAGGTCCTTTCTCTAACTCCTCCCTTGGGGACTCTGTGCTCAGTCCAATGGATGGCTGTGAGCATCCACTTCTGTATTTGTCAGGCACTGGCAGAGTCTCTCAGGAGACAGCTATATCAGTCTCCTCTCAGCAAGCTCTTATTGGCATCCACAATAGTGTCTGCGTCTGGTAACTCTATATGGGATGGATACCCAGGTGGGGCAGTCACTGGATGGCCTTTCCTTCAGTTTCTGCTCCACACTTTGTCTCTGTATCTCCTCCCATGGGTATTTTGATTCCCCCTTCTAAGAAGGACCAAAGTATCCACACTGTGGTCTTCCTTCTTGAGCTTCATGCGGTCTGTGAATTGCATCTTGGGTATTCTGAACTTCTGGGCTATTGTCCACATATCAGTGAGTGTATACTATGTATGTTCTTTTATGATTGGGTTACCTGACTCAGTGAAGAAGGTTCTATTACCAGCCACATTTTGCAGAAAAGAAAACAGCTTAGGGGCTTCATGGTGATATGTCTGCTAGAAAGTGGAAGACATGATATCTAAAGCCAGGCTTCCAGCTTGTACCCTCTTAATTATATTCTTCTCAGCACACTTTCTTGTTTACAAAGGAATTCTCAAAACCTAAATACCATCCTGATTAGATTCACAGCTAACGTTGCCAAGCATCCACCTTTGGAGACTTCCTTCAATGCTGACATAAAAGTAACTTTAATCAAACTACCAATTTGAGGCAAGCAGTTACTTTTATATCACATTTGGGAGCTACAACAATGTTAATATTTTAAACAGTTTGCACACCCTTTCCCACAACTCATTTCTGAAATAAATTATTTAGAAAGCTATTTCTTAGGTACAATTCAACTTTGCTTGGGTGGAAGATCACAAATTTGAAATGATAAACACGTAATTGAGGTGTCAATGTGCTCTGAACACTGGAGAGGTTTACGTGGGCTCTATTGACAGTACACATCTCTGATTGGAGGATGGACTGCGTGAGAGCCATACATTGATGGCTTTTGTTCTTCATTCTATCCCTCATATAGTCTCTTGAGTTTCAAAGCACTTCTTACTGCTTTCGGAGAATCAAGAGCAAGACAAACTGTGTCAAAAAAAAATGCCCACTTCAGAATCTGCCATGTGATACATGTTTAATACGAATTTCCCTGGTCCTCCTGCCCCAAGAAATTTTGACCTTGTTCAATTTAATCACTGTCTCAGAACCCCCTGCTTCAATCTGTGAGACAGATCTGACATGAAATATCTCCCAGTGCTTTCGTAAGCAAATGAGTGCAAAGTGAAAGGGCCTTGTGAAGTCTGATTTCTGTAACCCACACTGGTGACCAATGCCCTTTAACCTCACAGCACTGACCTTCATGCACCACCTTCCCTTCATGACAGTGACTTTCAGCTGGAGGTGACATAGTGATAGCTCTTTCCAGTTTTCTATTTTCTCCTTTTTATGTGCATGTGTATTCAGTGTATCTGCTTATGCGTTTGTGGTTTCAGGCAGATGAGCACATGTGTGCTCATGCCCACTTGGATGTGCAGAATCCTGGAGCTGATGTGGGGAATCTTACTCAGTTGCTTCCCACCTTATTCCTCTGAGGTGGGGTCTCTCTTAGCCAGACCTACAGTTTTGGGATATGGTGAGTTTTGTTAGCCAGCTTGCTCTGGGGATGGCCTGTCTCCACTTTCTAAGGCTAAAATTCTCACTGAGTCACTGTGCCTTCCTGCTATTCACATGGTGTGATGGTGAGCTTTAACTGGCAGTTTGACACCACTTGAAATCATCTGAAAAGTGAATTTTAATGAGGGGTTGTCTGTATTGATTTGGCCTCTGTAGCATGTCCCTGGGTGGTTGCTATAATTTAGGCAATTGATGTGGAAAGTCCCAGCTCAGTGTCTGGCAGCACCATCCCTTAGGAATGGAATCCTAAACTGCATAACACTGGATACATAAAGCTGAATATAAGCAAACAAATGAGCATGAATGCGTCCTTTTATTTCTGCTCTTGGCTGGATGTGATATGAGAAGCTGTTTCAGGAGCTTCCGCCTCGACTTCTCTACTATTATGGGCTGTAACTGGAAGTGTGAGTTGTGGTAAACCTCTTCCCATAATGTACTTTCATCACAGCAATAGAAAGGGAATGACCACATGTAGGTTCTGGAGATCCAAACACTGGTCCTCTTGCTTGTGTTGCAAGCACATTCATCACTGAACCCATTCTCTTCATTTCCTGATGAGATGCAGGGAGCTTACTGTTTTCATAAGCAAGATCAGGGCTGTGACCTGATTCCTGGACTCTTCTGTTGGAGCTAACGTTTTTCTCGAATCTGGTGAGTGGATCTGTGTGGTTTGGTCCTTGCCAGGGAGATAGTGATGAATGAACCTTATAAGAAGGTTGCCAAGATGTCTCTCTCACAGGCCCACCACTGTTCTGCTCTCTACCCACATCTCCATTCCCCAACTAGATGAGGGAAGAGCTCATTGCCTCCTGAAATAGGCACCATCTGTGGGTTGATCACCGTGGGTGAGCGTGTGATTAAACCACAGTGGAACATTTACTCAATGTCTGCTGAAGAGGAAAAGATTGCTGCTCTCACTCTGAAAACAGCCACTGCTTCTCTCTGACCACACGAACAGAGAGCTTCCATGCCAGGTCCACATTCTCATTAAGGGCCTACTGTGTGCTGATTTTGGCCCTTTGCAGACTCAGAGATGACCGGGACATGGCACTTGCTCTAGCTATGGTGTATGTATAATCCAAGGCAGGCATTGCCTGCTTATTCACTGCTCTTCAGTCATGGGCTAGGTAATTCTGCTGTCTGCTGAGTGCAAGGATACTTTCTTTATACAGTCAAGTTCTCATAGAGGATATCACCCTTCTCAGGCAGAGTCAGGGCTTGAGGCACTTGGCTAAAATACATCTGTTCTAGGAGCTTACAGCCCATATTAACTCATGTCATCTATATTAACATGCTACAGAGGTTAATATAGATGACACGAGTGAGTGTGTAGAAGTAAAGAGAAAATGTAGCTTTCCCACAAGTATTACATAATGAGAGGGGAAGCTAGTGACGCAGCCAGTGAGCTTACAATACAACTAGGTGACTCTAAAAGAGAAATGACCTTCACCATTTCCTCCTCCTGTCCTTCTATCCTTCCCATCTATGCTGCACTGTACTGGGGGATCTCTCTCCTTATGCACTGGGGATTTAATGTTAGTGAAAATTTGGTTCCCATCCTAGAAAAAAGGAAAGGAGAAAGGCAGGCAGGCAAGGAGAGAGGGAGGGAGTGAAAGAGTGTTAGTGACTCTGTTCCATGTCCTGTCTACTTTTGCTGCCTATTCATCCTCTGGCCAGTTCTTATGGAGATGGTGGCTCTATTGTGTGTCTTCTCCCAGAAATAACTGCAAGTCTAAAGGTATCTATGTGGACACAGCCAGAGCTGGAATGAGAAGCAATTTTGTATGGGTCCTTAAGTGTGAGCTTTGATACTACCTTCCATAGTCTACTGCCCAAGCTGTCACTTGGTGTACTTGAGCCTGAGATGGGATATATCAGGCCACCTCCAATGGCTGCTGGGTGCTATCTGCCTCTGTAAACCTGTTCCCCGTAGCCAGTGCCTCTCAGGCTTTGATGAGGTGGTTTTGCTTCTTTGCAGGGATCCATGATAGCAGGACTGCATCCTATGGTTGTACGTTCGCACAGGAGCTGAGCTTTAGCTGGTGAGAGTGTCTTAGTGCACCTCTAAGATTTCAGCTACAGCCGAGGGAAAGCAAGCTGTATATCTGTACGTGGAAATGCAGGGCTCTATCATGTACCACAGTCAGATCTATCCTTGTCTCACAGTCAGATCTTGCTCTTCTGCATTCAGGACAAGAGTAACACAGAGAACCTCAGATATGTGAAACTTACAGGTAAGCAATCAAGTACTTGATGGCCGGAAAAGGTCTTAGGGGAGTTAGAGGTAATTTTCCCCCTGACCATCTCTCTGAAGTATGTTTGCTAATTTTGTTTTTCAGATGAGGAAACGTGAGAGGGCTAATACACCACTCTCTAGGGGTGGGGTGAGGGATGGCACTAGGGATGAGGAAGAAACTGAGCTGAGCTCCACTCCCCTGCATCCTTTTGTGGACTATTCTCATATCTGAGCTTTAGTGAAGAAATAGAGGCCAGTATTACTTCAAAATTAACGAGAGAGGGACACACCTCACTTATGAGAGTTATCTTGAGAAAATTATAATACAGAGAATATGCAGGTCTGCAGGAGTGTGTGTGTGTGTGTGTGTGTGTGTGTGTGTGTGTGTGTGTGTGTGTGGGGTGTGTGTGGTGTGTGTGGGGGTGGGGTGGGAGTGTATAGAAAAATAGTTGAAACTCAGAGATCACTGGCCACTAGCCAATTGGTGAGCTCTAGGTTAAGAGACTCTGCCTTTAAAAAAAAATGGAGAACATCAAGGAAGGAACTAGGTATTGACGTCTAGCTTCCACATGTGCATTCAGACATGTACACATATGTTTACACTCACACATCTACACTAGACACATATAATAAATAGAAACAAATAGGAAAAAATGCTAATTACTCTGGAAAGAAGAATATAAAACCTGAGTGTATTGCTAGGAATTGTTAGATCAGCTACTTTCTTCTCTGATGGAAAAGACTTGACTTCTTGCAGAAGACATCTGTCTGCATGGGGAGGAAAGGTTAACAGTATAAATATGCTGCCAAAATTACAGTCACAAGAGGTTCTTGCCTTTGGGAGCGAGCAATCATGCTCAGATGGAAATCTTACCTCGAAGAGCTGTGTTATCTTGGAATTGACAATGTTAAGCAAAGTCAGATTTGGAAGGCTGGTTACTGATAAAATAAGCAATTTTGTAGTCTTTGTTGTGCCCAAGCATCATCGTAGCTATGGCAACATCCTGAGATGACAATGCTGACATCTCAGAAAATAGCTAATAATTTCATCTTAATAATCACTGTTCCATGTAAGATGACTAGATTCTTGATGACTATCTTCTGTACCATGATTATATGTGAGGTACATGGGGGATGAGTCAGGGTAATGGCGTGGATCAAAATAATTTCAATTGAATGGACCGTGTGACCTATGATTTTCATTGGCTTTCAACTGTTGTCACCATCCCTCTACCTCTGGCTTAAGGCAACTGGACATTAGCAGGTCTCCTTTGAGCATAGCTTGTTTTAGGGCATTCTACAATCCAGTCACCACCATCACACCCATCTACTGCTCACTAGGCTTGAAGAGCTTATTGTTTCCTACTCTATTAGGGATAAACTTTCCTGACTCAGGATCTCCTCCAATTTTACTTAGCCACATGTACCAAAACTTGACACCACTAGACTGTATGTGGTCTCCTTTCCCCTGGGGCCCAGTTTCTCCTTATTTGTGAGCCTTTCATATTGCACATATTTACTTGTTCCTTTTTTTCACACAGGATATTTCTTCCACTCCTTCCTCTTCTGTCTTTCTAAATCATGTGATTACCCCACTCCAATGTGTTATTCCATGACTTTTCTGGCTTAGGGCACTGGCTCAATCCTCTCATACACGACCAGTATGATAAGCTCTACAGATATTGTTAGGACTACAGTATTTCCCTTGAAGAAAGAGTGGCTTGTCTCTTAGATACTACATAGAACTGTCTACTCTATGCTTTCTCAGTCAGCCTTCTCCCAACATTACTTTCTTTGATCTATCTATCTATCTATCTATCTATCTATCTATCTATCTATCTATCTATCTTTTGATATATAAAATATCTCTATCTCTATCTATCTATCTATCTATCTATCTATCTATCTATCTATCTATAGAGAGAACATATAGATTCTCTGGAATATGTATTGGGTAGCACCATCATTGCCTGATATAACTCAACATATTTGTCCTTCCAATGGTAATATGTGCTCCAAGAAGGCATGGGCTTCATTTGCCTTGTCATATTTGGTATACATTAAAAAGCCTTGTATATAGTATGTCCTTGTTTATTTCTTAATGAATTATTGAATGAACTCTTACTGACTGGATGATTCATAATCCAAATGATAAGAAAATGTAGAGGAACCATAAATATGGTAGCCACAGTTTCTAAAACTCTATTTTTGTTGGTTTTTACCAGCCACTGCAGATAGGATTGCATGGCTGAGGACCAAAAGGACCAGAGTGTTTAATATTATAGGAACAATGCATATTTTGGTAAGAAAAGCCCTATAACTAGGGTAAGGGATATAACAGCCTCGGCTGCAGAGGGGCTTGTCTGTAAGAAAACTCCTGGAAGGGTTCGCAGCTGTAGAAAGCCTGGCGACCACCATAAGGCACTTTAGGAGAAGCCTAAGGCCTTACATCTGAGTGGAAGATGGTTGTCAGTGGTGGCTTGGGGTCAGAAGACACAGCAGTGTGACATGTTTACTAAGTGGAATTGTAGTTTATTGAGTAGCAAAGACCACCACCCAGCTGCCTGGGAATTTTACATTGACAAGATGCAAATGGAAAAGAATATTGTAGAAACCTTATTTACAGATCAATAGATAATCTTTCATACATAAAAGGTCAGCTCCAGGAAGGCAAATCATTAAAAAAAGAAATACTGCCTGCAAATAAAATATTGATTTAAAAAAATCCATTCAGATGAATTCTTTGGTGCATATTCTTCTGATTAAAGAGCTTTTCTTTATTTATAAGCTTTCTTTCTTAACCACTTCTGGTTCCTCTGTGAAACATGAAGGCACTGATGAAGAGTACTGATTTCTATTTGTCCTGAATTCTGTGCCATCAAATAAACAGCATGAAATGGAATCAGTACGGAAAACTTCAGAACAACATGTCTAAGTATGTGTGTGCAGCAATTAGGATGCTCCAGTCAAATGGCATCTCGTCCCTGCTCCTTGGTAATTTCCTGCTTTTGGTTGAATGGATGCTAAATATTTATCCTGGCTTAGAAAAGCAAATTCCAAAATGACATCAACATTAAAAACAAACAAACAGCTCAAACGTACGCAACACTACTGAGTCCTTATCCATTCTGTGCTTTTCCTTTGTCCTGAAGCAAGTTTCTATCATCCCAAAGAATGTCTGAAATTGTCTCTTTCATGACTTGGCTGCTAGATCACAAAGCCGATTGATGGCTGCTGCTATGACAGGAATAAGCATGGAAGGAGGTATACTAGAGACTAACCTCGGTCCCTCCCTGCTCATCACTTCAAGTCCTAGTCCTCCTTGTGACTATATGTGGAGAGATAATATTTGGAGACAATTCAGCTTTGGCGAAGTGATAAGACGTTAGTCTCTATAAGAAGCAACATCAGAGGCTTACTCTTACCCAGTCTTCTTCTTCTTTTTTTTAAATTTATGCACACCCTCTTTACCATCTGAGGATAAGAAGATGAGGCCATCTACAAGCCAGGATGAGATCTGGGAGAGTGGCATAATCTTCCATTGTCTTGATTTTTTTTTTCCTAGCCTCCATAATTGAAATAAACATTTGTTTAAATGGCTCCATCTTGTGCATTTTAGTATGGTTTTCAGATTGGATTAATGCAGACTACAAGCTTAACTGGACATTGTTTCCCTGAAAGAACCTTCTAGATCAGAGATCACACCGTGTATTGTGCGATCTGTCTTAGTGGCCTGGAAAATATTTCAAAAGAGCAGCAGTCTGAGCGATGGCCAAGTGTACTGCTGGTTGAAGTGCTATTGGAGGGCGGAGTTGTTTAACCCTGCATGCGGTATCATGTGTGAACTGCATGCTGAGGCGGTATGCATATCTGGGTAAGGTTTAATTTTGCTAGGAGCCAAAAGGCTTAATTAATATATATATAATTCCTATTTCAAGTTCCTATGGGAAGAGCCATAGTACTCCAAATGTAAGAAGATTACATATGGTATAGAACTATGTCACTACTATGCAATGGATGTTCCCCCCCAAATTTATGTAGAAACCCTACAGCACAGTGTGATATTATAAAATCATGTGTAGAAATGGGATATTTCCTTTTCTCCCAATAGAAAGAAACACTAGAAAGAGGACCCTCTCAAAGAATAGACCACTGAGCACCTGATGTTAGATTTCTAACCTCTAGACAATTGAGAAATATTGACTTATGATTTAAACTACCCAGCTTATGGTATTCTGTTGTAGTAGTATGAACTGATCAAGATAATAATATTTTGAGTTTTTCAGGGCAGATCTTTTAACAATAATGCAATCTCTCCAAATTCCTTACTATCTTGTTGTTTCCTGGAAAGCAGGTTTAAAATATACTGATGAGTAATCTTCCTAAACACAATGTGGCTGGAACTAGCTACTGTGATCTGTCTGTCAACAGCCACAGGAAACCGGTAGGATCAATATAGAACCCATTTGAGCACAGGCATTTGAGCAAATTTCCAGGTTTTGTGTCCATGAAGCCAGTCTTCCCCTGATAATGACCCAAAAGGAAGGATCGTGTCAAAGTGACAAAGGTCACAAAGAAGAGACTGGGCTTGATGACAAATGACACAGGTGTTATCTCCTCTGGGGTCAAAGGTTGAGCTTTGGGTTTTTTTTTTCATATTCTACTGCTGGTCCCCTGCCCCCTTCTCTTGTACTGTGAATTCCACATCCACATCCTACAAGTTCCTCCTTTGTTGAGGGTCCCCATAATGAAGAATGAACGGTGATAGCCATAATGCATGGGCCAATACTAGTCCAATTCTAGTTTTATTTTTCGTGGTACTTAGGTTTGATCTTACACATGATAGGCAAGCACTCTACAGCTGAGCTATATCCCTAGCCCCAGAGTCAAATTCTGGATGCTTAGATTCAGAGTTTGGAATGGTTCCTCTCAGTCCTCATTTATCTGCTGTGTTGTGCTGTTTTTGGACAGGCTATGAAATGTGTGCATAAAGTTTTCCTCATGAGTCTGTCCTCTGAAGTAGAGGGTGGATTATGGATAGTTTGCCACTGGATCTATCCCAGAAACTCTGTTTGATCTCCCAGAATTCTTTTGTTTTGCTACAGAAGGGTTTATGGCCCCATGTTCTGCTCAGATAGCTTCTAAAAGGTAGGAGGTAGGAAGAAAGAAGGAAGAACAAAAGTGGCCAAGTATGTAACTGCATATGGTGTGTGCCCATGCAGCTGGCTTGCCTATAACATGGCTTCAGGAAAACAAAACAAAACAAAACAAAACAAAACAAAACAAAACAAAAAAAACCAATCTTCTGTCTTCTCCACATCGTTCCTGGGATTCCTGTCAGGGATAAGGCATAGAAGGCTAATGGATTCTCATTTGCTGAATATTATTCCTTAGTTCCCACTCAGATTGCTGAGTTTCACAGTGGCTCAGTATCCTCTTACCACACATACTAACTCTAGTTAATGTGGACCAAAATTTAGGGCCACAGAATGATGTTATTAGCAGTTAATATTTACTGAATATCTATAGTGATATGGGTGATAGGGCCGAGGTTCTTCCACCTTGTCCCCGCTGTAGTCATTTACGATCTGGCACAGAGCTGATCCCCAACTCCCTTATACTCCTTCCTATGGGAAAGTTAAAAAATCAACCAGTTGTGTCCTAGGGACTTGAGCTCAAGGTGACTTGGTTAACTGCTGGTTTATGCTGGTTTATGCCTCTGCTAAACTTTTTGCTTCCTTTCCTTTCCCCTGGAACTGGCAACAAGGATATGGTTTTTGCCTTTAAAAGCTCCCAGCAGAAATCATTCAGGGCTACTCTCTGAGAACTGTTTCTCTTCAGCCAGTCACCAGATGGCCTTATAAAGACTCTCAGATTTAGATTCTGATTTTTTCATTGGGGTCCTGGCCCCATGACAAAAGGCACAGTGAAAACTTTTTATATACTTGGATTGAATGCAAAGGTGTCCTTCTCCTCAGGCTCAATTTTCTTTCCTGTTTTATAGCTCTATATCATGACTATAGCTTCTAATGTCAGGAACTGACACCTATTTCTCTACCTCTTGAATTCAGACCAGTTCTGTGAATTTCTGTGTCTAACAAAATGCACCAGAAGAGATGGTATACTGTTCAGGGCATATGCTGGGAAGTTTGTACTTCAAATGTCTCTCTTGGAGCTCTGGGACCTCAGTGTACATAAGCCTACCCAAGCCTGGTGGAGATGATCATTATTAGGAGGAGAGCTGAGATATTCCAACTGGTACCGTGGACAATACCCTGCCCCAGATGACTTGCTGACTTGCTAAAGATGCATGAGTATGTTTAGCTGATGTCAGACAAAGTCCTGGTCAACAAAACTATTTGGTTGAACAACTGACACAGGTAAAATTGATAGATGGTTATTGCTTTAAGCCTCTAGGCAGTATTATTATGTTAGCAACTTACATGCATTATTATTTCTATTCTTTTAACAAAGAAGCAAGCTAAGGAGAGCTTGCCTCTAACAAACAGCTAGTGAATGGACTCAGAAAGTTTAACTCCAGGGTCTAGATTCTTTTCTGCTACTTTGTAAGAACTCATCATAACGACCAAGTATCTGTCAAGCCCTCAGCGAAAGTAAGTCATTTGAGTGTAGGAAACTGTTTTGCTGATGGGGACAGGCCATAGGATGGAGTTCAACATTAGAAATCTCTCTGCTGATAAAATACCATGACAGTTATTGACTAAAATATACAAAACAAAGCACTGAGAACTATCTGAGAAAACTACTTCTATGCAAAACAATCGAGACAAACGGTACCTTTGAAGTCAAGGTTACAAGATGAAAAACAGCTGAAAGTTTGATTGCATCTCATTAACCCTAAATTATGATTGAGATCTGTAGACAGTTTGCATGACAATCCTGTAAATGTGAAAGATGTCCTTCATTTGAAAATGAAAACAAAATGCTGTTACATTAGTGGACTTTGCTTATTAAACAAAACTAAACTTGCTTCCAGCTGCCTCCCCACCTTTGCTTTGGTCACTCCTGCCCATCCTCGATGAAAAAGCAATAATTCCTCATAGTAGTAACTGGAGATTTTACTAAAAGAAGAATGCACAATTTAGTAACAGAAGACTGCTGGGATGTATGAGCTCTTACAGATATCGGAGACTGGGAAGATTCTGGAAGGCCTCAGGGTTGATGTACAGCAGGTTGTTAGCCTTTTCAATCCTACTGTAAAAGAGGAAGGTGTGTGTAAGTGACTTGAATGGCATGGAGTGCTATTTATTTTCCATGTTATACAGAATACATCAGCAAATAATTAATGAAGCCATCCATCCATCCATCCATCCATCCATCCATCCATCCATCCATCCATGCATCCATTCATGCATCCATCCATGCATGCATCTATGCATGCACCCATGCATCCATCCATGCATGCACCCATCCATCCATCCATCCATCCATGCATCCATCCATGCATCCATCCATCCATGCATCCATCCATGCATCTATCCATGTATCATTTCAGCAAATGCACTAATATTTATTATCGAAATCTGTGCAAAATGAGCATCCACCCTGTTGATTTAACAGTTAGCACTTGATCACTGTCCTCTACTCCATTTTTAAGCTTGGGAAGAGCTGAGGGTTTTACTAGTAACAATGTCTCAGAAACAGAGTGAACTAAGAAGTGGGAAGTGACACTAACATGGGGAACGTAACTAGGGAATGGTATGCAGACAAGAAAAAACATTCCAACAAGCTAGGAAGGGTGAAAAGAAGATGGGGGGGGGAATATAGATGATGCAGCAAAAAAGACTAGAGAAACAGAAATGAATTGGCAGAGAAAAAAATCTGGTAGTTTGGGAGAAAAGCAACTAACTTCTGTCTCTGACTTAGAGCACCAGTTTCCTGCAGACAGCATCTGGCAGGAGACCTTGTTACCCCATTTTGTAGAGCAAGGTGGTTTCTCCTAGCAGATGGGAAATGGGGACTTCTGCCTAGTGGTTTTGACCTGTGTTATGTCCTGATCAATAGTCTGGAAGTGATCCTGCTCACACTTGGATTCCCTCAGAGAACCTATCTTTTTCTCATCTTGCTGGATCAATGTATATTTGCAGATATACTCTTGTTAATTATTTCCTTCCTGTTTCATTAGCTTTTATATTGCAGTAGCCTGTAGCAAACCATAGCCAAGTACCAGGCAATTAATCATTAAACACAGCTAGTGTTGCATGGGAATGAATACCTCCCCATGCAAGGAGGAGATGTGAGAACTGTCCCATTAACCCTACTATCCACTGGATGGGATCAAGGGGAGCACTACATTGTGCCTTTGGTTGAATTACTCTGATATGCTTTGTGGACTTTGACACCCCATCAGGTCTCTTTTCATAACTAGGGAAAGATGAAGGCATGTGCAGACAGAGTATAAGAACAAGACATTAGTGAAAACAAGGAAGCATGAGGTAGGAGGTAGAATGAGTAGAAAGAAATCAGCAGGGCATCATTTTTAAATAATTCCTTATTCTCTGTCTGTCTGTCTGTCTCTGTCTCTGTCTCTCTGTCTCAGTCTCTCATGCATACACACACACACACACACACACACACACACAAACACACACACACTGGCATGTTGCTTACATTTCATGCAACTTGGGTAGGTTGGAGAACACATCTGCCTCTATCACTTCCAAGACATCATTCTGAGAGATCTCTCTGCAGCAAAAGAAAGATAATTCAGGTTAGTTTAGTTTTCCCCCATAAGCCTCAGAAGGGCTCAATTAGAGCCTTGTGCTTAGGAGGACTCATAAGACACAGAACTGCTTTTTCTAAGTCAGCTGTAGCAATAAGTCTAAACTAATATACTTGAATGCTAATGTTTATAGAACAGTGAGATAATAAATCTGGAGTAGTGGTTCATTTAGAGATTAGGCATTCTTTAGCTGTAGACACCAAATCTGGAGGGAGACTTACTTAAAGGTATTTAGAGTAATATACTGGATGAAATCAAACCAAGTTTCTTACATCAGGGATCAGAAAACTTTCTCTGATCCACATAATACCTATCTACTGGCTTTATGAATCATTATTTATTGTCTTTGCAGATTATTTATTGATCTGCATTGAAACTACTAAAAACAATGAACTTCCAGTAAAACCATAGGAAATGAACTGTTTGCCAATAAAACTTTATTTATTTAAAAAAAAATGGGTCTGAATTTGGCCCATGGGCTGTGGTTCATTGAGCCTGCTCTTGACTGTGGAGCCAGGTTCTCTGTTAGATTACATGTAGTGTTTAGGGGTGGGTGGGTAGGGGAGCAGGGCGGGGGAACTTTCAGGATAGCATTTGAAATGTTAATGAATAAAATATCTAATAAAAAATTGAAAAAAGATAAAAAGAAAAGAAAAAAGGATAATGTTTAATTATTTTATTTATTTCTTTATTTTAAGTTTGATGTTTTGGTAGATTTTATAACCTTTATTATTTTTATAATTTCCACAATGAATATGTATAACTTTTATAATAAAAATTTAAAAAATTTAAAAAAAGAGTGTAAATTTTTATTGTTCTTCCTACCTTGTCTAGGGATTGGCCCTGGTCATTTTTGCTCCTTTTCTTAAAAATTTTAAAAATTTTTGTTAGAATAAAATAAAGGCATTTTCAAAATGTCTGTTGATGCATTTGTAACATTAGATCCATATGATATATGTACATATATATATGTGTGTGTGTGTATAATTTTTTCCCAAGTCCCACTGCCCTTCACTGCCCCACCCCCTTTCTCAGAGATCTTCTTCCCCTGCCAAGTCAGACTGTGCTCTATTTTCACAGCACATACATTCCACCACCCTCACCTGTTCCTCCCTCCTGCTTCCTATAGACATATTCTCTCCTCTGATGGCTCCATTGGTCCTTTCATGTTCTACAAACACACACACACACACACACACACACACACACACACACACACACACACACACACACAGAGGCATGTACAGACACAAATTTAATCTACATACTACACATGAGAGAGAGAGCATATGATTCTTTTTTTTTCTGACTCTAGTTTATTTCACTAAACACAATGAACTTCAGTTCTATCCATTTTCTGGTGAATTCTACAATTTCACTTTTTGCTATTACCAAGTAAAATTCCTTAGAATATATGTATCACACTGTCTTTATCTGTCTGTCTATTTCTGGACTCTCAGGTGGTTCTTGACCTTGGCTGACATAATACTGCATCAATAAATGTTGACTTTGTTGAGTGCTGACTTAGGATCATTCAGGTATACTCCAGGAGTGAGTGGTATTACTGGATCATTCTGTATTTCTAATTTTACTATGGTTCTACTTTTAATTCTTTTGAGGAACCTAAATACCATTTTCCATACGATGGTACCAGTTTACATTATCCCTAACAATGTATAAGGTTTCCATGTATTCTACATCCTTGTCAGAATTTGTTAATTGTTCTTTGAGAGTAATGATTCTGACTGGAGTCATGAATGAGATGGAATATTAATTTCTATGATGGATTAAGTTTTTGAATACTTAAGATATTAATCATTTGTACTTTTTTCTTTGAGAACTATCTGGTTGATTAGTTCATTCATTGCCTGGAGGTTTCTTTCTGTTGTTTTTTTTTTTTTAGTTCTTCTTGGGTTCTACATATTAAAATCATATCAGATAGTCAGGTAGTAAAGATTTTCTCCCAGGCTGCAGTAACTCTTCACTCTGGCTATCGTGTCTTTTGTTTACCAATTTTATGGCAGTTCTTTTGGGGAGGTCAGTTTGGGGGATGGTTCCTTGTGCTATTAGAATCCTATATCTCGATGTGCTTTACCTATGTTTTATTGTAGCAGTTCCTAAGTGTTTGGTCTTCCATTCAAGTCGCTGATGTTTTTGAATTGCTTGTTACGTGTGATGACATGGATCTGATTTTATTTTTGTAACAGATTATTTTAAAAATAAACATGTATTAAAACTTATCTCTCATCCATGCTAGTGATAAAGTAAAGCTTACCTTTGGTACTAATGACAGTTTGGCATAAAACACCATATGGTTCAGACCCTAGATTTTCATCCTTTTGGAGAAATCTGAAGGCTGTGGAGAATGAAGTCTGCCATGAAGAAACCTGAGCCTCTGAGGAGACAGGGTGACTTAATGTTTATGAAGTATCTCCCAAATAGAGCAGGCTTGTATTAGTCCACTTGGGAAGACTCATGAAGCTTTAATGCTTCAGTTGCCTGTCTCAGGAAACCTCCCAGACAGCATACATTCAAGTAGGCTGAGGTAGAAATGCTGTCTGCTAGCCTGGCCTGGGACTCAGAGTAAGAGTTCTAAAATGGCTCCAGAGAACATCTGTAGGATAGAGACGGGGACAGCTGGCTGAGGATAGTGAAATAGCTGTCTCAGAAAGAGATGGAGACTTAAGGTATCTGTGGACCTGGGGTACCAGCGTCATTGTCACAAGCTGGTGAATTAAGGTTTGTAAGTGAAAAGCTCTTACTTAACAATAGCCCAGATGACATGCATTTGAACTTATAAAGGATTGAGTGAAAGAGCTGCAGGAAGGGAACGAGTAGGTAAGGGAGTAGATAAGGGGGAGAGCTTAAATCTAAGTGAGATCCATGAGACACTATCCTATGGCAACATTTCCAACTTTACTAACAGCTGAATACCATGCTCTTGCTGACATTCTGTCTAATTTTTGAACATGTCTACTTAACTAAACTCATGTCTGGATGTTTTAATTTTGTTTAAAAAATACCCTGGAAATTATTAGCATAAACTGGCTAAGAAACATTCCTGATTTAATTCTTTCAGGAAGTGGTTCCTATGTCTTAGTGTCAAATTTAGAGACTGGAGAGTAATGGGGCTCGTGAGTGTGTCTCTGGACTCGTGAGTGTGTGTCTGGACTTGTGAGTGTGTCTCTGGACTCGTGAGTGTGTGTCTGGACTCGTGAGTGTGTCTCTGGACTCGTGAGTGTGTCTCTGGACTTGTGAGTGTGTCTCTGGACTCATGAGTGTGTCTCTGGACTCGTAAGTGTGTCTCTGAACTTGTGAGTGTGTCTCTGGCCAGATGGGCTTGGGCAAAGAGGACAGGGTGCAATAGTAGAAATCTTAAGAAATTCCTAGGTCTCCTTCCAGTTTAACCCCCTTCTCTCTCTAGATATTTTTGTGATCAATTTATTGTGTCTTTACTATTTATGAGAGTTGCAGATGTTCTCTCTAATTTGTCATTTTGGTTCTGTATGCAGAACCATCTCTGACCGTCGGCAGGTCTTGCCAACTTTCTTCTGCTTCTTCAGGCCATAGAACACTCTGGTCCTTGGATTCCTCAGTGCAAAATGAGGAGGTAGGTGAGATAGTTTGCTAATTCCTTTCCAGATCATGGGAATGGGTCGCTTCCATAAGCATAGCTCTGCAGAAGGTTAGTTTTTGGAGGCAGGGAAGCTTAATTATATCCTACTGAGTTCCACCTCTCTCCTGTTACATCATCTCTTATCATGAGCATCACTAAGTCGTGTGTCTCTCCCAGTTACATCATCTCTTACAATGAGCATCATAAACCCCACCTCTCTCCAGTCACAGGAACTACTTTTTCAGCACAAGAACCTTGAAACAATTGAATCATAACTCGACCATCTGATACACAACTTCAGAAAAGTAGCTGGATATAAAATTAATTCAAACAAATCAGTGGCCATTCGCAACACAAAGAATAAACAGGGTGAGAAAGAAATTAGGAAAACAACACAATAGTTGCATAGAAATAAAATACCTTGGTGAGATTCTAACTAAGCAAGTGAAGTATCTGTACTACAATCACTTTAAGTTTCTGAAGAAAGAAATAGAAGATCTCAGAAGATGGAAAGATCTCCCATGCTCATGGATGGCAGGACTAACATAGTCAAAATGGCCATCCTGCCAAAAGCAATGTACAGTTTCAGTGCAATCCCCATCAAAATTCCAAATCAATTCTTCACAGAGTTAGAAAGAGCAATTTCCAAATTCATCTGGAATAACAACAACAACAACAACAACAACAACAACAAACCAAGGGTAGGGTAAACTATTCTCAACAGTAAAAGAACTTCTGGTGGTATTACCATGTCTGACCTTAAGCTGTACTGCAGAGCAATTATGATAAAAACTGCATGGTATTGGTACAGTGACAGGCAGGTAGGTCAAGGAAATAGAATTGAAGATTCAGAAATAAAAACACACAGTTATTGTCACTTGATATTTGACAAAGGATCTAAGACCATCCAGTGGAAAAGAGACAGTATTTTCAACAAATGATGGTGGCTCAACTGGAAGTTAGCATGTAGAAGAACAAAAATTCATCTATTCTTATCTCCTTGTGCAAAGCTGAAGTCCAAGTGGATCAAGGACCTTCACATAACACCAGAGACACTGAATCTTATAGAGGAGAAAGTAGGGAACAACCTCGAATATATGGGCACAGGGGAAAATTTCCAGAATAGAACACCAATGGCTTGTGCACTAAGATCAAGAAGCAACAAATAGGACCTTATAAAATTGCAAAGCTTCTGAAAGGCAAAGGACACTGTCATTAAGACTGAATGGCAACCAACAGATTGGGAAAAGATCTTTACCAATCCTATATCCGATAGGGGGCTAATATTCAATATATATAAAGAACTCAAGAGGTTGGACTCCAGAAAACCAAACAACCTTATTAAAAAATGGGGTACAGAGCTAAACAAAAATTCTCAAATGAGGAATACCGAATGGCTGAAAAGCACCTAAAAAAAAAATGTTCAACATCATTAGTCATCAGGGAAATGCCAATCAAAACAACCCTGAGATTCCATCTTATACCAGTCAGAATGGCTAAGATCAAAAACTCTCGGGTGACAGCAGATTCTGGCAAGGATGTGGAGAAAGAGGAACACTCCTCCATTGCTGGTAGAAATGCAAGCTGGTACAACTACTCTGGAAATCAGCTTGGTGATTCCTCAGAAAATTGGACATAGTTCTACGGGGAGATACAGCAATACCACTCCTGGGCATATACCCAGAAGATGCTCCAACATGTAATGAGAACACATGCTCCACTATATTCATAGAGCCTTATTTATAATAGCCAGAAGCTGGAAAGAATCCAGATGTCCCTCAACCAAGGAATGGATACAGAAAATGTGGTATATTTATTTACACAATGGAGTTCTAGCCAGCAATTAAAAATAATGAATTCATGAAATTCTTAGGCAAATGGTTGGATCTGGAGAATATCATCCTGAGTGAGGTAACCCAATCACAAAAGAACACACATGATATGCACTTACTGATAAGGGGATATTAGCTCAGAAACTTAGATTACCCAAGATATAATTCACAAGCTTCATGAAACTCAAGAAAAAGGAAGACCTTCTTTGAAATGGGAACAAAATACCCATGGCAGGAGTTACAGAGATAAAGTGTTGAACAGATACTGAATGAATGACCATCCATAGAGTGCCCCACCTGGAGATCCATGCCATATACAATCACCAAACCCAGACACTATTGTGGATGCCAACAAGTGCTTACTGACAGGAGCCTTATATAGCTGTCTCCTGAGAGGCTCTGCCAGTGCCTGACAAACAAAGATGTGGATGCTTACAGTCATCCATTGGACTGAGCACAGGGTCCCCAATGAAGGAGCTAGAGAAAGTACCAAGCAGTTGAAGGGGTTAGCCCCGTAGAAGGAAAAACAATATGAACTAACCAGTACCCCCAGAGCTCCCAGGGACTAAACTATCACTCTCAGAGTACACATGGTGGGACTCATGGCTCCAGCTACATATGTAGTCAAGGATGGCCTAGTCAGTCATCAGTGGGGGGAGAAGTCCTTGGTCCTGTGAAGGCTCTATGTCTCAGTGTAGGGGAATGCCAGGGCCAGGAAGCAGGAGATGGTGGGAGTGGTTAGCAAGGGGAGGAGGGAGGGGAGGAAGTTTTCAGAGGGGAAACCAGGAAAAGGGATAACATTTGAAATGTAAATATAGAAAATATGTAATTAGAAAAAGGAATGACTTGAACAGTACTTTTCATCTCTGTAAATATTACATCTTTAATTAAACCTATTCATACCATTGACAGGACAGAAATGTTAATATGAAACTTTGATGAACAATTTATTTTTAAATTACTTTTTAAGTCACATCTATTACTATGGATTCGTGTAAATTAAGACTTTTTGTCGCTATAATAATTATCTCAATAAAACAGTTCAAAGGAGAAAAACACATACACAAACACAACATACATTGCAAGCTTCGCAAATGAAAAGACACATAACATAAAACCATATATTATGCACACACACACACATATATATATATATATATGTATATATATATATATTGTACATTCTAAGAGTATAGTGTATTATACAATATGCATTACATTATAAAATTATTTATTTGTAATCTAATATATGAGTACAGGTTAGTGCAAATACAGCTATTGAAGTATAAAATATCTTCATGATAGTATATATGCAGTACACACATTCTGTCTTTTCTTGTATTTTTATCTATAGTCTACTTTCTCAGTTCTAGAAATGTGCTTTGCAGTATAAAGTCAGAAAATGTCAGTGAAAACTCTCATGAAAGTGTCTTCCAGAGATGTTTGCAAAGCTCTTCAAATTCGCATCATAACCTATCTAGCATCTCTTAAGGTTGATTCAGAGCCTTTAACATAAGAGCAGGATTTGAACCCACTCCATCTAACTAGTCAGTTACCCCTGGAACACTACTGAGAGTCTGCACGTGTTGACAATAGTCACCTCCAGGGGTCCCTAAGGACTGAATCATCTTTGTAACAGAAAATCCTTGTTTGATAGCAGATTCAAATATTACTATGCCTGCTGGAACGCATGCCTCCTCACCTTCGGCTCTTTGAGACCGAGTTCATCTGGCCAATGAGTTCAGGAGATGTTGGCCTGGGTAACCCCAGAGCTGGGGAGTGGCTGCTGGCAATTATCCTAGGAAGCCTTGAGTCCTTACACAGAGAAATCCAGAAATTTCCTATTCGCTTCTATAGATCATTTGCAGACTTCAATTGGCTATGGTATTAATACAAACCTCAGCTCCATTCTGACTCCTAGAGTAAGCCTGGCCACCTGTTTCGTTGGCCACACATAGGAGATTAGGCAGAACAAGAAGGTACCTTGGCATGGATAGCCACTCTTCCTGGAGCTATAAGCAAAGAAATATGCTGTTTCGTTAGATAGAGGGTCAATTTAAGTGCAGCAGCTCACCTTTAGAGTGACCCCTCAGATGACAACAGGCAAGTCCCTTTGCTTCCTAGTATGCCTACAAGGGTCCTTCCTTTTCAGAATTCTTTCCTTATCATGGGCATGGCCAGTTTTTTTGCTGCCATTGCTTTAAAGACACACTCAAAGGACACAAGTACAATCACCCTCAGTGGCTCAGCCTAATTGTACCCACTGGGATCTTATCTTGGATATGGTCATGCACATATTGATATATTCCTCACCCTTCTTCCTGGCAGCAGAAGAACGGGATGAAAAATCATCATAGCAGTCAATATGTATTAAGGGTTTATTATGTACCAGACATTTTTTTCCTTGTGTTTGAAGCTCAGAGCCGCCTCAGAAGGTAGGTGTTGTCTTTTAGAGAAAAACAAAAAGAGGTTAACTGAGTTCCTCTTACTGCCCAGTTAACATTCACAGTCAACATGGGATGTGGTTCCGTCTTCTCTGAAGCCTCAGAAAATAGCATAGACTAGAGGGGCACGTCTCCAGTGTCTAAAAGTGTTCTACTCCAGAAAATCCTGTTACTGTTATTTTAATCTCTAATACAGCATATCTGGGGTGGTGGTGAAAAACAAGCCTATAAAATAACGATATATCATCCCTCCCTCCCTGGTGCATGGATCCTGAGTTCTGACAAGTCAGTATACAAGTTCACATGCAAATGTTCCCCCTACAGATAAATCAAAGGTTCCAAGCAGCAACTCATACGATAAGTGCTTTTTTAGTACATTTTTATGCAAGTCTAAAACATATAAAACAGTAAAAAGAAGAGCCCTTGTCTTTTAAGAATCTGCAATTTAATTGGATAAAAGTCACATGTATAAAAAAAACAGAGAGCGCGAAGTCTATAGAGCACAAGCGGGGGAAGAGAGGTGCCAAGTGGTGAGCGCAGCCTTTGGACCTCGTGCTCTTTCAGATGTTCATTTCCACACCACATTTTTTTCTAAATCTTAATACTTCTCAGGCTGTCACTTGAGGTCTCTCTATCTTTTCTGGTAAAAGCCCTCTTTGGCTGGTTCCTTCTCACACTCCTTTAGGTACAACCTCTTTGCTGATGGATCACCTGTCATTGGAATACTCTTCCTTTTCGGACCACATTGGCTCCATGCCTGATGCTGCTCAGGGCACGCTATACCATCTTTTAGGTGAACTACTAGTTCTAACTAGGCTGGTGCAGGATTATCCCCTTACCAGGACTGTCTTTCTACCTCAATCCCAGCCCCAAACTAACAGCCCCTTGTACTGGTCCATTGGACCAACTCAAGCCTTAGTCCTAGGGTCACTAATGACCTCTTTGTCATTTAATATGCAATAAGACCTTAAATCCTTTCGATTGCTTTTTCACTATTTCTTGCCACCCCCCATTTCCTACCTTTATTATCCTCATTATGGTTCTTTGCCATTTTCTTCAGCCAGTTCTTACCAGTCTGTGCTAACTCGAGTGATTTTATGGGAATCATAGGTAATTGTTTTTAAACAAAAATAACGTGTCCATTTTATTGACTTAAGGAGTTGGAGTAGACTCAGGATTAGGTATAAAATAAATATGACAGTGTAACAGGCATCCGGACATTAGCATGACTAAAGGCACCATTCTGACCTTAGAATGCAACATGTAGACCTCAATACCTGCCAAAAACTGGAACAAAGACCTAATCCATTAAAGACCTAGTCCATAGTTCCAGAGTCCAGGAAGGTCCCTAAATGTACTCACCTTGCTTTTGACTTCTACTTTCAATTCTTGTTAACTGTTCTTAGCTACTGAAATGTATTAACCAAGACGTGGTTTTGCTCATAAATGACAAAGAACGGTAAGGCTCAAGTTGCATGATTGGGGCAAGTTCCCCATACCATCACAGGCTGGCAATACGGACTTTCTATTTGGCTTTAAGAGTGTTTGTGTATCCCTTGGTTGAATAACCTCCCAACAACTATAACAGAAGACTATCAAGTAGAGAAAAGAGTGGAGTGGACGCGGATACACTGAGCTGCTGTCCACTTCAAACAGGAGTGTGGATGAGACCTGTTTCTCAAAGCCATGAATGGGATTGTTGCTTGGGGAAAACAAATGAGCTTAAAGTAGGAGCTAGGCTTTCTCCAGGTAGAGCCAGATTATATCCGGAAACTAGCAAGGGCGAACAGTTATTGTATTACTGTGTGTGCCTGTCAGAAATTGTTTAAACAGGAATCCACTGTGTTCTTAGTGATGAGAAATCAAGGCAGTGAATGAGGTGACTGCGTAGAGCAAAAAGGAAAGGGACATTGATTAGATCATTCGGTGCTAACATGACTTCTCAGCTATATCTGAGACAAATTTTGGTGGTGGGAATGGCAGACCGGAGCAGTCAGACACACAGGGTTGCACTAAGATGTCGTCAGGTTCAATACTTCTAAGCTTGAGCTGTGCTATCAGAGGCTCCAGGAGCAATGGTGCTGCTGATAGTAATTAACCTTTATTAGACATTTGCTGCATAGTAAACACTGTACTAAATGTTCAACACAGGCAGGCTCACTAAGTGGCTTTGGTGGTTTGTACTTGCCTAGTTTGTAGTCATGTATGAGTGACAATATGCATGAGAGACCAGGTTGTTTTGGATTCAGATTCTTACTTTATCATTGCCTGGTATATGTGTGACCTGGGACAAGTCAGCTAACACTCATGACACTCATATATTTCATGCACACTGTCACTGTCTTCAGACACACCAGAAGAGGACATCAGATTCCAATTACAGATGGTTGTGAGCCACCATGTGGTTGATGGGAATTGAACTCAGGACCCCTGGAAGAGCAGTCAGTGCTCTTAACGGCTGAGCCATCTCTCCAGCCCAAGACTCATATACTTCAATAGAACTAAATGTATAGCCATTTAGAAATCTTGTGAGAATTATGGAGATAATGTATGGTGTGGAATATATTTCCAGCTATCTTCTAAAAACATCTATTCACTCCCTCTCATTTATTCATGCTTAGCTACATAATACGTCCCTCCTTGACTTCCTCCCTCCTGTTTTTTTTTTTTTTTTCACCTCCAACAGTATTGGAGACTGAATACTATGCCACTAAGCTATATACTCAGCCTTTAAAACAGTATTTTTTTTGACATGAAGTCTTGGTAAGTTTCTCATACTGTTTCAGCTTGCTGAGTAGCCCAGTTTACAGGAATGTGCTACCACATCTATTTCTTAGCCAATCTTGCTTAACCTTGTTGCTCTGAGAGAAAAAGGACTCAGCCTGGAGCTGTGAGCAGAAGGCACTGCTACTACTTTCTCTGCCTCCTTTCCCTCAATCTCCTGGAGGTGCACAGGATAACCTTAAAAATCCAGAACCGATGATGTCAGAGCTGCCATGGTCCTGGGATTCTAAGCAGAATGCAGAAGAGAACACCTTAGATCACGAGGTGACAAAGAAGCCCTTGACATTTTGATGCTTCTTGCTGTCATCTATTCACCCTAAAGTAAGAGCCTAAATACCAGGGTGAAGTCTAGTGTTTGATCATCCAGTGATCCTTCTATGACTGTTGGGGGAGAGTTTTGCATCTACCATTGGGGTGAAACATGAACATACCTAGTGGCGTTCAATACGTTTTTACTCGCTGGTTGATTAATGGACTCTCTGGCCAAATAGAAGAAAACAAACAATGACAAAATCCTCTTGATTAAATTTATACTTGACCTCATTTATCCAGAAGCCACTCGCCCTCAGTGACAGCATTTACCACTTGTGATTGAGCTGCCTGGCCACTTACAGTGAACACAGGCAGGAAGTGGTTGCTCCTCATTGAATTACACAGGAGCTCTTGGATTCTTTTTTTTCCCCTTTCAGTTATTTCATGCAAAAGCAAAGCAAAACAACAACAAAACTGTCTGAAACAAAACTACTATTAAAAAAACAGAGGCTACTAGATTCAGTGGTTTAGCCTAAGAGGGTGTTTAGGTCCTGAGTCCCTAGATGTCTAAAATCCAGAGATGCAGGGCTGCAGGAAGCAAGGTCTCTCCAACAGATGGGGGATAAGAGGGTCCTCACTACTGTGGCAAATGGATGGAGTTGTCTAAAGTCCATTTGTATCTGTAAAATGTTGCAAAGGTCCCCTGTCTCTGAGTGCATGTACCTTTAATCCTTTTTATTGGCCAGGCTGGGCTATTGATGATCACATAAATAATGCATGGCCAGCACTTGAACAAGACACATGGTGTTTGCAGAGGTCACACTGCACCCTGTCATTTTCATTACTTCACAGAGTCAGGAGACCTGGGTTCCCCTCCTGACTTTGCCACTAATTAACCACCTTGCTGGAGTCAAATCTGTTATTTTCCTGAGCTTCTGTTCTTCATCTATAAAACAACACTGTGGATTCAAATAATCTCCAGGGTCTCTTCTAGACTCAGAATTTTGTGATTTTAATTATTTCTGTTATTAAAAGTCAGCCAGCCACATCGTGGGCAGTTCTCCATGACAGCCAACTTCCATTTTTAATGGGCCGAGTCGAGGAAGGCCTTCAGGAAGCAGCCTTCTCAAGGGCTCATGGCTAGTCTCTTTCGAGCTCTCCGGGGGCAGGCCCATGAAAACACAGCACCGGGGTTTCAGCAGCAGCGCAGGAGCCATGACTCTCTTGAAGAGATTGTGTGTTTTACTGTCAGCTTAGTGGGTTTTCCATTGATGTCTCCAGTAAGCCAGTGCTGGACTTCCTCTTAACCAGAAGGACAAGTGTGCAAATGTATGTGCTTGATTGTGTGCCTGCATGTATGTGATAATTACTAAGGGCTATCCTGCCCACTGCTCTCACCTCACAGCACCTCAAACTCTTAATAATTTCAGGCTTGTGGTACCGTTTTTCCTTCTATGCCACACCTGTCACAACCCCCACATCCCCAACTGACTTCCCCCCTCTTCATGTCTCTGCTTTCACTCCATAATTCATAATTACTCCATATTTTATACCCTTCCATTTTCTACCTCATTAACTTTTACACTTGGCATGAAAGTGCTTCCTTTATGAGTCACAGTGAAAGAGCGCCACTTGACCGCTTGGAATGCTTATGTAACGCTGTTGTTCAAGCTGTCTTTTTTGACCTTTCAGAAACACAGGTCAGTTTGGTTCTCATGTAGGCATGTGTGTATTTGCATGTGTGCATATCTGTGTACCTCTGTGTGTGTGTGTGTGTGTGTGTGTGTGTGTATGTGTGTATGTGTGTGTATTGGGGGAGGGAAGGAATGTGCATTTAAGTGTAGATGCCTGCAGAGCTCAGAAGAGTCAAATCTCCTTGGAGTTGGAGTTATAGCACTTGTGATCTGCCTGACATGGGTGCTGGGAGTTAAACTCAGGTCTTTGCGAGAGCCGTAAGCATTCTCTCTTAAACACTAAGACACCCCTCCAGCTTCAGCCCTGGTATTTTTTTTTGTCATAATTATAATTATAGGAGTCTAATCTAGAGCCATATTTCCCTGGGTTACTTTGTTGTATTTGTAGGGTGGAGCTATATAGCAGGCATTCTGTGACAATGTGTGTGGAGCGGTCATTTGGCACCTACAGGGCTTGGTGCTCTCGTCACAGGGGTCCCCAGAAGCCCTTTGGTCATGAATTTTGTGTAGTAAGAGTAGAGTAAGAGTAAGAATTCTCTCTATTCTTGAGCAGTGCAGCAAAAATGAAATCTCAGGCTCATTCTGAGGTATCTCTTCAAGTAATTTCCAGGGAAATTTCTCTAATCACCCAGAATTAAGACATTCTATCTATCGTCTCAGCCTCCTAGGATAGTTCTTGTGCCTTTATCAGAATAGTTTATCACAGTGACACAAGCAGTGGGTCACAGCAACTGCACTGCAGTTGTAGGTCTGACTGCCACTATACCACTTGCCACACTCCTCTTGCCCCTGGATGCCCAGGTCAGACTTCTCAGACTTGCTCTGTGTGTAAGTTGAGGGAACAAGGAGGAACAATGATTCAGTAGTTTTGATGCCAAATCTCAAATTCCTCTGTCCTTCTTTGGACATATACAGAGAGTGATTTCTGACTTCAGGAAGCTTTGAATCCCACAGGAAGTGGCAGCGTCTTCTGCACCGCATTGTGAGCAGAGATTGCTTCCTGCAGGATGCCTGAGTAGTGGCTCTCACGGCTCTCACTCACTGATGGTTGGTAGACTAAAAGAATGACAGAAATATGGTTGTATTGTTAGTTTACCTAAGAAGCCTGGCAAAGAACATGGAGGCCAGCTGGTTTTCTAGCCAATTAAAAAAGGAAGGAGGAACAGCCAGCCCTCTAACTTCAGGCTGTTTTTTCCTCTGGCACAGTGCGGTACCCCAGGGTCCCAGGCTAGCCCTCTAACTCCAGGCTGGTTTTTTTTCTCTGGCACAGTGCTGTACCCCAGGGTCCCAGGCTAGCCCTCTAACTTCAGGCTGTTTTTTTCTCTGGCACAGTGCTGTACCCCAGGGTCCCAGGCTAGCCCTCTAATTTCAGGCTGATTTTTTTCTCTGGCACAGTGCTGTACCCCAAGGGTCCCAGGCTCCCTGTGTGCCTGGTTTTCAGCTTGACTCACTCTACTTGTTCATGGGATAGTTTGTATTCTTTCCTCTCTTCCTTCTCTCTTTTGTTCTTTCCTCTGTTTTTAAAAGGCTTATTTTGATTATTTTTATGTGAGCCTACATCTCTGAGTTTATGTGTATGAAGGGTGGATGCCTACACAGGCCAAGGGAGAGCATCAGATCCTCTGGAGCTGGCTTTACATGCAGCTATAAGCTCCCTGGCATGGGAGCTGGGAACTGAACTATGGTCCTCTGAAGAGCAATATGTGCTCTTAGCAACTGGGCAGTCTCTCCAGCCCACTCTGCCTTTTGTTTGTTTATTTCTAGACAGGGCTGACTGACTTGCTATGGAACTAGGAGTGAACTTGTCATTCTCTCGCCTTTACCTGCTAAGTTCTGGGGTTACATAGTCCTGCCTGGTTTACACGGGGCTTTGACCATGTTACCCAAGCACTCCACTAATGAACACCCCCCCATCCTAAAGAGAGCAATTGCCCCTGTATAATAAAAAAGAGCCTCTACAGGATCAACCCATGACATTAGCACCTTAACTTAACCAAGATAATTGACCATTCTTGTTCCTTTTCCTTTTCCTAAAAAAAGGGTTTGGGGGAGGGGAATAAATATGCTCAGAACAACTGTACTTTTGGTTAAAATTGTGGGACCAATTTATTATATCAAATCCCGATTTGGGTTTCAGAATTCATTTAAATACATTAGTTTTATAATTTGCATATCTAATTATGTTTTTCTCTGTCACCAAGCACAAGCAGTCTCTTCCCTCCATCTTAGGATCATTGTGTCTTTAAATGGAAGACTTAAGACACAGGAATTACCATAGCAATGCGCTTTCCAATTAGACTGCAATTGCTGACAATAAATATGATTAGACAAGGTCAGTGATGGGGTAAGCCCCACAGTGTTTAAAGCATGTTGCCAACGTGCAGCGAGGAAGTAGGAGACGATTGGCAATAGTACGTGATTCCTTTGCTGCTGGCTGGCTGTATAACCTAAAGATGCCTCTTACAGGAGCAACAGCTTACAATCTGCCAACAGGAGACTGGCCCTCAAACGCTTCATCAGCTAAAGACGGAAAAGCATGGACTTGAAAGGGAAGATAAATGGCAATAGAGGGGTGGTTAATACTGAGGCAAGTGCAGGAGGGTTATTTTCAGCTAACACAGGGAGAAAGCTATGTGAGAAGAGGAAGTTTGCCTAGACTGGAGGCTATGAGACGCAGCTGGGCTCTGAGCATCATGGCATAGTTGACTTTGCAGCCTATATATCTGGGCCTGTTCAGTGCCTTCCTCTGTTCTCTTACCCTCTACAGCTCTGTTACAAAAAAGAGGAACCATTCACACTCAGCCAATTACAGTTAACGTCCGACAGTCAGTGGAAGTTCTGCCATAGTAAGGGAGATAGGGAGCTCTTCTTATAGGGAGAAGAGCCTTCATAAAAGAGACTCAGTGGATACTAGTCACAGAAAAGCACGTCAGGGAGATGTTCTGGGAACCTTTGAACTTTTTCTAGAGTACCTTACGTTACGGCTATGGCCTGGTGTGGTTAGATATGAATAAGTTTCAGGTCCTTATAAGTGCAGAAAAAGAGAAGGTGAGGTTACTGTCCTAAGGGACAAAGTGCACATGTGTATTGTGCATGGAGAAAAACCTAAGAGAGGCAGACAGAAAGCGTGATGTCTGGGAACATTGCGTTGAGGATAGGAGACCTACAGCTTGGAGGCCTCAAGTGTTTGTTTATCCAATATGAAACCAAGAGTGAAAGACTGTCTGTCTGACCCTCCCTTCTTCTTCCCTCTCCTTTTTTCTTCTTCGGCTATTCTCAGCTTCAGGACTGATTAGGAGAAGGACTTCTCACAAGAGAGAGTATGCCAGGACATCAAAGCATTCCCTGCCCTCCCCTGTCCCCAACAAGTCCTTAGGAGTTAAGCAAAGTCGAACATATAAAGGATAAATCTCTGAATTCTATGACATGGTATCTGTGACCATCCAGATACCTTTGTATGCGATATCTGCCACACACCACATACAAAGCAAGGTATGAAGCAGTCAATTGCTGGCATCTCGCTGGAGGGTCTTTTTGGTTTTTGTTTTTTAACCTGATTTTTTTTTTTTCGTGTTATAGCCTGGGATAATATCTTTTAATTTCATAAATGTTACATGCAATGTGGGTTAAAAAAATCCTTTCTCATGTATTGATGATAAAAACATCATCTATGAAATTACCTAGTGACTCTAAAGCATTTAACATAGAGTTTAAAGTGGCTAAAATGATTATTACAAGAGTCCTGTTACTATAATGCCCTTCCCTTATCAGTGATTGGTATGCCCCTAGACTACTCGTAAGAGAATTTCTGAAGCTGTAGGTAGTACTGAACCCAACATAAACTTTGATTTCCTCTATACACACACACACACACACACACACACACACACACACACACACACACACACANANATATATATATATATATATATGATGTTTGACTCATAAGGAAGACAAAATAATATATTAAAAACTTAGATTAATTATAAATAAACAAAAACATTATAATAAAACCTATATGAATTTCACCTCTCTGTCTCTCCCTGTCTCTTACTCAGGTACATATAACACACACACACACACACACACACACACACACACACACACACACACACACACAGAGTCTACTAAGTACCTAATGGGTGGACATGGATACAGTGGACAAAGTGGGGGTTCAGTTCCTGGGGGCTACTTAGTGGGAGGACATGAGATTTAATAACATTACTTGAGTAACATGAATTTTAAAACATATGAACAATTTATTTCTGGATTTTCCAATTTACTGACTTCAAACTTTATTGACAGTGGGTAACTGGAGCAGAAGAAAGTAGAACTTCACTCAGCAGGGGTGGAGGAACAGCTGTATCATTCTTTTTCTGTGAGGATAGTGTTATTATTTGACCTTTTATGTGCTCTTCTTCCTCTTAACCATTATGCTTTTCCTTAAGATATATACTTTTTAAAAGATGAAACTTAGAAGCAGCTTTATAAATTCACTCCTAGAGTTATTTCTATAGACCTAGTGAATCTTTTCCGTATTAAAATATAGGTCTAGATACAAGGTGATACTTAACGTGTAAAACGGTGCTGGGGGAAGAATGTAGGCATTAGGGTAAACTAAAGAAATGTTTTATTTTAGAACTCTGTCTCGTGGCGATGTCCCCTTACAGAGCCCCTCAGATAATTCTGCAGAAAGGGCTTTTTCACCAGAGAAGTTTGGACTGAGACTTCCATGGATTTGCTTGCTTTGGTTCTTTTTTAAAATTTTTACTTTATTTTTAATTCATTTTTTACACCCCATATTCCATTCCCCACCCCACCCCCCATCCACACTCCAACTGCTCCACATCCCACACCTCCTCCCCATCATCCTGTCTCCACCTGGGTGATTCCATCCTCCACCCAACCTGACCTTTAAACTCCCTGGGGCCTCCAGTCTCTTGATGGTTAGGTGCATCATCTCTGAATGAACACACACCCATCCTGTTCACTTTCCCTCCCAGGTCCCTCCCCATTTGTGAATGCTTTCTTCTCTCTCCCAAGTGGCATCCTCACTTGGACCCTTCAGTTTGTTGACCTTTTTGAATTCTATGGACTGTATCTTGTGTATTCTGTATTATTATTGTTTTTTTTTTTTTTTACTAATATCCACGTATTAGTGAGTACGTACCATGCATGTCCTTTTGGGTCTGAGTAACCTCACTGAGGATGATATTTTCTAACTCCATCCATTTGCCTGCAAAACTCAGGATGTCCTCATTCTTAATAGCTGTGTAGTATTCCAGTGTGTAAATGAATGGCATTTTCTGTATCCATTCTTCTGTCATGGGATATCTAGGTTGTTTCTAGCTTCTGACTATCACAAGTAAGGCTGCTATGAATATAGTGGAATGCGTGCCCCTCTGGCATGGGGTGGCACCTTTTGGACATATTCCCAAGAGTGGAATAGCTGAGTCTTCAGGTAGATATATTTCCAATTTTCTGAGGAACCTCCAGATTCATTTCCAGAGTGGTGGTATAGTTTGCAATCCCACCAGCAATGGAGGAGTGTTCATCTTTCTCCACATCCTCTCCAACATGTGTTGTCACCTGAGTTTTTGATCTTAGCCATTCTGATTGTAGTAGGGTAGAATCTCAGGGTTGCTTTTATTTGTATTTCTCTGATCACTAAGGAGTTTGCACATTTCTTTAGGTGCTTCTCAGCCATTTGAGATTCCTCAGTTGTGAATTCTCGGTTTAGTTCTATACCCCATTTTTTTTATTGAGTTGTTTGTTTTCTTGGTGATTAACTTCTTGAGTTCTTTATATATTTTGGATATTAGCCCTCTATCAGATGTGGGGTTAGTGTAGATTTTTTTCCCAATCTATAGGTTGTTGATTTGTCTTGTTGACTATGTCCTTTGCCTTACAGAAGCTTTCCAGTTTCATGAGGTCCCATTTATCAATTCACGATCTTAGAGCATGAGCCATTGGAGCTCTGTTTGGGAAATATCCCCCTGTGCCAATGAGTTCAAGGCTCTTTTTCACTTTCTCTTCTATTAGATTCAGTGTATCTGGTTTTATGTTGGGGTCCTTGATCTACTTGGATTGAGCTTTGTAAAAGGTGACAAATATGGGTCTATTTTCATTCTCCTACATACAAACAGCCAGTTAGACCAGCACCATTTATTGAAGATGCTTTCTTTCTTCCATTGTATATTTTTGGTGTCTTTGTCAAAAATCAAGTGATGGTATGTGTGTGGTTTTATTTCTGGGTCTTCGTTTCTATTCCATTGATCAACATGACTCTCTGTACCAGTACCATGCAGTTTTTAGCACTATTGCTCTGTAGTTAGAGCTTGAGGTCAGGGATGGTGATTCCCCCAGCTGTTCTTTTATTGTTAAGAATTGTTTTTGCTATTCTGGGTTTTTTTTGCCTTTCCAGATGAATTTGAGAATTGCTCTTTCCATGTCTTTGAAGAATTGAGTTGGGATTGCTTTGAATCTATAGATTACCTTTGGTAGGATAGCCATTTTTACTATGTTAATTCTGCCAGTGCATGTACATGGGAGAGCTCTCCATTTTCTGAGATCTTATTTGAATTCTCTCTTGAGAGGCTTGGAGTTATATTCATATAAGTTTTTCTCTTGTTTGGTTTGAGTTACCCCAAGATATTTTATACTATTTGTGGCTATTGTGAAGGGAATTGTTTTCTAAATCTCTGTCTCAGCCAGTTTATCCTTTGTATAAGGGAAGGCTACTGATTTATTTGAGTTAGTTTTATATCCAGCCACTTTACTGAAGTTGTTTATCAGCTGGAGAAGTTCTCTGGTAGAATTTTTGGGGTTGCTTATGTATACTATCCTACCATCTGCAAATAGTGATACATTTATTTCTTCTTTACTAATTTGTATCCCCTTGATCTCTTTTTGTTTTCTTATTGTTCCAGCTAACATTTCAAGTACTATATTGATTATATATGGGGGCAGTGGGAATCCTTATCTTGTCCCCAATTTCAGTGGGATTGTTTCAAGTATGTCTCCATTCAATTTGAATTCATATGCTGAATAATTTATTATCAAATAAGATTTATAAAATTACCTAGTTTACCATTAATAGGTTGGAAGGGGTAGAGATGACATCATCAGACACAAAAAGACTGAAAAGAGTTCACTCTTACCATTTTTTTTTGATTCTTATTGTCATTTGACAATTTCATATAAGTATAAAATGCATTCTGATTAATCTCTCCCTTCCCCATCTTACCCCTACTATTCCTGTCTCTCTCACCTCTCACCACCATCCCTATCAGTCTCTTTCCCAATCTTTGACTTCAGATTTTGTGTTTTGACCCATTTAGTTTAACCAGAGCAATTTCTGTGACAACTGAATTGATACTATCTGTTGGAGCTTGACTTGGAATGGGGCTCACTAGTAGGTCCACAACTGAAGGCACACATTTCCTGTCTCTCTAAATCTATTGATGGCAAATAGTTAAGCAGCAAAGTGTAGGACCTGAGAAGCTTTCCTCCTTCTGTGCCTGACTGCTGATGGACCCTTCTGTGTGCAGGCTCACTTTGATGTGGTGTGACTTTGTGATCACAGTGGCTACGTCGTGCCCAGAAAATGTTACTTCACAGCCATTGTTCTTAATTCCAGCTCGTATATTCTTTCACTCCTTTATCTACTATGTTTTCTGAATCTTGGAAAGGGTGGTATAAATGGCTTGTTTAGGGCTACAGAGTTATTTCTCACTTAGTCTCTGCACTTTGTATAGCCATCAAAAAATAACTGTTTACTACTGTCCAATGGAAAGAGAGAGAGCTCTCTGATAAAGACCAAGAACAGATTTAAGGGTAGACACACACATGCTTAGAAGACAGTTTAATGCTACATAAATTTATCTAAATCCTACTATACAACTTTCTCCTAGGACTGTGATCTGCCCTGCTATGGCCAGGCATCTATTCTTATGGAACAGGTTTCAAACTCAAGCAGAAAGCAGTGCTAGAAGTAGGCATACCTAACTTGGCAGGCTGGTCTCATCCCATAGGTAGATTGCAGTATTGATGGCTGGGTAAGATCTTTACTCCACCAACAGCTGCATAGCTCTTTCTGGGACTATGAAAGTTAGTCCAAAGGGGCAAGCTGCCAGCTATGTTCCAGCTTGTTTTCTCTATATCATGACCTTTACTGAAATTATAACTAAATAATTTTCTTTAGCAATAAGAAATTAAACTGAGAAGAAAAAAGTAGATTTTAAGAAGCAAAATCTTTGGTAAATAACAGTAATACAAACTGAATTGAATAGAATTCAATTGACCTAAACTGAATTGAATTGAATCCTGATTAAACTGAATATAAAGTTCAAGCACAGGTCTAATAACAACTTGGAGGAACTTAAGAGTAAGATGGAACTGAAGTACTAAACAAAAATAACATTGAGAATTGCACAAATTGTTTAGAAAAAATTAATGATCCTAATGGTTAATTGGGCGACCATGAGAACAGTGCACAGTGAGAAAAAAAGAAATAAAAGCATTCTAATGGCATTTAAAGCATCACCAATAGAAGAAATATTGTTTGTATATGTGTGTGTGCATATGTATGTATGTATGTATGTATGTATGTATGTATATAATGCATGCATGTATGTGTGTGTGAACATGTTTGAGTAATTACTGGATGCTTTTGATTATTCATAAACATCAAAATTCTGGTTTTCTAATATCTTGCACCTGTCCTAGCTACAAATTTAAAACAAAGTTTAAACATACACATACCAAGAATGGCACATTTTCAGGCTATTCTGTTCCAGGTACCATTATATAAACATCTGTAGTCAGGGGATTCTTCATCAGCCTATGTGGCAGTGTGGTCTATGGGGTTTTTCACATCCTTGTTTCCTGGTCAGTGTTTGAAAGGATCCAGAGTCTTCTTTATCTTGTTTTGCCAGACTTGTACTGTAGGCCACTGATGTCTTTTATATCGGCCATTCTTCAATTATATTCAATGGCACTCACTATAAAGATGACATAGACAGAGTGAGTTTCAGAGAGGACTCAGCTCCCATAGGGGAGGTATATAGGAATATGAACCCACAAAGGTTTTCTTATGGAAGTGTCTTTTCATTGTCTATATTGTTTGTGGACTGGGCTGGACCATTCTGCCAGGCTTTTAGTTCACAATGAAGGTAAAATTCCTTGCAGATTTTTTTTTTTCAACTAGTATCTGGTTCCTTCTACTGACCAGTCAAAGACGTCTAATTTTCTTTTCTTTTCTTTTCTTTTCTTTTCTTTTCTTTCTTTCTTTCTTTCTTTCTTTCTTTCTTTCTTTCTTTCTTTCTTTCTTTTTCTTTTTCATTTTTTTTCATTTTTCTTTTTTTTTTTTTTTTTTTTTTTGGTTTTTTGAGACAGGGTTTCTTCTTTGTAGTCCTGGCTGTCCTGGAACTCATTCTGTAGACCAGGCTGGCCTTGAACTCAGAAATCTGCCTGCCTCTGCCTCCCGAGTGCTGGGATTAAAGGTGTGTGCCACCACACCTGGCTAATTTTCTTAATCCAGGAGTTCTTATTGCTTTGACAGCATTAAAGCTAGAATGTTCTTCACTAAATATTTTTCTGAATACACAGCTGAGTGAAACATTAGGTTATAAATAAGCATGCTGCCTGCCTTCTGGTTGGTGCCAGCTCCAAGCCACCTTGGGCTTGAATTGGGTGGGATGGTCCAATGGTCCCCAGAAGCCTCTCCATGCCCCAGGTGCCCTAGCACCTGATCTTAGAATCACTGGTGAGTGGAATGCAACATCTGATCCAGGGGTTGGGCCCAGCAGGAGCAGAGACACAGGAAACCCACCTGACCAGTGGCTTGGGTTTCTTCTGGTTAGCACTGATCTACCTTGGTTTCAAACACAATGGACAGCCCCAGGGGAGGTACCACTTCCAGGCTCTCTGACACATCCAGGAGCTTAGGATACAAAAAGCCTGCAGAATTTCAAATAGTTTGGACCAGAAAAAGCATTTCCCCCGTCACATAAAAATAAAAACACAAAATGCACAAAACAAAGAAAGAATGTTAAAAGCAGTAAGGGAAAAAGGCCAAGTGACATATAAAGGCAGACCTATCAGAACTACACCTGACTTCTCGCCAGAGTCTATGAAAGCCAAAAGATCCTGGGCAGATGTAATACAGACCCTAAGAGAGCACAAATGCCAGCCCAGGCTACTATACCCAGCAAAACACTCAATTTCCATAGATGGGGAAAACCAAGGTATTCAATGACAAAACTAAATTTACACGATATCTTTCCACAAATCCAGCCCTTCAAGGATAATAAAGGGAAAACTCCAACACAAAGAGAGAAACTAAGCTTGAGAAAATGCAAGAAAGTAATTTTTCAACAAATGTAAAGAACATAGCCACATGAACAGAACTCCAACTCTAAATCACACGAAGAAATGACTTTTACTTAATATCTGTTAATATCAATGAACGCAATTCCCCAATAAAAAAACATAGACTAACAGACTGGTTGCATAAATAGGACGCAACTTTTTGCTGCATACACATAATCCACCTCAGAGACAAAGATAGACATTACCTTAGAGTAAAAAGCTGGAAGACAATTTTCAAAGCAAATGGTCCCGAGAAACAAGCTGGAGTAGCTATTCTAATATCAAATAAAATCAACCTTCAACAGAGAGTACTCAAAGAAGATATGGAGGGATACCTCTTACACATCAAAGGTAAAATCTTCCAAGATGAACTCTCAATTGTGAACATCTATGCTCCAAATGCAAGGTCAACCACATTAATTAAAGAAACTTTGCTAAAACTCAAAGCACACATTACACTTCATACAATAATAGTGGGAGACTTCAACACCCCACTCTTATCAATGGACAGATTCTGGAAACAGAAACTAAACAGAGACAGGGTGAAACTAACACAAGTTATGAAACAAATGGATTTAACAGATACCTATAGAATATTTCATCCTAAAACGAAAGGATACACCTTCTTCTCAGCAACTCATGGTACCTTCTCTAAAACTGACCATATCATCAGTCACCAAACAGGCCTCAACAGATCCAAAAATATTGAAATAATCCCATGCACCCTCTCAGATCACCACGGACTAAGGCTGATCTTCAAAAACAACATCAATAATAGAAAGCCCACATATGCATGGAAGCT
>NC_034607.1:54641581-54673176 GCF_900095145.1 Mus pahari
TTTAGTGCAGAGTTCTATCAGACCTTCAAAGAAGACAAAATTCCAATACTCTTCAAACTATTCCACAAAATAGAAACAGAAGGTACTCTACCCAATTCATTCTATGAAGTCACAATTACTCTGATACCTAAATTACACAAAGACCAAACAAAGAAAGAGAACTTCAGACTAATTTCCCTTATGAATATTGATTCAAAAATACTCAATTAAATTCTTGCAAACAGAATCCAAGAACACATCAAAATGATCATCCATCATGATCAAGTAGGCTTCATCCCAGAGATGCAAGGAAGGTTCAGTATATGGAAACCCATTATTTTAATCTATTATATAAACAAACACAAGAACAAAAACCACATGATCATCTCATTAGATGCTGAGAAAGCATTCAACAAAGTCCAACACCCATTCATGATAAAAGTCTTGGAAAGATCAGGAATTCAAGGCCCATACCTAAATATAATAAGAGCAATATGCAGCAAACCAGTAGCCAACATCAAACTAAATGGTGAAAAACTGGAAGCAATCCCACTAAAATCTGGGACTAGATAAGGCTGCCCACTTTTTCCCTACCTATTCAATACATTACTTTGACTCCTAGCCAGAGCAATTATACAACAAAAGGAGATCAAAAGAATACAACTTGAAAAGGAAGAAGTCAAAATATCACTATTTGCAGATGATATGATAGTATATATAAGTGACCCCCAAAAATTCCACCTGAGAACTCCTAAACCTGATAAACAACTTCAGTGAAGTAGCTGGATATAAAATTAACTCAATCAAATCAGTGGCCTTTCTCTACTCAAAGGATAAACAGGCTGAGAAAGAAATTAGGGAAACAGCACCCTTCACAATAGTCGCAAATAATATAAAGTACCTTGTTGTGACTCTAACAAAGGAAGTGAAAGATCTGTATGATAAGAACTTCAAGTCTCTGAAGAAAGAAATCAAAGATCTCAGAAGACGGAAAGATCTCCCATTCTCATGGATTGGCAGGATTAATATAGTAAAAATGGCCATCTTGCCAAAAGCAACCTACAGATTCAATGGAATCCCCACCAAAATTCCAAATAAATTCTTTACAGAGTTAGAAAGGGCAATTTTCAGATTCATCTGGAATAACAAAAATCCTAGGATAACAAAAACTATTCTCAACAATAAAAGAACCTCTAGTGGAATCACCATGCCTGACCTCATTCATATACTACAGAGCAATTCTGATAAAAACTGCATGGAGACAGCTAGATCAATGGAACAGAAATGAAGACCCAGAAATGAACCCACACACCTATGGTCACTTGATCTTTGACAAAGGAGTTAAAACCATCCAGTGGAAAGAAGACAGCCCCTTCAACAAATGCTGCTGACTGAACTGGTAATTATCATGTAGAAAAATGCAAATTAATCTCTTCTTATCTCCTTGTACAAAGCTCAAGTCTAAGTGGATTAAAGAAGTCCACATAAAACCAGAGACACTGATACTTAAAGAGGAGAAAGTGGGGAAGATCCTTGAAGATATGGGAACAGGGGAAAGATTTCTAAACAGGACACCAGTGGCTAGTGCTCTAAGATCAAGAATTGACAAATGAGACCTCATAAAATTGCAAAACTTCTGTCAGGCAAAGAACACTGTCAATAAGACCAAATCAGATTGGGAAAAGATCTTTAACAATCCTAAATCAGATTAGGGGCCTAATATCCAATTATATACAGAGAATTCAAGAAGTTGGACTCCAGAAAACGAAACAATCCTATTAAAAAATGAGGTACAGAACTAAATAAATAATTTTCAAATGAGGAATACTGAATGGCTAAGAAGCACCTAAAAAATTGTCCAACATCCTTAATCATCAGGGAAATGCAAATCAAAACAACCTAGAGATTCCACCTCTCACCAGTCAGAATGGCTAAGATCAAAAGCTCAGGTGACAGCAGATGCTGGCAAGGATGTGAAGAAAGAAGAACACTTCTCCATTGCTGGTGGGATTGCAAGCTGGTACAACCACTCTGGAAATCAGTCTGGCGGTTCCTCTGAAAACTGGACCTAGTTCTACTGGAAGATCCAACAATACCACTCCTGGGCATATACCCAGAAGATGCTCCAAAATGTAATAAGGACACATGCTCCACTATGTTCATAGCAGCCTTATTTATAATAGCCAGAAGCTAGAAAGAACCCAGATGTCCTTCAGCAAATGGATACAGAAAATGTGGTGCATTTTCACAATTGAGTACTACTCAGCAATTAAAAACAATGAATTAATGAATTTCTAGACAAATGGATGGATCTGGAGGATATCATCCTAAGTGAGGTAACCCAATCACAAAAGAACACAAATTATATGCACTCACTGATAAGTGGATATTAGCCTAGAAGCTTAGAATCCTTCTTAAAATGGGGAACAAAATACTCATGAATGGAATTACAAAGACAAATTGTGGAGCAGAAACTGAAGGAACGACCATCCAGAGACTGCCCCACTTGGGGATCCATTCCATAAACAACCACCAAACCCAGACACTATGTCAGATGCCAACAAGAGCTTGCTGACAGGATCCTGATATAGCTGTCTCCTGAGGTCCTCTTCCAGTGCCTGGCAAATACAGACTTGAATGCTCACAAGATAATATAAGATAATATATATATATATATATATATATATATATATATATATATATATATATTTTAAACAAATCTTTATCCTTTGTCTCTTGCTCTGAATGTCTGCAACCCTTGAGGTCAAGGATCTGAGTTTATTTTGGTCAGTGATGTCTCTGTGGCGAAAGATGTATGTGGAATAAAGGACTGCATAGAAATAGCTATGTATTTATGTGTGTATTACACAGCAGTGTAAGAGGCATAGAAGTAGACATGAAGCAGTAACCAAGTGGATGGTGTTTAGTGAGCAGAATCTCAAGGAGTCATGGTAACAAAGCTGGATGGTCGGGTTGAGACAAAATGATAGATGATGTTGAAATAAGATAGGAGAATCAAAATAAAAGGTGAGCTCTCTGAGACTGCGTGCTGAAAGCCAAGCAAGACTTTCTGACAGGACACTCAGACAGATTCTGGCATTGGTATGAAGAGAGCAATGAGCCTCTCTCAAACTGTTCCAAAATAAAGGGAATGTATACACTCGTACAAAATTTCTGGCCCTCCTTTTCCTTCTGTCTGTGTTAGCAGTACCTGAGCCAAGCAGTGAGATTTCAAAGGCTTTGTGCTTGGCACCATTTCATTCCAAACCACCCGATGATACTGGACAGCTACACTAGAGCAGAAACAGGACACTTAAGGAGACACTGAGCTATTGCTTCTCTGAAGCTTTAATTAAATGAAGTGGATCTGTGCCCCATGCTTTAACTCTGTTTTTTTCTCATACGGTGTATTTGGGAGGCACACTATGAATATGTATTTGAGTGTTTGGGTGATGCCCATTTGCAATGAATACAGATATAAATGAAATTCACTTAGTATAAAATGTTTACATGGAACAGTGAGAACGCCTTTGCTGTATCTGCAGAAAGACGGAATGCTTTTTGCTTTGTCCAGCTTCTGAGGTGACATGTCAGGATCTCCCCCTGTCAGGTGGAATTCATGAATTATACTAGAAAAAATGAAATTGTAATTAGATTGGGCCGAAGATACACCCTGTGCTCCTTCCAGGTAGTGTTTGATTGATGGCCTCAGGGGATTTTATTTTAATATTTCTAGATTATTACAAGGAGACAAAAGAGAAGTGTCATTGGCAAACATCACAATAGAATAATCTAGAAAAGTTAAAACAAAGAACAGCAAAGCAGTCTGAGGAAGTCTATGCTAAGTGGTGCATAGAATCTTGGTTTTAAGTCCCTTGTCTGAAAGCCAAAGGTCAATGCCCAATGTCCCCATGTCAGCATGGAACAGAAACAAAACACACAAGAAGTAGGCAATGAGAGAAGCTTAGACTACCTTAGTCACCCAAGTATGTGGCAAATATTTATTCATCCATATTACAGTTGGTAGTGCAGTATATAGCCGGTGTTTTAAAAATCCCACCAGTCTTGTTTTGGGTCATTGGTCTGGTTCTGTAGTATTGAACCTGAGGCTCAGTGGTGGCCAGACATCCTTGTCCTTAAACCTTTTATTAGTATGAATGAAGCTAGACTAGATGTCGTGGGGCCCTGAGGAGTTTGGGGTGTAGAAGAGACAAGAAAGAAAAAGAACAAAGAACTATAATGACCTTGTAACTGGGTCACCTGTACTGTGTAATCAGTCTCAGGTGGGTACGGAAGATTTTGAAAATCTAGCAATGCCTTCGATCATAAGCTAAACCTCTACTGCGTTTGCAGTCTTTCTTCTGCCTTGGATGACAATGAATCCTCCGCATGCTTGCACCGCTGCAGTTTTGGATGTTGGTTTAAGGATGAAGGTTTGCTTTGAAGCACACATTAGTGAACATAATGCAGAGATTTCACTTTTCTATGGCTTCCAATCTGACGTATAAAGCTGGAAAAGGCCAACTGTATCCATAAAGCTGGCCATGTTTACACTCCAGCACGGTAGAAGGTTGGGACCAAAGAAGAGAGTTAATGAGAAAGGCTAGTGGTTGTGGCATATTCAGTCCAGTCAAAACCTGTTGTCTGCATTGTTTAAGTAGAGGACTTCTGAGACGCAGAAGCCAGCTGCAGTGTTATGACATCCGTGAATCCACTCACCAGATGGCTTATTTCCTATGCCTCACACTGACAGCAATGTTATGAAAAAAGACAGACTATGATAGATCTTGGAGACCTTGGGACATCATGCCAAGCCTACCAAATCTCTGCATCTGAGAAAACAAGACTTGAGAAAAAAGCATGGAGAAAGGCATTCACTTAGCTGTGTCTAGTAGAGAGTGGGAAAATTGATCTGTTTTCTGGGCTATGGTACAATATTTCAATTTCTGATTTTATTTGTATCTTAGCGAAGGGGCACTGAAGATACTTACTCTCTTACCAGAAAGGAGAACTACTTCTAAGAAACCAGGGTGACTGTGCCAAGCATGATTTGCTTTTCCCACATAAGGTTCTGATGGGGGAGAAGCAGTAGACACATTCACTACATTCACAGGAAACAGTACCCACAAAGCCAGAGGCATGAGAGAATTAGTCATTTTTTTTCATACTTGCCTTGATATGGCTATGTCATTTACACTGAGATAATATGGGTTTAATAAGAAATAAGTGGATCCATCTAAATCCCCATTTCCTTTGGCCTTGTAAGTCCTATGTGAAGGATAACTATTCTATAGAGAACCAATTTCTTAAACATAAGCTTCCCGAAATCAGTGACACTAAGCACTTTTAGATGTAACTTCACTCTGTCTATTAGATACAAGTCATTATCAGGACATTGATTGACAAGATCCCTGTATCTTGCCTACAGAACACAGAGTGGAGCACAAAGTCTGTGACTTCTGATGCCTTGATCCAGTGTGTGGAGTTTCTTTGCTTCAATTTCTCTTTGAACTTTTCAGAGCTCAGTAGGAGTTCATTGTGCATAATATGATCAAATGACAGGGGTTCTAGGAGGCTACACCCCTTGAGGAAGACCCCAAATGCCTATTATGACTTTGATTATGTTTCATCAATAACTGCTGCGGAGAATCTGTTCTTTGGTTGTGGGAATCCTGTTCTCACCACAAAAGTCCTTCTCCATCCCTAACTCCCACTTCTCCAAACTGATTCAGCACCTGCTCCCTGGACAACTTTTAGCACCTTGGGTCTTGTTTTACCCAAGCTCTTATTTCTACAAGCACGTTATAAACTTCCTTAGGAGCACATACTACTTTTAGCTCATAATATGCAAGTGTCTTAGTCAAGGTTTCTATTCCTGCACAAACATCATGACCAAGAAGCAAATTGGGGAGGAAAGGGTTTATTCAGCTTACATTTCCACATTGCTGTTCATCACTAAAGGAAGTCAGGACTGGAACTCAAGCAGGTCAGAAAGCAGGAGCTGATGCAGAGGCCATGGAGGGATGTTCTTTACTGGCTTGCCTCACCTGGCTTGCTCAGCCTGCTTTCTTATAGAACCCAAGACTACCAGCCCGGGAATGGCACCACCCAAAAGGAGCCCTTCCACTTGATCACTAATTGAGAAATGCCCCACAGCTGGATCTCAGGGAGGCATTTCCCCAACTGAAGCTCCTATCTCTGTGATAATTCCAGCCTGTGTCAAGTTGACACACAAAACCAGCCAGGACAGCAAGGATGGCTGTGAGATGAATGGATAGGTAGATTCATAAGAGCAGTTTAAGAGCCAATAATAAGAATGGATCTGAGAGTGTAAGTGATGTGTGGTTCTTTCTGATTATACAAAGCCATAAATAGGTAGGGAAAGCTTGCACTTCCAGTTGGCAGGGAATGCCTATCCTGTTTATTACTGTTCCCTTCAGGAACTCTCTCACCCTCCCACCTTTCCTCATTTTTCTATTTTACCACATGTAAAATTGGAGGCATAACCTTGCTCAAGAATGTGCAAAACAGGAACAAGGTAATGAACTTCTGTTGCTGCTATAAACTTGATGAACGGCTTATGGAGGAAGGACATGGAATGGCAACCTCAGGCCAGTGATTAGCTCTAGATATTTCTCCTTAAGAACTTGTGCTGACCAGCACTGTTCACTCTATTCCTTGTTCTCTCAGGGTTCTGTTGCAGGAATGTCACTGGGTCTTGGCTGCGCGGAGGAACAAAGACTGTCTCTCTGTTTCTTCCCGGCAACCTGAGTGCCTTCCTAGAGTCTGCCCCTCCAGAACCACTTCACTTAGGATTCTGGCTATGCCTTACATGGAAGAGACCTTATGTGTTACCATGACTTCTGTCTTCTGCTCACCTCAGACTTCAAGGAAAAAGTTATTTTATTCTGTTTCTATTCTTGCTTATGATATCCTGCATCAAGGAGAGCCTTGTTCACTATACCATGGTGTTCATACAGTGGTATGCTATGGTAACATCTGGACACACATCAAACTTTTTTTTGTGTACAGCTGGTTCTTGAGCACCAATAGAGTGACTTTCAGAAATAGCAAGGTACTTTTATAAGTGACTAGTCAAAATAAAAGCTCAGGATTGCTTAACATGCTCTCTAACATTTGGCATAAAAGACATTAACCCTTTCCCTCATATACTATCATCAGATTAATAAACAATGAGGCATGTGTTTATTCTCTACATACATTCTCTGCTTTTTTTTCTAACTATTTTGTGTATATTTTTTCAAATACCCTGACACAGAGTGCTAGCTGTTTCTTTTGGATGGCATGCCTCACTTTTCCTGCAAAGGACTAGTATTTGGGGAGGGAGGGGGGACCTGATAATTCAGTGTGAACACTAGACCAGAAACATTGAGTCTACCTGGATTCTATAGAATTCTGGGTAACATCCAAGCCTTTTAAATCTGCCTTTCTATATTAGTTAAGCCACAGGTGTTTGGCATGTTCATTAACATTTGCTGTGTCTCACTGTAGAAGCTAAGCAGGAACTCATGAAGTAGTCACTGAGATTAACTAAAGGTATTTTTTTTTATACATGGTGACATACACATAGAATCAAGCACTTGGAAAGCAGGGGTAAGAGAATCAGCAGATAAAGGCCAGTCTTGACTACATAGGAATTTCAAGGTTAGCGTGGGCTACATGAATCCTTTTCTCTAAAACCAACTAATTATCCTAGTTTTTTCAGGATGAAATATTATGTCTTGATTAAAATGCTATGGATAAGCATACATGGCAGTAGAATGTTAATTTTAAGTTGAAATTGGGAGAAGTAAAAAAAGAAAAGAACAAATCTAATAAATTTAATTGACGTAGGAAAATTTCTTTAAAAATAATTGGTGGTACAATTTTGGTGTGTGTGTGTGTGTGTGTGTGTGTGTGTGGTGTCCATATGTATATGTGGATATGTTCATTTATGTGTGCATGTGTGGAGTCCAGAGGGCATTGTTGAGTGTATTCTTCTATTGTTCTCTCTCCTATTTTTAGGCAGGGTCCCTCACTAAACCTGGGCTGGCTAGGATGGTTGGCCAATGAACTCAGGAGATCTGCCTGTCTCCAAGTCCTCCCTGCTCCCTGCCCAGTTGGGCCAGTTCTTAATAATAGATGTATTTACTGAAGCATTTGATTATTCATGGCTTGGATCAGACAATCATCTTTTCCAAGGGCATGCTCAATGCTGAGAAAAATCACACAATTACTCATCTCAGCTTCTATTAATAGGTTAGTGTGGGATATTAAGAAGATAATTGGTGCAGGAGGGATTATAAAGCAGGGTACCAACATAGTAACGTGTCAGCTGTCACCACAAATAAAATCAGAATTGTATGAACATATATTTATATAACATTGACTTGGCTCATCAAGGTTTCTGGTAAAAAATATGGTTCAACAAATTGTTTTTGTTATTGCTGTTCAGCTATGGGGTGATCGCTTGGAGATCAGAGACTATGCTGTTGCCCATAGCAGCCAGCAGTGGCCAGAATGTTAGTTTTATCACATCACTTTTTGGTGTATTGGATTCATTTGGGATCCCAAAGGGAATTTGTTACATTGTTGACTAATGGATGGATTACTGTTTTCCTGGTTTGTGTGATTTCTCTTAAAGCTGCTCACAAGTAGGACAGAGCAAACACGCAGCATGTGCTTTCATCTGAAAGAGGTATATACAGTATGAGGATGCTACTGGGCTTTACAAGCCTCATCCTCATTGACGAATAGGGAGTGAAGGAAGTATCAGTCATTTACTCCATGAACCCTGATGGATTAGCTGATGGCAACAATCACTCTGTATTTGTCTTGAGGATTTGACTGGAGACTATAATTCTCTTTCCTTTAAAAGCCTCCATCAGTGATCTTTGGATTGGCTTCCCTTCCATGAAGTTCATGAGGCTTACTCTCGGTGCTGGGTCTGCATTTGTTGTCTTAGTCCTCACTTAAAACACTATCATTCCCTCCCAAATCAAATGCTTATTTTACAACGTTAAGAAGTCACATTGCATTTTATTTCACTGAGTGTTACATGTCACATGAAGAGAATCAAGGAATGGATTAAAGGGAAGGAATGAGGTCACATTTTAAATATCCATGTGAAGATGGGCAACAGGCAGTTTGCTGTTCCTCTGTTGATTAATGGTGAAGTGAATCTTGAAAGCACTATGAGCACGATCAGAAAAAGAATCTGCTTTCCCTATATGTGAGTTCATGTGTGTGTGGACATTCAGTCTAGAGATGTCCCACACTGATAAAGCTCCTGCGACTAGTAATTCAGTCCCCCAGAGGCCTTCCTTTGGATGCATTCCTTTTGTTCTCTATCTTCTTATTCTAAAGGGAAATTCTCTGAGAGGAACCAGTGAGGAGCCTCATTGGCTCTCAGGGCCATTGAGTTCTTCAGACTGTTATCTTTCCTGAGAGAGAAAACTGAAGTAGAAAAACAGTTAGGAATCTGACTTACAAAATGAGTTTGAGTATGATGATTATTCATAGTATAAATTCATATAAATCTTATATATCACTTAAAGGTGGAATATCACTTTAAATACGTAATTTTGAAATACATTGCTCATATTTAAATATAGTTGGAGAAATGTTTGGGATAAGAATAGTAAGCTTTAAAGATGTATTTATTATGTCTACAGTGTTCTGCCTGCTTGTATGCCTGCAGACCAGAAGAGGGCACAAGATCCCATTATAGATGGTTATGAGGCACCATGTGGTAGCTGGGAATTGAACTCAGGATCTCTGGAAGAGCAGTCAGTGCTTTTAACCCTGAGCCATCTCTCCAGCCCAAGAATAGTACACTTTAAAGTGGTTTTCTTCTTAAACCAAGACCAAACTAAAATGTGTGTGTGTGTGTGTGTGTGTGTGTGTGTGTGTGTGTATGTGTTTATTTGTGAATCAGTGTGTGTGTTTGTGGATGAGTGGTTAGGGTTAGGGTTAGGGTTAGGGTTAGGGTTATGGTTAGGGAGTGTGGATGTGTGTGTGTGTGTGTGTGTGTGTGTGTTTGTGAGTGCATGTGTGTTTGTGTTTGTGAATGAGTATGTGTGTTTGTGAATGACTGTGTGTGTGTGTGTGTGTGTGTAAAACTCTAAAAACTTTAAAAAGGTAAGGGCAAAAAATTGACAAAGAGAAGGCTATTCTCATTTATTTAGGTTCAGCCTCATCCTAGGTGCATCCTAGGTGCTTTGGAGAAACATGGGAAGAACAAGAGATGGAACCATGCCTGGCTGAACTGAGACCCCCCACTAAGACAATTGAGCTCATGAGCTCTCATTCCTCTTACATCACATTTGCACACACTTTTAATTTGGCAAAGTACCCTTGCGTCCAAGTACAGATGATATGTTTGCAAAACATTTGGCATCAATAATTGCTATCTTTATGCACAGACTCTCTTTAGAGGTTCAGAGCCATTGGAGTAGCTGACTTCCACTATATTCATATAGGTGCTCCTTAGATATTTATCTCTCATTCTTGTGTATTTCTTTCCCTGGCTGTTTAAATTCTGAAATGGACTGAGCTATAAAAACACATCCCTAGTCATTTGATTTCTGTGTGGGCTGGCCAGTGTGCATACGAATATTGGGAGAGGTTATGAAGTGTTAGACTCAGATAGTTTATTTGCTGAGGGGAGGGAAGGTGAGTTGGACCAGAGTCCATGTGAGTCTTTTATTGTTTAAAGCATCTTATTAAGTCATAAATGCCCCAGACAGATGCAGATGTGATGGCCATGGGCTAAATGAAGAAATAAAAATAAATTGTTTGTGCATCGATTGAGCTTGCTTTAGATTATATGTTCTTTATTTTAATACTGTCCTATTAAAAAAATAACTAGCAAGAGTCTCCAGAGCAGAGCCATAAGGATATTATTAACTTGAGTATCAAGCTGCCTTAATTGCATCTTCCCTGGGCAGACACAAACACTGAGCTACTCCTGGCAGGGAAGAGAAGGAGGCCAGTTTATCTCCTTGTGGATCTGTGAGTGGAAAGTCTCTCCCACAGCCTGCCTTACCAAGAAGAGCAAAGTGTGCTGGTACAGAAATCTTAAAGCCTGGAGATGGCTGTTAGGTAGAAAATGGAAAATGGCTGTACTTTCTGGCAAGCCAAAAATGCCATGAGTAGCATCTGTCACATTCCACCACTTTTAAGTCTGAGCCACTGAATGTAAGATGCCAAGAGGAATCACTATAAAATAAATATGTTGCAGAATGAAATGGCAAAGGAGGTGGAAGATCTTAGTGGTAGGAGCTGTGATGAGGGAAATGTGCTGTCCCAAGCAAAGGACCAAAACCCACTGTGTCATTGAGGGCTTGAGAGGCCACAGCAGGGCTCTCTTCTCCATCTGTTCCCTACATTTTCCTTTGCAGTTCTTCTCAGTCGAGGTCTTCCTACTTTTGGCCTCACGGGTGAAATATTAAATTACTGAGGTGTGGAGATCTATAATGAAAGCAAGCTGGGATTATCTGCAAAATCATAGATTTTTAGGAACTCTGTTTTCCATTTCAGATTGACTCATTCTCTTGGCAATATGTAGAATAAATAGAAGCAAAGCAAACAACCCCCAAACCAGGATATGAATAAAAATCATTACCTTCCTGATCTTGGCAGCTTTTAGATGCTGTAGGAGTAAATTTGAAGGACCCTCTTAGAACAGTTAAAAACCAAGAGACTTATGGGAAACTCTAAACCACAAGAACAGGAAAGGCAACAAGAAGAGAACATCTGTGTTCTTGGTTGAAGCAATAAATACAATGAAAATACTTATTCTCAAGACATTTATGCAGAACCGAAATGACATAAGGACTCATTTTCTACACACTAACTCATCTTGACCTGACTCAATAATGACAACTTAATGGATCCAACTCTTTGTTTTTCCCAACTGTTAAGTTCATTTACAACTTACCAGGCAGCTCTAACTTTGCAAATACTCAGTCCTAAGTTACTCTCAGCAAAGTTTCACCTGGAAGTCAGTTGGCACAGTAGTGCTAGAGAGAAAACACCCCAGTAAGAGGATTCTTTTCGTTCCTCAGCGGGCTCTGTAGAATACCACATGGGGCTTGGTTTCTGAGAGTTCAGATATACAGAAGCAGAAATGCTCTCCACTAGCTAGTTGTGGATGATACCAAAGGAAGATTCAATGGCCTCCAGTTTTCTAATCTCTCTCATTTTATAGAATAATTCTGTAGAGCTGGTGAAATAGCTTGGCGAGTAAAGGAACTTGCCCCACATCCTAACAACCTGAGTTCAAGCCACTGGGTAAATTTTGTTGATAGATAGAACTAACTTCCCTAACCCCACATGTGTATGTGCCTTGTGTGCTCCTACATAAATGCACATACACAATACACAATTATAGTAAAAAATAAAACAGTGTTTGCCAATACAACATTCTTCTTTATAGTTACTAATTAGATTTTGTTGTATGGCTATAAGTATTCTAGGGGTACATTAGTATCACTAAGGAAGTGTTATAAGGGTTACTGTTTGTATCTGTCATAGAACATGGAATTAAAAACATTCATGTATGTGGATTTTTTCCAATGCTCTAAAGGGAGTTGGAGATGGGGATAAAATGTGACTGTCATCCTAGAGGCACCAGAGCCTTCTTCCCATCTGCAGGTTACGCAGTTCACACTGGCCTGCCATTTTCCACAGACACTTATGGGTTGGTCAGTCTCTCTTGCTAATTTCAGAAACTGGGACTCAGACTTTTTTCCATGATGGAAAGAAGAATAAAGGGCAGGAGTAGAAAGGGCCCTGAGGGCTCCAGCAGGGAAGTGTCAAGAAGGCAAAACATTTGCTTCAATTCTTTTCATCAGTCCCAACTGAGCACCAGGGATTGAGAACTGGGAGAAGCCCCAGTTTGGTTTAGCTACTAGCAACAGTGCTCACTTTACAGTCCCTTTCTACAGCAGATTTTCTTTCCCTATGATATGGAGGCAGAGGCTGCAGTGTCAGGCCAGTGTTCTTGTTTTTTATATGCAAATAAATCACTTGATTATATTTTTTTGTCCTTATGTTATCATGAATATTTCAAATGAATTTTATATGACTCATATTTATGGCTTGGGAGCTATTTCACTTTTTGGCTCACTGCCGCCTCATCTGCATATACCATATCTCAGCTGATGCTGATTGGTCTCATTTACATATTCATCATGCTCCTCTTTTCAAAGATATTTTGTTATAAACTGGCTTTTCTTCCCCCTCCAGTGTTATAATGGTACGTAGATGTGTTTTTAAATTGAACTCATTTCCATACATAATTTTCCTGGTTCCCATAAATCACCACATTGTCACCTACTTCCCCCCACTCCATTCAGCATAATCTTCACACTTTATACCAAGCTGACATATGGCTCCAAAGTAATTAAAAACAATGTAAACAGTTTACAGTGCACTTTGCAAAGCCACTTCACATTGCAGAGTTTAATGGTTTCCTTGTTCTCCCAGTAAGTTCCAAAGCAATGAAGAGCAGGGAGGCTGGAGATAAGGATGCTGATGAAGGCTACAATGGAGAAGTGTCCCTTTCACCCAGGAGATTCTCCTGCTAACTGATTATAGAAATAGAGCTGATGGGTTCGGGCACATTCAGAGTGGTGTGGCCAGGAGACGGGGAGAGGAATGGAAGAGGGTTCAGGATCAGGTGTGGGGAGGGACAGGAGGTATGGCCAGATGACCATGAGAATGAATGGACGTTTGCAACTGACAAAGGTAGGGAGCTAGGGAACAAAGGTAGGGAGCTAGGGAACATCTCTAGGATGTGACAGAGACCTGGGATAAAGGAGGCATTCAAGAATCAATGGGGGTGACCTTAGCTGTGATTCACGCATTGGGGATATGGAACCTAAAGAGGCTACCTCCTGTAGCCAGGCAGGAACCTCAGTAGAGAGATAGAGATACCAACCCACCCATAAAACTTTCAACCCAAATTTTATCCTATCTACAAGAAATGCAGGGACAGAAGATGGAGCAGAGACTGGGGGAGTGGCCAACCAATAACTGGCCCAACTTGAGACTCATCCTATTGATAAGCACCAATCCCTGACACTATTAATGATACTGTTATGCTTGCTGACAAGAGTTTAGGGTGGCCTTCCTCTGAGAGACTCTACTCAGCAGCTGACTCAGACAGATGTAGACACCCACACCCAAACAGTGGATGAAGCTTGGAGACTCTTGTAGAAGAGTAGAGGGAAGGACTGAGGGCCCCAAAGGGGATAGGAACCCCAAAGATCAACAGTCAACTAACTTCAGCCCTTGGGCCTCCCAGAGACTGAACCACCAACCAAAGAGCATACCCGGGCTGGATGTAGGCCTTCCTGCATATATATAGCAGATACGCAGCTTGGTCTTCATTCTGGTTCTGAATAAATGGAGCAGGGGTGTCTTAATTAGGGTTTTACTGCTGTGAAGAAACACTATGACCAAGGCAACTCTTATAGGGGACAATATTTAATTGGGGTTAGCTTACAGGTTCAGAGGTTCAGTTCATTATTATCAAGGCAAGAAGCACGGCACCATCTAGGCAGGCACTGCATTGGAGAAGGAGCTGAGAATTCGACATCTTGATCTGAAGCTAGTCAGGAGAAGACTGTCATCTAGACAGCTAGGATGAGCTTAAAGCCCACACCCATAGTGACACAATTCTTCCAACAAGGCCACACCTCCAAATAGTGCTACTTCCTGGCCCAAGCATACTCAAACAGGGGGCTTTCCCAAAAGCTGTTGCTTGCCCTTGGGATATGTTCTTCTAGATGGGCTGCCTTGTCTGGCCTCGGTGGAAGAATATGTGCCTAGCCCCTCTGAGACTTGATGTGTCAGGGTTGGAGGATAACAAGGGGGTGAACACTCTCTCAGAAAAGGAGAGAGGGATGGAGGGAAGGATTGTGGGAGGAGGTAACTGGGAAGCAGGCAGTGAACAAGATGTAAAATGAATAAATAAAACATAAAATGAAATAAAATAAAGAGCTGGGTTAATGGACCACGAAGACTCATCTGCAAGGGTTAGGTTGGAAACTAATTTTCCTTTCTCTTTGGATGGGAAAAGGCACAGAGCTTTTGTAATTTCAACAAGAGGAAGAGATGAGGATCCAAACCCATCAGTGGTTCAGATATGGAGATGGGATGTTTAAGATGACTGACAGCATTACGAGTTAGGTGATATCACTAACGCTTTTATCACTGATGGATGGCTAGATTCTCATAGTGCATAGGGGCAGATACAAGGGGTGGAGAAAACACAGATGTGTGACCTCAGACTCTGCACAGTCTAGTTAAGTCCATGAGCATGAACCACACTCCATTTGGGAGTTTCTTTTCTAGTGGTTATTCATTGTGTCACCTTGGGCAGAAAACTGGATCTCTGTAGACTTGTTTCCTAATCTGCAGAGTAGCTCTAATGGTGAAGCCTACTGCCTGTGGGACAGAGAAAGAGGATGAAAACCATAGCTCTTTACATTTTTCTCCCATTCTGTCCCCGTCCACTGGTGCGCTTTGTGCTATCCACCATAGGGCAGCAGCAAGAACAAGTTTCTGAATTAATATCTGACTGTGTCAACTCTAACACTTGCCCTTATACACACATACACCCTTCCTTTATCCTATCCTAAACTCTTGCTTTACCGGTCCCTTTACACAGCAAGGTCATCCGCTAACACAGGAGATGGTCCTGCTTTGAAGAGGCAAGCACTTGGCATGTTTTGGTTGGCTCTGCCACCCCTTTTCGGTACATCCACTCAGTGTCACAGAGCTTGCCATGGCACTTCGGTGCATGTTATTTCTTCTGGCCAGAACATACTTCCTAGTCTGTTACATTCACTTAGGTGATCACTCCTTCTGCTTCAGATTTCTATACCAATGTCATTTCCCCAGAATCTTGCCCCAGAAAAGCTTCCCTTAGCCTTTTCAGTAGGGAAAACTGCTATTATAAACATTCTCTACTAACACACTCTCAAACTACTAGTCTCTGTTTTAAATTTACTTATATGACATTGTTTTTTTAAAAAAGCATGCTTAACTGTATTGTCAAGTGCATTGGTGAGAGGGTGTCAGATTCCTTGAAACTAGAGCTGCAGACAGTTGCGAGCTCCAGTGTGGGTGCTGGAATTGAACTGGGGTCCTCTGGAAGAGCAGCCAGTGCTATGAACCACTAAGCCATCTCTCCAGTCCAACATTTAATTTCTAATTATACTATTGGAATACAAATCATATAAGCACAAGGCTGTATTTCTCTTCTTTTTAGGCAGCGTTGAATTTGTGTTGCAGAGAGTTAAATATACACAATAAAAATATAAGCACAAACATAAAAATGAGTGAAAAACACAATCTGTATAAGGTGGCAAGAGAAGACTTCTAAATATGAACACAATATTCTAAAAAATTTACATTGTTATGATCAATAGTGAAGGACTCAATAAGCAGATGGGCATGAAAATCTATTGTGACACAAGTAATTACTAGTCACAATTAAAACACAGTCCACGATTTTAAAAAGTACATAAGAAGTTATGTGAAAAATCAATGACAAGAACATTTGCTAGACTTTTCTGTTCTGAGAAACAGAAGAAGATAAACTCTCAACAGGTTTAAGAATAAGAAGGGGATTTGATGGTTCATTTATTTTGCTGGTCAGAGAGGAAGAACGAACGGCTTTAGGGGCAGCTTTATTCAGAGTATCCTTAGTGGTTGAGCTCTCTCTGATTCTTCCTTTCCACTACACTAGTTTTGTTCTTATCTCTACCTCTGGTGGGTAGATGGTGACAACTCTCCTGGCTTCACTGTATTCCTGAAGAAAGAGATGATCTTTTCATTGCTCAATCAGTAAAAGTCTCAAAATTTACAATGACATGCCTAGTTGCAGAACCAATCCTCCAGCAGCCATGGCAGCTAAGAGAATGTGATGTTCAAACTGCCTGCCACCTCAATTATGAACTCATCTTTAGAGCTGGAAATGTCTCCCAAACCTACAGGTACTTAGTGTGAGGGAGGAATGAACCACAAAACAAAGCAGAAGCTGGTGTCTCAGTGCTTCAGGAGTGAGTGACATAGTAGGGATTCATTGCTGCTGATAGTTGGGTAAACAAAGTCTTCAAAGAAAATTAACCCTCTCACATAGAGGAGCAAAGTCAACAAGGCCACTGGGGCCTATGTGTTTGGGGAAGGTTTCTGGAAGCGAATTGAGACTTGAAAGATGGTAGGAGTTACCTTAGCACCCTCATCACAGCTATTATCACTGCAGTTGACATTCATTGAGGACTTAACCATGTTACAGGGACTCACTGAAGCCTGCTACACTCATCACTTTTCCCTATCCTCCCCTAAGCCATTTGATCTGGCTATTATAGTTGTTATTTGAGACCTTCGAAACAGTAATTATTTACCTTTGAAGAATTTGTAGCCAAATAGCAAGTGGGTGCAGGTGAAGGGGTAACAGAAAGGGACCAAGGCAGGGTAGCAGGGGAGGCTGGTCTATTATAGTGCTCTTGATGGAAGAAGAGGACAACGCATGGGGAGGAGGGTATTCAAGTGAAGGTATTTCCTTTTGCTCCTTTTAATAAGGATTGAAGTGAATTTGGTCATATGCAGAGTGAATTAAAGAGATTTGTGGAGAAGGAGGTGTGGAAGATGAAGCCAGTACTTATTAAATTTAGGAAATGGGTTAAAAGGTAAAGGAAGGACCTCCATGAAAAAAGATGGATCCAGAAAGAAGATGAGAGCTCAGCAGTGACCAAAACATAGTGAGAGATGATGAAAGGAGGGAGAGCCTGGAGACTAAGGGGGGTGATGGGAGGCGGGAGAGCCTGGAGACTAAGGGGGTAATGGAAGGAAGGAGAGCCTGGAGACTAAGGAGGGTGATGGAAGAAGGGAGAGCCTGGAGACTAAGGAAGCCACCTGGCTTTGCACTTGTATTATTTCTATGTCAGTTCCCTTTGGCCAGCTCTTTAACTATAGGATGGTCTGTCTAATTCTGAGTGCCCTGCAGGGAGGCAGCTGTATTTGCCTTGATTAAGTTTTATAGGGTACATTGTTTGTGGTAGCCATTATTTCTGTATTCAAGTAGAAGGGTTTTGGGGGTACCCAGGATTATTTTATAGTCATCTAGTACAGGCCATGTCATTGTCAGGGCATTGGATAATCTACCAAGGAGCACCGGTCTACTTAATCCCAACCCCCTCCAACCCTATGGCTTTCATGATATGCTTTGTTCAGACGAGTGCCTGCCCTTGTAGTCAACATCTTTACCAGGTAAAGGCACTGAAAGATAGATAGAACATTTTAAATTGATCTCTCATCTAATAAGACAATAATGGTCTCCCTCAAAACTCCTTTTCTAAAACACAGATGAGAAAGCAAAGGTCTTAAAGGATATTTCAGAGTTCCATAGTCAGTTTATATGAAAACGAGCAACCCACCAGGTCTCTGACCACTATCATGCAAGCAGGCAGTTAACTGTGGAAACATCACACTTTGTGTCCTTTTTGACAATAGATTATGGTCTCTCTTCCCCAGATATCACCAGAAGTATTCTTAAAGATAGGTGAAAAAATTAAGTGGAAAATTCCAACATCTTCCAGAAGAAGCATGAGTTGGAGGGTGGCTTTCACTGAATCGGAATACAAATATTTCCCTTTCTGAACACTCAGGACATCAATGAGTGTACTTTGGCATGGAAGTTATGAACCCTATTTGTGCCACTGTGAAGAACATGTCTCCCTTCCAAAATCCTTGGAGAATGGGCCAGAGGCTTTCAAAGAAAGGGCATATTACTTGAGATGTGAAAGGCATCACTCTGGGTTTCCATTGCACTCCGCTTTGAGAAAATTCCATTTGGAGCCAACTGTAAATTAAACTACAGCAATAAAAAGGTAGTGTGAGCTATAGCAAAGGAGACTTCTTTACTCCTAAAGAATGTTCTTAGTACCTTTAAATGTTTGCATACCAGCGACCTTTGCTTGCATGCATGATGTGGGAACCAGAGGTCTAAAGAGTGCTGAGAATACAGATGTTAAGCCTTGCTCTTGACTCAAAGTCAACCAGAACTCGTAGGAACTTGTCTTTTAGAGGGAAAAACGGCTGAAAGCAGAAAGAAAGGAAGTGGAGGATTTAGTTATTATGAAATATCGACTCAAAAGGCTCTGGAGAGCAACTCTTTCTATCAAAAAAAGTGACTAAATGCTGATTGTGACCATTTTGTTTTAATGGAATTAGCAATTGTCCCTAAATACCATTTCATAGGAAGAATGATAGAGAAAGAAAATAGGAAGACATGTAAAAGATGTTTGGCATATCAGATAACTTCTAAATGCAGTCTTTCCCATGGAAAAGTTGTTCTAGGACATGTCATTAATTACCAAATCTATAGGTGCTTGGGCCTTACATACCAGTTTGTAGGATTTTTTTTTTAATATAACATGCATAATGTTTCCATATATTCCTGCATACTGCCACATAAACTTTAGCTTACTTGTAATATCTAATGCAAACCAATATAAATAGTTGTAATATTGTATTAGTTATGGAATGACAATAAGTATTACACACACACACACACACACACACACACACCCTTCAGAACATTTTTTTCTAATATGTTCAATCCATGCTTTCTTAAATCTGATGATAAGGGACTCTTGAAAAGGATGAACACCTGTATAGGACACTGTGGTAGACATGATCCAAGGTTACTTTCCATAGTCCCCCTGAGACATTCACACAGTGGCATCAGATACCTACATTTTCTCCAGGTCCCCAAATCCAGAAAATGATCCTTTTGGAATGACTCGAAGCTTGGTGAGCACAAATCTCCTGAAAAGAGAGCGTGTACCACACATTACAATGTACCTAACCATGAGCAGTTGAGTGTGAGATGAATGACATCAGGGCATGGTCAATACACATGCAGTGCCTACCATAATAACAAGGGTTAAAGTTGTTCCCCCTCCTCACAGAAAGGTGCTAGTCCAGGTTCTCTTTGTATGATGAGATGAACATAAGTGGTAAGGTTCTTACCATTGTATTTCAAGGAACACAGTAGGAGAGATGACCAAGCATCATAGACAAAGCCTGCCACTTACCAGCCATGAGACTCTGTATAAAAGTCTCTTCTGTGTCCCTGTATCAGAGACCAACGCGTTGTCCTTTAAGGTCATATTGAGCTGACTTTGCATCCCATTTCTTGGGGTTGGGGGTGGTGAAATGGAAGCAGAAGAAAGCTTCCTTTTGCTCTCACAGTGCACTGCAGTGAGCTCACTACCTGGCAATCCACCTGGTACCACAGGTGAGCTCTCCAGGATCCCGTCTAAGAACAGCCCTTCCCATCCACACTCCATCTTTTCATCTCTGTCCTGGGAAACCACTACATCAAATGACACCTTTTCTTTCTAAGCATTTCTTGCTTCTATTTCCCCTTCTCTGCTGAGTTCTGCCATTAATATAAAAACATGCCATCATCTCCCCCCCCATTTATGAAGTCTTCTCTTTTAGTGTCAGCCATCTCCAGTTTTTGACATTTCTTATTTTTGAAATATCTGTTTCACTCCTGCTAAAAAGAGCTTCCATCAGCTCCTGCTCCACACCTCGTTCAGGGAAAAATCCAAATTATTTACAGTGGCATTCAGAAGCCTGAAGGAGCTTCCAGTTTTCTGTTCCCTAGAACCTCAAACCTCATTTTTTCTCCAAAGTTTCATAAACAGTCTAATTAATAGCAAGAGTTTACAGTGCATGTTTTAGGTACTATATTCAGGTTCATCCTCTCATCAATCTACCTATCTTCCATCTGGCTCCCTTATCTTCTATCCTCTCAAAATTCTCAGCTAGTTTTCTTTCTTTCTTTCTTTCTTTCTTTCTTTCTTTCTTTCTTTCTTTCTTTCTTTCTTTCTTTCTTTCTTGACCTCTTTATGTGAAATGATAATACCCCTGACATGTCCGTTGACTTCCTTTCCTGATTAAAATTTTCTTTATGGTACTTCTAGTATGTTCTACAATCTGTATATTTGCCTGCATATTCACATAATTGTCTTCTCCCTGTAAGTAGTATGAGAGTTCTACAATGGCAGGAATTTTCCTCTGAGCTGTCACCTCACCCGGTCCCTGGCACATTACAGCTTTCTCTACATAGGTTTATGGAACACTAGTACCTGACAGGGAAGCAAAGCAATGAATCTTGGGAAATTCTCCAAGCCACAGTGTTTGTTTGGTTTCCATTCGTGACCACAGACTACCTTGCATGGTTAGCATGGGTGTGGAATTTTCAGACGTTCTGTAGCTGCAAGAGAGTTACACAGGACTTCTATCTTCTTTGCTTGAGCGTGGCTTGAGCGTGGCTATGGCATGCCCCTGCCCGTGATGAGAACCCATGGGAGAGCACTGTCATGAGTCTCTGCTCCAGAGGCCTGACTCTGCTGCCTCACACGAACTCAACTTCTGTGCTTCCAGCAACAGGTCTGTTTTCTAAAATTCTGAGGATCATGACTGCGTCGAGTGGCTCAAAGTTATAGAAATAATAAAAGAGTTTTTAAAAAAATCTCTAAACATTATTACATAAATTGGGAAATCAAACAAAATCAAACCAACCAAAACCAAAGTCACCCGCCAGACCTGAACTCTATACATCTCAATGACCGACCACGTGGTTGGATAGTCATTAGGAACGGAAGTTACGTAGGTCCACAAAGGCCTTTGCACTTCACTACTGAACATTTTTACGAACTTTTACAGTTTTAAAAGCTCAATTTTCACTTTCTCTGGAAATAAATCACAACACATGTCATTTAAACATGGGTGGCTGTGCTTGTATAAAAGTATCAAAACTTTTTAAGAGCCTGAAGTAGGAAACTTGATCCCAGATGTTATTCTGGTGTGTGCAAACCAGAATTTGAAGATAGAGAGAGCAGTGTTTGTTCCACAGGATTTGCAGATTTGGTTACCAAGGAATTTGTATATGGATGCCAAACTGGTCCATCAAGTAACAGAGGGTACATGCAAAGGCTTTCCCTTCTCCCTCCCTTTCTCCTCTCACTCCCTTTGTTTCTTTTTCTTCTTCCTTAGCCTAACCTCTTCTTTCCCTCTGAATTAATTTTCCTTCATTTTATATGCTTTCCAGGAAGAAATGTATAGAAAATAGAGACCAGCGCATTTCCAATGATATCACATCCAGAAAAAGACTATAATTTGTGAAAGCTATAAACCCTCAGATTGAGAAATCTCAAGCTGTCCCAGTAAAAAGGAACTAAATTTTGTTGCTAGAGATCTGAACATGAAAACCGTGGATCCATAAGATAAAATATTTTTAAAGCACACAGAGAAAAAGGCAAAATATCTTCAAAGAAAAAAATTAGAAAAGTTTTAAAATATGCCTTCAAAAGTATTAGAGAATAATAATTGCCAGTTTAGAATAATATGACCAGAAAATTATCATTAAAATGTGAGGGTAAAGTAAAAATTCTTGTTCAGAAATTTAATTAGATGTTAAAAAACTTTTAGCAGAATAATTCCTTTAGATGATAAAATTTAGCTCAGTAGGAAGACAGGCAAACATACACACATACTCTCTCTCTCTCATACACACACACACACACACACACACACACACACACACACCATGGAGGAACATAAATTTGTACCCCTCATTGTCTAGGTAGGAAATCATAATGGTCAAAAACCCTACAAAGTCAATAAGATTGCTTAAAAATATTGATCCTGAACTAGGTCACAAAGCAAATTAGTATAAAAATGAACAACTTTCTTTGGAAGGAATCAAATTACTAGTCACTTAGAAATTATTTGTAAGACAACCCCGAGATTCCACCTCACACCAGTTAGAATGGCTAAGATCAAAATCTCAGATGACAGCAGATGCTGGCAAGGATGTGGAGAAAGAGGAACACTTGTCTATTGCTGGTCAGATTGCAAGCTGGTACATCTACTCTGGAAATCAGTTTGGCAGTTCCTCATAAAATTGGACATAGTACTATCTGAGGGCCCAGCAATACCACTCCTAGGAGTATACCCAGAAGATGTTCCAACATGTAATAAGGACGCATGCTCCACTATGTTCATAGCAGCCTTATTTATAATAGCCAGAAGCTGGAAACAACCCAGATGTTCCTCAACAGAGGAATGGATACAGAAAATGTGCTACATTTACACAGTGGAGTACTATGAAACTATTAAAAACAATGAATTTATGAAATTCTTTGGCAAATGGGTGGAACTAGAAAATATCATCCTGAGTGAGGTAACTCAATCACAAAAGAACACAGATGGTATGCACTCACTGATGAGTGGATATTAGCCCAGAAGCTTGGAATACTCAAGATACAGATAAGAAACCACATGAAGCTCAAGAAGAAAGAAGACCAAAGTGTGGATATTTTGGTCCTTCTTAGAAGGGCAAACAAAATACCCATGAAACGAGTTACAGAGACAAAATGTGGAGCAGAGACTGAAGGAAAGGCCATCCAGAGACTGCCCATCTGGACATCCATCCCATATACTGTCACAAAACGCAGACACTCTTGTGAATGCCAACAAGCGCTTGCTGACAAAAGCCTTATATAGCTGTCTGCTGAGAGACTCTACCAGTGCCTGACAAATACAGAGGTGGATGCTCTCAGTCAACCATTGGACTGAGCACAGGATCTCAGTGGAGGAGCTAGAGAAAGGACCCAAGGAGATGAAGAGCTTTGCAGCCCCATAGGAAAAACAAAAGTATGAACCAATCAGTATCCCCAGAGCTCCCAGGGACTTAACCATCACCCAAAGAAAACTCATGGAGGGGCTCATGGCTCCAGCTGCATATGCAGCAGAGGATGGCCTTGTCAGTCATCAGTGGGAGGAGAGACCCTTGATCCAGTGTAAGCCAGGGCCAAGAAGTGGGAGTGTGTGCATTGGTGAGCAGGGGAAGGGGAGAGGGGATAGGGTTTTCAATGTGGAAACCAGGAAAGGGGATAACATTTGAAATGTAAATGAAGAAAATATCTATTAAAAAAAGAAACTATAATTCTAATTTTACATTTTGTTCTTTGGCTGGTTAGTACTATGAGCAACAAAAGCAAGCCAGAGCCACAGCCAGAGCCACAGAAGCCATCAGGATAGGGAGGAGACTACAGATACTTTATAGCATTTGTTTCTAGAAATCATTTGGCAATTGATTTTTGGCTACATTACACCATCAAGGATACTAAAAGCTAAGACTGCTCAATTACTTTATATACGATGGTATAGTGTGTGCATCTTTCATATATATATATATATATATATATATATATATATATATATATATATTCTCCTGTGTACAACTGCATAAACCATCTCTAGGTTACTTATGATAACTAGTTACACTGTATTATTTGGGAGACATGACAAAAAGAGCTTTGTACAGGTTTAGCATTAAAAATATTTTTGACTCATGGTTGATTGGCTCTGTGGATGCAGGTGGCTGAATATTATGAATTGGCATTGCTTTTCTGGATATAAGTATTCAAAAGTTGCATTAGCTATTCATCACATTGTCATTAAATAGATTTTGGTTAGATGACTTTGACCAATCACAGGCCATTATACTTATTTCAGCATGCTCAAGGCAGGTCAGGCTAAGCTCTTACATTTGTTAACTTTAAGTGTGATAATTTTTTTAAAATTGAAGATATATTTATACAGTATATCTAATTATGTTCCCCTCCTCCTCTCAGATTTTCCCCACCTTCCCAAATAAATTTTTAATTTTAAATATTGTTAACTTTAAAATCAGTTTACCCAGATGTGCGTCAAGAAGCGTCTTTATTGATAAAATTTAATTGTAATCTATATAAAGTTTTCATTCTATATTTGTGAGGTTAAGCTTTTCTCTCCTTTGTGGGTAAAATGGACAAGAAGAGTTTTGTTGTAATAATTATGGTTTAGTGTAGTGTCTTTAAAATCCCATAGTTGTAGGGTCTAGAAAAATGATTTATCAGTTAAGAGCACAGGCTGTTCCTCCAGAGGACTTGTGCTTAATTTCCAGCACCCATTTGCTGGCTCACAACCATCTGTAACTCCAGCTCCAGAAGATATGATACCCTCTTCTGGGCTCAGCAGGAACTGTGCACACAGGTGCTATACAGACATGCATGAAGGCCAAACACGTACACCAGTAAAATAAAGATAAATAAAAATTTAATACCCTCACAATTCTATCATTTATTACAATTCTTATCTATATTTGACTGTTTATTGATGATAATTGAATTAATAACACTGTAAATTTTATTATCACACAAATTTTATCTTAATCAGAAATGTCTAATAATTCATTATGACTTAGTTACTCTAATTCTTTTCAACTAATTTCAAAGGAGTGAGCAGATTTCTTCTAAGTTAAGAGCAAATATAAAATCATTATTGTTGGTAAATTTTCATTTTAGGAATAAATAACATAAAACTAACAACAGCTTTAAAACACATTTCAACATTTAAGTTAGTTTTGAGAGAGTAAACAGAAAAACAATGCAAAGAAGTAAGAGCAGTAATAAAGTAAAACTGAGAATAAAGAGAATTGACAAAACCAGAAACTCACTCTGTGGGAAGAGTAATAGTATAGAAATAAAATGTGTTTTTGTTGCACAGGGGACACACACACACACACACACACACACACACACACACACACATATGCACACACCACTCACACACATCACACACCCACATACACTCATATACACAAATACACTCACACACACATACACACACACTCATATACACTAACACGCATACCCCTACACACATCTACACTAAAACACACACTAAAACACACACTTACACACACAGATACTTACGTACATACAACCAAACTCATATACACCACATTCATACACATTCACATACACACACTCATACACATTTACACCATACACACACACTCAAACTAATACATAGTAAAACACACAGACACTAATATACACACACAGTCTCTCTCTCTCTCTCTCTCTCTCTCTCTCTCTCTCTCTCTCTCTCACACACACACACACACACACACACACACACACACCACTAACTTACAGTTACACATAGAGACTCATACACATACAGTCACAGGAATGGAGTCTATTTTAAATACTACAGATATGATAGAGCTTAAATGAAGCAACTCTAAGAATGTTTTTTAATAATAAATCTTAAAAAAAAAAGCAGACAGCATAGAAATGTTTTATAGAAACAGAATTACGAAACTGTCTCAGATAGATAAGACACCAGATAGTTTGTTAGTTACTAACAAATTAGATTGATAGTTTAAAAACTTTCCACCAAAATATTGTACTGTGCCTCTTTAAGGAAATAGGAAAATTCCAATCTTGCATGAACTACTGAAGGCACCACCATAGTGAGACAAAGAATGACCTCCTCCCATCTTATATGGCTAATATAAACTGGGAGCAAAACCAGAGAAGGACATAATAAAAGACTGAAAAATTTTAAGAAAATCTTGTTAGTATAAGTATACAACCCGAAATAACAGCAATAATATATGTGCCTTGCAGTATAAATAAATAATAAACCATTATCAAAATTGGTTTTCCCAGAATTAAAAAATTGCCATATATTAGAAAATTCTGTCAAATAAAATTGAACATTTGAGAAAAAGTCTAATTCCTTTAATAGGCATAGAAAATGTGTTTGATGAAACTGATGTGAACCATGACAAAAAACTTATTTAAAATGTATTCTTCTTTCATCTATTACATCCCAGAATACAGTTTCCCCTTCTTCTATCCTTCCCAGTACCTTCCACCACTTCAAACTTTCTCCAGATCCACCCCTCCATTTTCCTTCAGAAAAAAAGTGGCCCTCCACCAGAAAGATGCATATTTCATTTTTAAAAAAGTGTAAGATCTGTGAAATGTTCGCATCTTCGCAGCAGATCGGATGATCAGGATGCCTAAGGAGGGGCAGGTATAATGGTTGGCTTCCTGGTATTACTATGGAAATGGGAGTCAGGGTTCAGAGCTGAGAGAAGGGTACATTCTCCATGGGTTCTAAGGTTTTTTAATTCATTCTTCTTTTCTCTTTGATGAGACTCCCTGCCACCTATGACATACTTCCCTTGTCTTGGTATTTGGAAGCATAAAGAACCATCTTTTCAATGATAGTTGTCTTCAGACCTGTTGGTGTCACCACGTATGAATAATGAAGCCTTTATTTCAAAACTTACAGAGATGTTGACAGTATCTCTGTAACAAGAGGTAAGGCAGTGAGTGATCAGCACTGTCTCTAAAATATGCTATATTTTAACAGAGAACCGAGAAAGGGTGGCCAATTATTAACACCTAGCCAGGTGACTGATATTTGATGGATATTTTTATGTCATTCTGTATTGGAAATAGTTCATGATCAACATTGGAAGACTGAAATTCCTGCTATTATATATCCCAAGCACCTTTTATTTTATTATTTTCTTTATTTACATTTCAAATGCTATCCCGAAAGTTCCCTATACTCCCCCTGCCCCTGCTCCCCTACCCACCCACTCCCACTACTTGGCCCTGGCCTTCCCCTGTGCTGGGTCATATAAAGTTTACAAGACCAAGGGGCCTCTCTTCCCAATGATGGCNGATTAGGCCATCTTCTGCTACATNTGCAGCTAGAGACACGAGCTCANGGGGTACTGGTTAGTTCATATTGTTGTTGCACCTACAGGGTTGCAGCCCCCTAAAGCTCCTTGGGTACTTTCTCTAGCTCCTCCATTGGGGGCCCTATGTTCCATCCAATAGCTGGCTGTGAGCATCCACTTCTGTGTTTGCCAGGCACTGGCATAGCCTCACAAGAGGCCGCAATATCAGGGTCCCTTCAGCAGAATCTTGCTGGCATGTGCATTAGTATCTGGGTTTGGTGGCTGATGATGGGATGGATCCCCAGATGGGGTGGTCTCTGGATAGCAGAGTTCAATCTGTCTTTGGAGAGCAGCACATTTACCTTACTCTGGTAGGGGCAGAATACACATAGAACGTTTCTGAAAGCACGGACAATTTACCAAGATACTCTAAAAAGGAAATGTTCTTAATTAACTTACAAGTTACTCAGTGTCCTTCTGTGATAAATGGGGTCGGTGGGCTCTGCATTTCTTTCTCCCCATGTTGGGGAGCTTTAGGGTTTTCTTGAACTCGATCTCTGGTCACAGTAATTCATATCTTTGGAAGACCATTCATCCTTGGCCAAGTTTAATTTTTCTTTCTGGCTTAAAGATTCCATAAAAAGCTTTCTGGCAGCCTGGATAACAGCCAATATTCTTTTGGAGAAATCTGCCTTTTTTATGATGGCCCAAGTGTAAATGACACTAGGCTCAATGATCTTTGAATTTCACATGAGTTTAAAATTTGCAGTGAGAACAGCTTGACAAAGGGTACACAGGGAAGGGAATTCATCATCCTCCTGACCCTGCAATGCCACAGATTTTCATGCTTCACAACTCTTTAGGTCAACTCCTACCCCAATTAGATTTCTGGGCATGGTTTTACGGACACCACGTAAATAGGAAGACTGTACTAAGTAAATAGTTCAATTAGAAAGAAATAATAGTGCAAGCAACAGGAATTAACTATTTTTCATGACCCAGCAGATAACCAGACTGATTTTAAAGTAACTTGGAAATCTAATTGGTTATATTTCTTCTGTTGTTATCCATGAGTCTTAGATCCACGTGCTGAGTAAGAATGTTACTTGATTCATGGACCAGTAAATGGATGAAAGGATAGTAGATATAGATAGATAGATAGATAGATAGATAGATAGATAGATAGATAGATAGATAGATAGATAGATAGATAGGTAGATAGGTAGATAGGTAGATAGATTAGATTTATAAATGGATGGACAGATGATCTATAGTATATGGGTATAAATATAGATACGCCTGCTAGGTATGAGTAAGAAGGTCAGAAGGCAACCTCAAATGTTAGTTTTCACTTTCTACCTTGTGTGTACAGGATTTCTTCTTGTTTGTGCTACACATGCCAGGCTAGATGACCCGTGAGCTCCTGATGACTCTTGCATCTCACTATCTCACCTCACCATAGGGGTGCTGAGGTTACAGAGTCACTACAATGACCAGATTGTTGTGTGCTCTAGGAATACGAACTTAGATCCTCACATTTGTATAGCAAGGGTGCTTACGCCCTGAGACTTCTCCTGAGCCTTCACCTTAACTTTCTTTTTAAATAAAAATCCATTATGCTCTTGTATAAATCCAAACTGCCTAGGATAATTAGATATTTGCAAATGTCCTGACGCTATGTGACGCTACCCTTTGTAAAACACATGGGAATAGGTCTAGCCAACATCAGTTCATCAATTGCCTTCAGGTTGTATAAGGAAATATAGACTTAGCCTTCATTATCTCCCAGGGAGGACTCTGAAGAGAAGTACTGATGTTCTCTGATATCTCTTCAAGGTATGGAATCTGTTCAAGCCACGTGTGGGAGGTAAAAGGAAAGCTAGTTAAGGCGGTTAACATGTGCTTCCTGTTATTTGAGGGGCAGAGAGATAGAGGAACCAGAACATGACTCAGCTGTGACCTAGGAAGCGGCTAGCTACTTCGGGGGGTGGGGAGGACATTTCTGATCCACAGAAAATTGGGTAATGCTGAATTTTCCCATGACGTAGACCTGGGCCTAACAGATTGGAGATGCTTACCTTGAAAAAGTGGACTTTTCTGTACACTGGGTTTGTCCCAGAAGGGAGGCTGTGAGTGGTGGATGCCTGAGGGGCTCTTCAGGGTCAGGAGACAGCTGAGTCCACAGCAGCTACCTGAGAATAGTAACTGATATCTGGCTGGATCCTTGCCACACCCTGAGGGCTACCAGGCCATTGGTGATATAACTGAATTCCTTTCCTTCCAATCCTTCTCTCTCCATAGCACAACTCACTTGAGATCAGAAACTATAGCAACTGTTAGGGGAGGTAACTTCTTTACCAGGTTTTATTACCAAGCCTATAGTGGTAGGACCATGAAATAGGAAAACTGAAAAAAAAAAAAAAAAAAAAAGCCAATAAACAAAAAACGGTGCTTAAATAGATTCAAGCAGTAGAGTTTTAACATTAATAATGGCAGTAGGCTTTTATTTTGTTTACATTAGTGGGATAGCAATGGTGTCACCCTATAGCTTCATCAGGAATTAAGGAAATAAGAGGCAAAAGAGGAAATTAGTCTCTGTGTTGATTTCTGGGTTATTAACACCCCAGTCTTGAAAAGATAAAGGTATCTCCTTTCAAAAATTTAATTTTATTATTTTTTTTTGAGACAAGGTCTCTCAATTTCTCTCTCTCTAAATTTCTCTATCGATTTCTCCCCCCACCCACTATCTCTCTCCAAAGCCTTGGTTGTCCTGGACTTCACTATGGTAGTCTTTGAAGTCACAGAGATCCACCTGCCTCTTCCTCTCCAGTGCTGGAATTATACATATGCCACTATGTCTAGCTAAAACGCATCTCGTAGGCATCCCTTGGGAAGCCCCCTGCGTGGGAGAAACCGTATTCTGAATTCGAGCAGAAGAGTGAATGAGAAAGCGTGCTTGCTTCTTGTCTTAGGGTTCTCCGGAGGAATCTTCTGTAATGATGGTTGCTCAAGGATCTGATTCAAGCATTTCCTCACAGCTGCTCAGAGTCTGAATATCCTTTTACTTCTGTGCCCTCCCCCAAACCTTGAGCAGGCTGGCTCAGACCTTGTTTGCCACAGTTGCTAGCTCACCTGGGGTGGAGTCTTCCCATTTTTTTTGTCACATCTGCAGCTTCCTGCAAGAAGCTACCTGCTGAACAGCTGAGCTTCTTTTCCTGACAGATTCTGACAAAGTGATCACCAGATCCTGACATAGTGGGGAATGGGTTCCCCCCCCCCCTTTATAAGCTCAGACTCATAAGTAAACATTGGGCCTTGATTAGAGAACTTTGTCTTGGCTCCTTATTTCTCTCACTGCCTTTCCCATCCAACCCCATCTTTCCGTTCAGGAGCCCAGGAACCCGTGGCCCTTGGAGGCTACATACTTCCATTTCTGTGGCCTTAGCTCAACATCTGTGCTATTTGATAGCAGACATGAATTTATCTCCTCCTTCACACAACCTCCCAGCAAGGCTGGGAGCCTTCTCCTCCCCTTTGTTGACACTGACCATGTTCGATCTTCAGTTATCTTTTCTTGGCTGGCCTGAGAGCTTGAGACCTGCTCTCTTTATTCTATTTACATATGAATGTTCTCATTAGAAAAGCACTGTGGGGAAGAGAAAAGCGAACAGGCAAAAATCTTAGAAGTCTGAACCCTGTTCTCCCTGTAGTTTACATAGCATGTAAGTCCCAGCTGTAAATTATCAGGTTAGACCAGGTAAGTTTTACAATAGGATTATGCAACGGGATCATATTCATGCTCTTTTTATTTTAGTCTTCTTTTTTTTCATTTTTTTTCTTATTATTTTCTTTATTTACATTTCAAATGCTATCCCGAAAGTTTCCTATAACCCCCCCCCCCACGCCTCTGCTCCCCTACCCACCCACTCCCACTACTTGGCCCAGGCCTTGCCTTGTGCTGGGTCATATAAAGTTTGCAAGACCAAGGGGC
>NC_034607.1:54673476-54679733 GCF_900095145.1 Mus pahari
TAAATTTTGTCTCTGTACCTATATCCTTTCATGAGTATTTTGTTCCTTATTCTAAGGAGGAATGAAGTATCCACACAATGGTCATCCTTCTTGGTTTTCAAGTTAAAGAAACAATTTTGTATTAATCACTTATCACAGAAAGAATCCATTCTAAGGCATGACAGAATAAAATTTCATTTACTGTACCAAAGTCACAATGTCTTCCTTCCCGTCTCTCTACCATCACTCAGGTCACTGTCTCAGCCCATCATCTTGTAGCCTTGCCTAGGAACTATGCACAGGTCATCCAGCCTGGTGCCTGTATCTAGTCTGTCTCATCTATCACGTTTAAGGAGCTGCTCCTAAACATGGCTTGCCACTCATTCATTTACCCAAAGAAAGATGTAACAAGCCAAGAAACCCAAAAGTGCCAATGTCCCATTCATTATTTTCACCACTGTCTCTGAATTCTGATTCAGTGGTCACATTCTGCCTCTCATTTGCCTTAATCCACACCCAACTACATGTCTTTCTAATTAAAAACTGTAACATTTCCTGTAATAGCTACTGTGTATAAATTCATATCTCATTAGACTTTTACCACTTATTAGCTTAAGCTGTATTTGTTCTAAAATAGCATCAACCCAGGTCCTATAACGCCAGCCATCTGGATCACAGGGACTTGTGTGGAACCTAAATGGTTTAGTCAGCATCTTATCTATTCTAAGTCTAGCTTAATGGTGGAAGACGTGGGCTGATGTTTATACTGGCAATTGTTCTACATCTAAGGCAACTGACTATCTCATATTCTAAACTGTAAAAGTTTCTAGACCCCTTAAAGCTAGTCTGACTATATTGATCAGTTATTTCTGAAATAAGATCTAGAACAATTTCGAATCATGAAGGAGTTGAGCTTTCTAGGAAATTTAATACAGATATGCTAGAAATATACAAAGTATTTTTATGGTATGACAGAGAAGTTCGTTTAAAGTAAAAAAAAAAAAAAAACCTACATATTATTGGCTCAGGAATGAAATCTGAGCCAAGACATGTTTTCTTCAGCCCAGACAGTATTTTAAAGAAATTTGAATTGGTTTCCAGCACTTCCAATTGTGAGATTTCATCTAAAATGGAAGACTTATGGATTTTCTTGAGTACATGGAAGATGTAGTGTGACTGGGCTGCAGTCTAAATAATCATGGGTGGGATGGCACTGGTTAAATGACACCTTACACTGCCACATGTTGCTCTTCTGTCAGTGTTTGCTGACATCCTGCTCTATGATTTAAAACACTGAGTTTGGGATTTCTGGTGCTGGAAAAGCTGTATTCTGTATGAGCCAGAATACTTCGGAGGCAGTGGTTCTCAATCCTGGTCAGATATTATAATCCTCTGATAGAAATTTTTACTACCTGTGCCTGAGCTTCAACCCTGGAAGGGTCTTGGCTTTCAGTCATCCTTAGTTTAAAAGCTTGCTGGGGGTCTTGGTTGCATGGTAAAGTTGAGAACACCTGCTCTAAATGAAATCAAGAGTAGGCAGCAAGCTGCTCTGTCTGGTTGGTAAGCAGTTGGGAGATACTGGGAGTATGATGGGGTCAGTTTCACTAAGCTCCCGTTATCTCTGTTCTTTTATCTTTCAGAATGTGGTTAAGGGACAGTCTAAAGCATTCTTGACAACTTGGCAGCAAGAACCTAGAGTTAAACACTACTGGGATTGACACACAACTAGTCACTTAAATGAATAACATATACACATTACCGTGGACACCACCTTTGATTAACAGAGCTAGACTTATGGGTAATGGGGTCAGCAGATGATGAAGAAGACTCTGTCAGATGCGATACTCATTGTAGACAGTACAACTGAGCAGGTCACCTCGCAGAAGTAAAGTCATCAGTCAGAAGGGCGACAGACAATGCCTGCTCAAACTTTTCTTCTTCCTCTATTCAGATATGAGACACTGCTTTATGTGTTGTGTCACAGTGGTATAACAACAACAACAAACAAAACCTAAATTGTGTGCCATAGGAGTTTAAGTTCTAGCAAGAGATAAGAGCAAGGAGATGCATCTAAACCAGGGCAGGAATGGTTATGGAGTTAAAACAGGTTCAGTAATGCAGAACATTATAGGAAAAGGATGAAATATTTCTTTATAATTCTATGGATACATACATGTATTCATACACACATGGCTGGGAAATGTGAAGAAGGTGAGAGATATCTGCCATTAATTACTTTTAAATAAATTTTGAACATATTGTCCACAATTTCTAATGTTCTTTGGGAATCTAGTAAGGAAGATATATTTCCTTCCCTACCAAGTCTGTCGTATATGGACATAATCTAATAAGAACAATGCAGAAAGGTGGGTGACAATTTGGTGTTATCTGTGTCAGGTGCTATGTTAAACATTATGTTTGCATTGGCTGTTATAAAACTTAAGAACACCGTAGGAAGTGGCTAATTGTGTCTGTGGTCACTTACAGACAAAGGCACCAGGTTCAGAGTGGTTTGGCAAATGACCATGGCCACAGGAGCAAGTGTTAAATCTGGTTCTCAAATTGAACTTTGTCCCCAAAGCTATGTCTATAAGCCCCTGTCTATGGTGCAAAAGGATGGGGGTGAGACCTAGAGCTGAAGGGGTTTGATGCAGGAAAGTGGGATGCACAACAAATGAGGCTCAAGAGCTTCTTTACAAAGAAGGAACGTGAATGGGGGGGGGGGAGACAGGAGTGTTCTAAGGTCACAGAGATTGAAAAAGACAAGGCCACCCCAAGAATGTTAAAAGTAAGATTTAACCAGAAATCCTTCACAGTGGTATCGTTTAGAAATTTACGCTTCTTTATTTAATGTGTGTAGTAGGGGCATGATCCCCAGGGCATGTATATGGAGGTTAGAGTGCTCTGAGGCTGAACTGACTCTGAGGTCATCAGGCTCGGAGCTAAGTGCTTTTATTTACTCAGCTACTTCACTGTCCCCAAAGTGATTTCCAGGGAGTCATTTTTATCAAATTAATCCAGACTTGATTTTGTGCTGCTATGGCTCCTGAGTTTTGATCTGAATAGAATTTAGGACTTCCCTTCATGGAGTCTGTCAGAGTGAATGAGCAGAATTCCACTTTAATACCTTACTATCCCTATAGACAAATGAAATACAATGGCAAACACACTCTGCCTCTACGCCGTTCCTGTGCTCTCCCTGCTTGATGTCAACCTGATTTAACTATTATTCTTATTGACAACATTTAGCTCACCACAGAGTAATGAAAGGCAACTGTCACACACAGGTCAATCTGGGATTGTTTATGCTCACACAGGAGGGGATTAACCAGGAATCAGCTGCCTTTCTAAGTCCATAGCTCTGTTTGATTGACAGTCACCAATGAGATGGAAAGAAAAGGTGGTCATCATTCTGAGGACCAAAGATAGGTTTAAGTGCTTTATAATGCGTTTATAATCAATTTCCATTTTCTATGTAGATTTTCACACATTTAAACAGAAACCATATGTGCTGAATAATTATCTCTTAGTGAATGCATAGAATACAAATGCCAAACACCCAGACGAACTCTGGTAAAGACAAGAGCAAACACATAAAGCTACTTAAAATTGATTCAAAGAGAAACCAAGATTCAGTGCCCAGAATGGAGCCCTGTCTTCCAATTCACTTTGAAGACCAAAAATATGCTTGAAGGATGACTATTTAGTGATTTTTATCATTGTGATAATCACCTAACAGTAGCTACATATAATTCCTAGAATAACATGTGTGTTGACATTTTAAGCTTTCTCTGTGGGGATGAAAATGAAGTATCTTTTAAAATATTGTTTCTCTGGAATACAGACTGGAGAGTTTTAGCAGTGATCAAGCTAAATAAATCTGTTTTGCATCAGAATAGGAAGCAGTTACTAAGTACACATTGTTTCTCTAGGTACTGGGCATGAGCAGAGCAGGTCCTGAATACATATCTCACACTATACAGGTCTCATTAGGTAGACCTGGATGGCCTAGAACTTTTATGTAGACCAGACTGACCTCAAACATACAGAGATCCATCTACTTCTGCCTCCTGAATTCTGGGATTAAAGGCACAAGTGACTACATGAGGAAAAATTTATCTTGTATAGTGCTCAACTGGTAGACATAAATAGACATGGCCAAAGGAAACACAAGGACTTTTCATTTTTTTAAAAGATGAAATCCATGTGGTAATCGCTATCTCCAGAATGCCTGTGTGTGACAACCCAGCAAGAGCTCATCTGGGCTGCAATGCAGCAGCATAGCAGTAATGCAGCAGTCCTAAGGTCACACCCAGAAAATATCAAGCAGGGTGTGGCCCAAGGCAGAATTGTAGCCACTCTACTCTAAGAAGAACTGCAGGTGGCTTTTGACGACATTCATAGATCTTAGCAACAAATGGTCTGGTTAAAAGAGGACTTTGCACTAAGTTGACTGCAGCATGATGTAAGGTGTGAGTCACCCCTTGCAGATGCAGACCCACACGGCTTTTCTAATTCAAGAGGGTCTAATGTCTGGTTATGGTACTCTGGCCACTTACAGCCCTCTTGGTCTTGACTAAGAGGAGAAAATCTAGGAAAATGAAGTAAAGATAATCAAATACTATGGACAGTCATTATTCAAGGGTCTTTGCCGCATGCCAATTTCAGTTCATGTTATAGTTAAAAACTAATAATGTACAATAAAACTGATATGTGTGCAGGCGTGTGTATTGCAGTATACAAGTGTGTGTGTGTGTGTGTGTGTGTGTGTGTGTGTGTGTGTGTGTGCATAAGCATCACCTGTCAATAAAAATTTGGTGGCCAATGAGCTGAGGCAGGATTAGAAGGTGGAACATCTGGCAGAGAAAGATAGAACTTTGGAAAAGAGCCAAGACCAGGAGATTTTTGTTCCAGACTGGAAGGAGATGGATGAATGAAACAGAGGAGAGGTAACTAGCCATGTGACTGACATGGAATAGATAGGTTATATAAGTTATGTGCTAGCTGCAGAATGAGCCAAAGCTTATGGCCTAGACATTTATTTATAAATAATTAAGTCCTAGAGTCATTATTCTGGGAACAAAAAGGTTGGGTAGAATAGCTCACAGTTACAGTTACGTTTGTGTAGCTATTGCTACAATTAAAATGTAGAACAATTCCTTAACCACAAAAAATTCATGAAGAAACTCTGCCCCTGATTTAACCAGTAACAATGCTGGAACTCTTCTCTGTCACTATCATTCTGTCTTTCAAAACTTTTTACATACATAGTTTTATACATATATGCCTTCTTCCATACTAGCTTCTTTCAGTCAGTATAATAATTTTATATATAAATATATAATACCTTTATATATTTAATATATAATTATATATCATATATATATATAATAAATATATATAATACCTTTATATATTTATATATAATTTTATATCCATATTTTTATAATTCATACCACATATGAATATGATTCATCAACATAATTCATATTCATATATTCATATTCATGATGTTAATCTATTTTAATGTGTAAGACAATGAATATTGTTGTCATCGTTGTTACTGAGGATTCATTGTATGGATTTACCACAATTTTTTCTCCTACTTATTGAAGCACTTTTGAGCTGGTGATTACAAATGGAGTTTTTATAAATATTGATGGATTGGTTTTCATATCATTAATACTTTATTTTTAGGGTAATTACCTACAAGTGAACTTACTGTCATTTGACAAAATACAAGCTTATGTATACATAAAAGGACTAGGCTATTTTACAAGGCAGCTGTACACATGTATTTCTCACTTGACACATTGGAATTGCCCATCCAGCCAACAGCAGCAGCACATATGGTAGTATGAGTTCTGTTTTATTTGCATTTTTAGTTATCCTAAAAGCTGTACAATGTTTACTATATTTTTGGTGGATACTGATGTCAGAACACACACATTTATCATTCTTGTATCATATTTAGTGAAATACCCAATTGTTCCCCTCACTTTTACATTTTCCTTTAAAATATCTTTATTTTATTTCTGTTGAGTCTGGAATGTCCTTTAGCATTCTTGATCTCCCCTACCCCCACAATTTATGTGAATGTGTCTGCATGCTTGCATGTGCATCATGTGCACACAGTAGCCTGAAAAAGGCAGAAGAGAGAAAACAGTTTATCTCATGGAGATGGAGTTATCATCATTTGTGAGAGACCTGATGTGGGTGCCTGGGATCAAATCTAGGTGCTCTGGAAGAGAGCGACTGCTCCTCTTCCTCCTCCTCCT
>NC_034607.1:54680413-54717115 GCF_900095145.1 Mus pahari
GGCATTCCCCTGTACTGGGACATAGACCCTTCACAGGACGAAGGGCCTCTCTTCCCATTGATGACCGACTAGGCCATCCTCTACTACATATGTAACTAGAGATACAAGCTCAGGGGGTTACTGGTTAATTCCTATTGTTGTTCTTCCTATTGTTGACCCTGTGCTCCATCTAATGGATGACTGTGAGCATCCACCTCTGTATTAGTCAGGCAGTGGCAGAGCCTCTCAGGAGACAGCGATATCAGGCTCCTGTCAACAGCTTTTATTGGCATCTGCAATAGTGTCTGGGTTTGGTGATTGTTTATGGGATGGATCTCCAGGTGGGGCAGTTTCTGGATGGTTATTCCTTCAGTCTCTACTCTGAACTTTGTCTCTAATTCCTTCCATGGGTATTTTGTTCCCCTGTCTAAGAAGGATCGAAGTGTCCACACTTTGTTCTTCCTTCTCCTTGAGTTTCATGTGTTTTAGAAATTGTATCTTGGGTATTCTGAGCTCCTGGGCTAATATCCACTTATCAGTGAGTACATTTCATGTGTGTTCTTTTGTGATTGGGTTATCTCAGCTAGGATGATATCCTTCAGATCCATCCATTTGTCTAAGAATTTTATGAATTCATTGTTTTTAATAGCTAAGTAGTACTCCATTGTGTAAATATACCAGATTTTCTGTATCCATTCATCTGTTGANNGACATCTGGGTTGTTTCCAGCTTCTTGCTATTATAAATAAGGCTGCTATGAACATAGTGGAGCATGTGTCCTTATCAAAAGTTGGAGCATCTGCCGGGCGTGGTGGCACATGCCTTTAATCCCAGCACTAGGGAGGCAGAGGCAGGCAGATTTCTGAGTTCGTGGCCAGCCTGGTCTACAAAGTAAGTTCCAGGACAGCCAGGGCTATACAGAGAAACACTATCTCGAAAAAACAACAAACAAACAAACACACAAAAAAAGTTGGAGCATCTTCTGGGTATATGCCTAGGATATAGTAGATTGCTGGAACTTCTAGTAGTACTATGTCCAATTTTCTGAGGAACTGCCAAACTGATTTCCAGAGTGGTTGTACCAGCTTGCGATCCCACCAGCAATGGAGGAGTGTTCCTCTTTCTCCACATCCTTGCCAGCATCTGCTGTCACCCTAGTTTTTAATCTTAGCCATTCTGACTGGTGTGAGATGGAATCTCAGGGTTGTTTGGATTTGCATTTCTCTTATGACTCAGGATGTTGAACATTTTTTTTTTTTTTAGGTGCTTCTCAGCCCTCAGCTGAGATTTCCTTGTTTAGCTCTGTACCCCATTTTTAAAATAGGGTTATTTGGTTTTCTGGAGCCCAACTTCTTGAGTTCTTTATGTGTATTGGATATTAACCCCATATCAGATTTAGGATTGGTAAAGATCTTTTCCCATTATGTTGGTTCCCATTTTGTCTTATTGACAGTGTCCTTTGCCTTACAGAAGCTTTGCAATTTTATGAGTTCCCATTTGTTGATTCTTGATCTTACAGCACGAGACATTGCTGGAGAAGCAACTGTTCTTTATTGAACCATTTCTCCATCCCCCAAATCTTTTCATAGGCATAAATTCACAATTCCCTTTTTTTTCCATATAAAGTTCTCCTATTCCATTTGACCTAAGCTATAATTAAAGAGGTAAAGCCCCTTTTTATTATTGCAGTTTTGTACTAAGTCTTAGTATGATCCAGGATAACATATTTTTGCTTATCTTTGTCCAAATTATTTTGGCTGTTTTAATTTTTCTTTGCATTTAATATGCTAATTATACAAAAATTCTTGCTGCGATTTGGTTGGAAATATGTTAACCTAGAATGATTTGAAGGGAATAGCCTTGGTAAGTCCGGTGAGCTTACAACATTTGGATACAATGTTCCAAATAGTATGTTCTCCATTTTCTCGACTGTTTAAAAGGATCACCTGGGGCTTCTCATAAGTAGCTATATTACATGTGAATAGAGGCAATTTGTTTACTCTTCTTATTTTTCTCTTGTCATCCGAATGGAATGAGTTCTTTTTGTCTTTCATGTCCCATTGAACTAATGAAGGATGCTAGCGCACGATATTAGAGGCTGTGAGAGTGGGCATCTTTGTTTTCATTCTCATCACCAGACCAATATTCCCATCGTTTTATAAGGCTGCTGATTTTTAAGTACTCTTATCAATTAAGGAAACTTCCTCCTAAGAGAGTTGTAGGGAATCAGCAAAGAGAGCAAGCGAGGGAAGAGTAAGTCAAAGCAGCAGAGTGTTCTAAGGACACGCGTGCCAAAGGACAGAATCTTGGAATGCCAGAGTCCAGCTCCAGGTGAGGGTCAGGATGCCTGATGCAGGTGGATGCAAGTGCGGCAAGAAAGGAATCAGACACCAGACACCTTTTGCTTTCATTTCATGAGAGACAGGACATCTCCATCTGGCCTGACCTACTCTGACAACCTGTGCCTCTCACAGGCTTTACTTACACACAAAATCATTTCATCAAAAACTCTAATCATTAATTACGGAATTTCTTAGAGTACATCTTCCTTGATTACATAAAAGAAGCAGTGCTAGGAAACAGCTAATTTTATAAAAATTAAAAGTTGACATTATGATAAAATTAGTTTTCTTTAACTCAATGTCTTTTTTCCTTAAGGTCAGTGTTATAATACCTATTGATACAGAAGTGCTAGACAGGATGTCTCTATTTAAATTTAACCAAGTTAATAAATCAGAAGTTATTTCCTATTACCTGCTACATCAAGCTTACCCCGTATTGTTTTACTAATCTGAATGTTTAATCTTTCTACAGAAGTTCAATCTCTCAGTCCTTTGTTTAATTTTCCATTTTCCTCTTCTAATTTTCTTTTATATTAGATATAAAGCACCATCATTTCTTTTGACTTTTAAAGTATAGTGTGGCCTTTTGGGCAGCACACAAGTATTGCTTAAACGCAGCAATCTTCTTTATTTTTCTACAATATCAGAAAAAGTCCTGAGCTGATCAGGCAACTAGGCAGTTTACTGAGGCAAAATGTTTCTCTGTGCCTTTGTCATAAACCCCTTTTCAAGATGATCCCTATCTTTATTACAGTTCTATAAAGTGTAGATCAACACTGGGGTTCATAGAACTACTTGCTTTGCCTTCAGGAGGGTACCGGTATAAAGGTTTGCCATTCACTCTATAATCAGAATCTTTTCCTCACCTCCTCCGTTTTATGTTACTGAGTCTAGACATAGGTAGAAAGGATGACATGAAATCCTAATTATTCAGTTATGGTTTGTCAGCTCCTGGAAGTTCCCAAAGTTTTTCTTCTTTAATGGTTTTATCTTTTTCTCAAATTCTGTGTCTCGTGCTTATTAATACCACTTAAGTAATAGGTTAGATGGTAGAGTCAATTTCTTGCATATCTGATACTCCCAACAAATTACCATTAGTTTTATTCTTATTAATATCAGCTTTTATATGAATTGTTACATTATCCCAGCCCTAGGCTTCAGTGAAGGACCCTTAAAAGCAAGGAATTCAAATATTAAGCATATCAGAAACACGAATAAATGTTATTTAGCTAATTTCTACCAAGGGTTGTGACAGGTCAGTCCAGGTCACGTTAGCACTGGAGCTCTGCCTGGAGGATGGGATGCTTGGTGCTCACACTTAAAAACCATTTTATTAATTTTTGAGAATTTTATACATATATGCAATATATGATTATCGAATGTACCCCCAATTCTACCTTCCAACTCACTCTGGGACCGCCAAAATGTTCCCCCTTCAATTTCATGTCCTTAAAAAATGTGTCTAATTAATGCCTGTATGGTCATGAATATGTAGCTATCAACCGAAGTATGGGAAATATACCAGTGCTAAAGAAAAAATGACTGTTTCTCCTCAGCCACCATGGGTTGTTAATAGCTCTTCAAATACAGAAGACAAAATCTATTACTAATACAGATAAAGAAATGGATGCATGGATGGGTAGATAGATAGATCAATCGATCGATCGATCGATTGATCGCTAGATAGATAGATAGATAGATAGATAGATAGATAGATAGATCAGAAGTTTCCTTCTCTTTCTAGTTTGTTGAGTGTTAATTCATGGATAGAAGTCATCTGGTTTTCCCATGTTTTCTGTATTAATTAGCATAGCTGCATTTCCTCTTTAGTCATTTCATTAGTTTCTCTAAATTACATCACTTTATTTCCAAATATTCACACTACCTTACACTCCCGAATAAACTCTATTTGGAAATTTTATTTGCCAGTATGCAATTAAAGATTTTATATCTGTTTTCAGGAGAGATTCCTGTTTTCCCTTTTTTTTGTATTGTAGCTGTCTGGTTTTCATAGTGGGGTAATGCTGTCTTCATAAAATGAGATAAAAATATCAGTTAGATCCACTTGTTAGGTAATCTTCATTCTTTAAAATTCCTACTGATTTTCTGTCTACTGATGTACTTTCTTTTTATTGATGTTATAGGATTGCTAAAAAATCCAAATATAGCTTAAATTTGTGTAAAAATTTGAAATTATTTGTATCTTCGACCTCCATGGTCTCTTGTAATGTCTTTTTTATTCCTGGTGGTGTTTCTTGTTCTAATTCCTACTTCACATGGTCGGTACAGGCCATTCTTCCTTCCTTTGATTAATGCTTGTATGATCTATTTTAAATTCTTTCATTTACCCTGATTATAAACAGTGTAGGGTAGATTCATCTTAGAAAACATGTAGCTGAGATTTGTCGCTTTAAATAGATTACAATGGACTTATGTGTAAGATAATTGTCTATATATTTAGATTCTCGTGGACTATTTCTGATGTGTTTTGTGTTTCTTCTAGTTTTTATTATTTCGTTCTTTCGGACTATTTGATTTTTTTTTCTTCAACTTGTATTTAGATTCATAGTGCATAAATTTTTAAGTGGTTGCTTTAAAATATTCACACTTAAATTTTCAGAATCTACTTAGAATGAATATTTTATGAACTCAATAGGAATGCAGACGCCTTGCTGCCACCTAGTCCGTTTAGCCTCCTCCCTGCATGTTATAATTGTCATGGGCATTTAATTTACAGACATTGAAAATACCACCAGGCGTAGCTTTGATTTTTACTTTCAGCCACCTCATACATATTTTACAAATTTAGGGAGAGGAAAGAATGAACTTTTATGTTTTCCCAGGTAGTTTAGATTTTTACCACTTTTACTTTATTGTCAATATTCTAAGTTTGTTTTTGGTATGATACATTGATACATCTTCTGGGTGATGGATTTTCTTCCTGATTGCTATGCAGCAAATTCTTAGGATTTTTTTTTTTTTGGATGTTTCATTTCTCCTCTTTGCTGGCCTGCAATTTACTATGTCACTCAGGTTGCCTTCATGCTTTTTCTCCTTCTCTATCCTGAATGATGACCTTATGTGCACATATTACCACACCCTTCACCCCTAGTAATACACGATATTTTAAAAAACTTTGTTTTTTAAATGAAACTAAAACCTCAACACACTAAAACATATTGGATGTAGTGAAAGCAGTGTTTCGAATAAATTTGCAACTTGGCTAAAGAAGTTGCTCAGATGGAAGAGTATTTGCCTGGTATGCGTGAAGGACTGGGTTACGTCCCAATATTATACAAAGTCAGGCACAGTGGTGCACACAGGAAAACCCAACACTAGGGAGGTGGAGGCAGGATGTTTGGAAGTTCAAGGTTGTGTTTTGTACTTAAGACATTTAAAATTCTACCTGATGCCCATGAACTCCACTTAAAGCACACTCAACACCTTAAACTGCACCCTAACTCTTTGGGCTTTTCTATGTCCACCTCAGTTCCCAAGTAATAATGTGGGGCTTACTTACTTATGAAATAATGCTTAGGCCTTAAGCTAGGTTGTTCCCCATCTAGCTTGTAACTCCTATAACCTGACTGTACTATTCCATGTGGCTGGTTACTGCTCTGGTTACTGCTCTTCAGTTTCATATATCTCATTTCCCCATCTAGCTTGTAACTCATATAACCTGATTGCACTATTCCATGCGGCTGGTTACTGCTCTTCAGTTTCATATATCCCATTTCCTCTGAATCTTGGTGGCGGATCTTCTGCACCTGACTCTTCCCCAGTGTTTCTGTATTTCTGTCAGATGTCCTACCTCCTTTTTTTTCCTGCTTTGCTTTAGGCCATTAACCTGTTTATTGATAGCTGATGCTGTTACACAGTGCACAAGAGATTATCCCTACAGCCTTGCAAAACCTGGGCTCCATATTCCAGCCTACAATTCTGGCTGCCTTCCCATAGGCAATGCTAGCCCCAGGGGCCTCCGGTAAGATCCTGCCCTATGCCAACAAACTCCCCTTTAAAGCTATCCAACAGTTGTAAACTGTACCCAATACTCTAGGTTCCATATCTGATCAACAACTTTGGTAGAAGGTCTTTGCTTTCTTGGAGGCTGTTTCAATTCTAGGAATCCCAGAGACAATGTTGGTACCCAAAACCCTATAGGTTACACAGGTCACAAAAAACCCAATGGGAACACTCTACTAGACCTGAAGACTTGCTGGGCCCCAGAACCCTTGAACATTCAGTCAGAAGACCAGAGAAGAAACAGAAAGCAAGGGACAAACATCCAAAACACACTCATGTAACAAAGGTAGACTCGTAAACCAACACCTAAAAATATAACAAAACCCAACTCAGATGACTAGAGGCCAGCATAAAAACACAATCAACTGGAACCTGGGAAATGTGGTACTACTTAGAGTCCAGTTATCCCACTACAGCAGGCCCTGGGTATTTCAACAGAGGGGAAGCATAAGACAGTGGCCTTACATACAATCTTTTGAAGATGATAGAGTCCTTTAAAGAGGGGATTAATAAATCCTTTAAAGATATATAAGAAAATACAGTCAAACAGGTGGAAGAAGTGAGTAAATCTGTTTAAGACCTGAAAACAGAAATAGAGCTAATAAAGAAAACACAAACTTACGGAATCCTGGAGATGAAAAACCTAGGTAAGTGAACAGGAACTACAGGTACAAGCATCACCAACAGGATACAGGAGATGGAAGCCACACATTTTATGTGTGTATGAATATTAAGTATACTATATGTATTAAGTGATATTTCTTGCTAAAGAAATGCCTCAGTGGATGAAGTTCTTCTTGCAGAAACATGAGGATAGAAATTCAGGACCCCAGAATACATGTAAAAGTTGGGCAGGTGTGGCAGCTGCCTGGAATTCCAGTAGTACTACTAAGGATTTTCCGGACAAGATAGATAGCTAGATTTGCCGAAACTGATGAGTTCCATGTTCAGTAAGAGACCCTGTATCAATTAACAACAATATCACAACCAAAACAAAACAAAACACAAAAAAGAAAAAAGAAAAACAAAAAATAAACAACAACACCAAAAAACCCAAATCAAACCAAAACAAACTAAAACAAACTAAAACAAAACAAAGCAAAACAAAACAAAACACCAAAACCCAATGAGTGATGGAGAAAGACAGCTGGTGTAAACTCTGGGCCTCCACATTCACATGAATGTCTACCCACACCTACACCCATACCATGGACCCATAAATACAGATGCAAATAATTTGTTAGTAGTGTTTTGAAATTCAATGTTATAACTGAGTCTATACTTTATATACTCAGTCTGAAAAGTTCAGAATGTCTTTGACTAATAATGTTTATATTCATGATTTTAGAAAGTGTTATGGTAATATACAATAGCAGTTAGTAGAAACAGAGTTTTGAATTTTCATCTTTTCTCAGGTTTTAGCAGTCTGTGGTGTGAAAGTTTCCTGCATTGCTCATCATCATCATGAAGCCTCTGCTTCTCCAAACTACGCCTCCACATTCGGTGAACTGTAATCACCAGAGTTCATGGGCCAGGTGGAGTCTTATTAGAAAATAAACTTTATGCTAATTAATTTCCCTGAAATATTAGGCTACTGTAAATAATATTATGATTATGTTTAAAGTAGATTAGGCTAATGTATGATGTTTGGTAATACATGATATCTTAATTAATGATAGGATTGTCAGAATACAATCTCATCATCATCAAGAAGCATTGTTTTCAAAGAACAAGATGTAATTTTGTCCTAGATGCACATAGGTTAGTGCAGGAAACATGTATAAATTTACAAAAGAATATGAAACAGGCATCAGCAGCAATAAATATAGAATATTTTGAAGATATGAGGATTGGAACCTAGATTTGATTTGGAGAGTAGGAAAGAAGAAGGAAGGAAAAATAAGAATGGAAGAAGAAGATGAAGATGGAGATGACAACAAAGAAGAAAAAGGAGGAGAAGGAGAATAAGAAGAGACATTTCTAGAGGAAATGATGGGTGAATTGGGTTTTAACAGTCAGTAGATTTTGACCTGCTTAAAAAGAACAATGAAGAAAGATTTAAAGGTAAGAAACCATTTGGTAGTAGAATATCTTATTGGTGTCAAGCACTAAGATTAGGTTACAGGTTCTGGAGGACATAAATAGATACCAGGCTACAGAGATTATACTTTGCCACTTGAATAGTGAAGGAAATGTGAGCATGAATGGGCCAAAAGAAGGAAGGATTAAAAGGAGAGACTGACATACGCTATACCTAAAAATGGTATGTATGCACATAAACTTACACAAATAAAACATATATGAATATATTGTACCTCCTCACATACATACTAAAACTAAGATTTGACTACTCAACTGAATATCATGACTGTTAGATGAGAGAGGAATAGGTAATATTTATATGTGTAAGTGACATCTCGGAGCTCTGCAGTGGGCATTAACTGAGCTTGAAATATACCCCTTATAGAGTAGTATGTTGAAATACTAGTCTCTCAGAATTTTGAGTGTGACCTGATTTTAAAGGAAGGACTTCTCAAGTGTGATAAAGTTAAGATTGGGTCGTATGTGATGAGGGTAGGTCTGATCCACTATGACTGATGGTCTTAAGAGAAGAAAATTGACACAGGAAGGGAGATGCCACATGAAGACAGGTCTCTGGCTGTCACAAGAAGATAGGAACGAGATGTGGAGCCAAGGCTTTCTTACAGGAATTCCAGAGATAACTTTTAGCTTCCAAAACCATGAAAGAATAGGTTTCTGTTATTTTTAATCTACCTAGTTTGTTGTATCAACTCTATGAAACTAACCGTGTCCAGTGTCCAATGAGCATTGGTTCTACAACTCTAAAAACCAATGGAAAAACTGTATCTCTACACAAGGGTTAGCATGAAATGAACTTGGTTATTGCTTCCCGAAAGAATCTTTGTAGGCAAGAAGTTTTCCTAGAATCTTCCCCCACTTGCCTCTATGAAAATTTAATATCATAGGTGTGCTTTCTATTTATTTGCATACTGTATGTTATTTATACCTAAAGGGAGTAAGAACCTCCACCCCCCCCCCCAGGTTCAATATCAAATTGTGTCTTCTTAAAAGCAGTATTGTCCTCTCTAGATAAATAGCTGGATTGTCCTTGGGAGGCAATGGGAAACCCAGATACCTGGGAAAGGCTGGATATAGAAATGTTCCCATTTGCTTTTTTTTGTGCTAAGGTTAAAAGATTACAAACTCATTCTGATTCACACTCAAGGAGCATTGGGGAATTCTCAGGAAACTAGGTTGAGAAACAATGGTATCATCCCCCATGAGAACAAAGGCCTCTGACTGCTCCTTTCCATGCCCAGAACTCTAAGTTTGTTTTGCAAAAGCCCCAGTGTGGAGGAGTAGGACAGATCCAGATGGAGGACAGGGGCCGCCACGCTGTCGGAGGCATCTCAGGATAAAGGACACACTATGAAATGGTGTCTCTACAAAAATGATGGCTTGCCTCTGTGGCCTGTTCATGAGCAGAGCAAGGCCCTGTCTTGTTAAATGAGGAGGGATGTGACTGAAATGATCAAGCCACTTTCCGTGATTCTCTCGATTTCACTGAAATACCAACCTCACTATGATCAGTTTCCCTCTCATGAGGTTCCAGACCAGGCGTAAGAAAACTCTATGCCTAAGATAGAATATGGGCTAAAGAGGAGCCTAGAGCAGAGAGTCGGAGCAGCAACTCTCTTCTTTCCTTTTCATGTGACTATGTCTCCACCAGCTTACCAAAGCCTAAACCCATGGATTATTGAGACTGTGTGGGCTGGGGTTTCCTTATCCCTTCATGAGACACTGAGGAAACTCACCATTATCCTTGCAATTTCAGGGTGTAAAGGCTTAGGGAAGATGATAGTAGCAGTATTCATGCTGGACAGGGAGTCAGGGAAGGTCATTAGGCAGCCAACCTTTAGCTGGAGAAGATTAGAGTAGATTTAATCTTTGTAAAATGCCCCCAGGGCCTAATGACCTCTCCAAGAAGAGTTCTTCCTTGAGAGTGTCAGGTAGCTTTCCTCTGGTGTCCCATTAGGCTGGACAGATTAACAGGCTCCCTTGACAGTGTTGCAGGGTTTTTGTTTTTGTTTTTTTTTTCCAGGTCAGGCAGAGGACTGCTGTATGTTGGGAAGGAACAGTTGCTGATATACCAGGGTCAGCTGCCAGCTCGAACTTAGCTGCTTGGGAAGGATAGAAAAATCCTCCAGTTCAGTCAGAGTTCAGGACAATTCACCATAAGAAAATTCTCCTGACAATGGTTCTGCTCTCCCCAGCCCCTCTTTTCTTTTCTTTTCTTTTCTTTTCTTTTCTTTTCTTTTCTTTTCTTTTCTTTTCTTTTCTTTTCTTTTCTTCTCTTCTCTTCTCTTTTCTTTTCTTTTTTTTTAAAACCCATCAAGGATTTTACAAAGAAAATAACAAAAGCTTTAAAATAATAAAAAATTATAATAAATTGTGGTTTTTCCTTCTTTTTCTCTTCATTTTCTTTTGTGGTGTGTGTATGTGTGTGTGTGTGTGTGTGTGTGTGTGTGTGTGTGTATGTGTGTGTGTGTATGTGTGTGTGTGTATGTGTGTGCACATGTGCGTGTGTTCACAAAGGCAGAGGAGCAGCTCAGTGAGGACTGGGCAGTGAGTAAAACTGGGGTGCATTGTGTGAAATTCTCAAATAATCAATAAAAATGCTATTTTGGGAAAAACCAGAGAACCTATTTTTGCTCAGTGTTCCCTTGGGTTTTAGTCCAATGGTAATCTCACCTGAAGCAGAGTGGTTTGCACAATTAACTAATAAAGGAAAACATTCATAAAGCAATGCTGTGTTCAAAGGTAATCTATGGCATGGGAGAGAATGGAGAGCAGAAGAAAGTGAAGGGGAACAAAGTGTCTTCAACTTGCTCTTCTCGCCCTGATTTCCTGACTGTCATCCAACACAAAGTGTGGTAGAGCGAGAAGGGAGCAGCTCGTCTCATACCAGCAAGTTTTCCAGACATGGCCTGGAGCTATGCTTCCTCTGTTCTACTGGGGAACAGAACACACCTGCAGAAGAGGAGGCCTGCTTTCAAAGCACTACTTGGGACACGTGGAGACTGAGACTAATGTGGTAATAAATATTCAAGAATTAACAGAAAGAAAGCAAGTGGAAATACACGTTTCCTGTTAAGTAATCTGAAAGAGCAAAGTCTGTGGAAGCAGAAGCCATAGCCGTCAGCTCTGGAGAGGTGGTGGCAAGAGGAGCATTCAGACGGGCTAATGGCATAGAGCACATAGATGGGAACTTCTCATTAGCATAGTCTGTTTTCTCAAATTATGACCAGCCTTGAAGACCAACTGCATACTGCTTGTGGGTCCATATCTCAATGATGCCATGATGGCACCCTCATCTCTGGCTTTCTCCATCACTACCCACCACATTGACTATTGAGACCTAACTTTCAGTGATCCAGATGAAAGTAGAGGATTTAAGGCATGTCAAATGATAAACTAACAACCAGATAACTACTCTCTATGTATATATAAAATATACACATATATAATATATACACATATATTTTACACACACACACACACACACACACACACACACACACACACACTTCAAGATCCAGGAGTACAAGGCAATAAAAAATGGAAAAGACTTTCTTTAACAATTGAAGGAGTGCTTGAGAGGAACGATGTGCCTGACTCTGTTGCCTGCCTTTGGATCCCCTAGTTCCCTAGTTGAATTGTCTTGTCTGGCCTCAGTGGGAGGGTAGACTCCGTCTTGCTATGACTCCATATGCCAGAGTAGGTTGGTACCCATGGGCAATTTCCTCCTCTTTGAAGAGAAAGGGAGAGGGCAGTCAGAGAAGGAGATTGTGAGAGTGGGACTGCGAGGAGAGGAGGGAAGGGGCTGTGATTGGGATGTAAAGTGAATAAATACATAAATGAATGAAAGGGGACAAAGGGAAAGATTTAAGTAGGTAACATTAGGTAGGTTTTTGCTTGATCAGAAGGCAGACTCTGCTGTCTGCCTCTGAACATCCAAGGCCTTGTTAGTCCCTGACCCCCAAACAGCTCGTCTCAGTCTCAACACTGATACATTGGGTCTTTCAGGACAATGCACCTCTGTCCTTGCTAGCTGCACTCCCATGCCAGATGGCTGGGAGATGCTGACTCAAGGCCACTCAGCACACAGACAAAGCACTGTTAAGAAGGTCACTGGGATGTGTTGGCCTTGCTTCACCATGCAGACTTGGTCGGATCTTCCGAGTGAAGTAGAAGTTGAGGAATGCTGAATCCACAGCAAGCTGACCTTTCCCTACTCACACCCAGTCAGCGAGGTGGAAAGGAAACACTTTGATCTTACGTGGGTGCAGAGCTCTGGATTACAGGTTGCTGCTCTATAATGAGCAAATGCTGTTCACTCTGCCCTCTGATCAAAGAGATGACAAGTGCGAGCTGTCATCTTGTATGGGGACAGGGGTCTGGATATGCACCTTCTTTCCTGAGGTCTCAAGGAAAGCCTCTCGTAGTGGGGGATGGGTCATCACATTAAGTGATGGTGTAGCATCTTAAGGACAGAAAATCTATATGAGGTGCCTTGTAAGTCACAGCCACACTTGACAGGGGCAGAGTTCTGTAGTTGGCCTGAGACAGTGGTAGTTATCGTGTGGAGACTACAATGAAAGAGGGAAGACAGAACTCCAGGGCTCAATGGAATTAGCTGTACTATTTGGCTGAGAACTGACTCTCAGAATTTAGAGGCAAAGATCGTAATCAGTTAAGGAAGGACAAACCCATGCCCCATGCCATCCAGAACATCTTACTAAGCTTTACCAAATCTCAGGCTCAGGGAGAAGTATTTTGGACAGTGTGTGTAAAACCGCTGTGGCTATGTAGGCTTTCCCCACTGGTTTCTCCTCCCTCTAGAAAAGCATCTTAAGTGTAGTTAAGTCACCAAACATTCCTTGCCTAACGTTATAGTTATATTCCTCTAGTACAGAGCTGCCTAACCCATACTGCTGAGCAGCCTCAAGAGTGTACCTCTGTGAATCTGTGCCTTTTCTTCTGGCTTCTGTGCACCCCTGTGAGGCCCAAGGGTAGCCTTTTTCCCTAAACAAGTTTCTTGCTAACTCTGCAAGAGCCCATCCTTTTCTATATTCCTCTGTATGTGCCAGGACCTTAGAGCACTTCTGTTTGTTTTCTAAAGGAGATAAAGAAACTCTGGAAATGCAGACCTCACATCTCTCTGCAAAGGGAAGGAGTGCAAATTACCTCTACGATGAGTTCCCTGTCCACGATAGCAGCTGTGAGCACACTGTATGATCTGCCTATGGGCTGCCCTTGTGAGTCTTCTGGTTTCCTCTGACTGCTGCTGTTTCTGGAATGCACTGTGTATTTGTATCCTTGCTTTTTATCATGTTATCCCCTCAGCTTGAAATGACCTTCCTTTCTGGTCCTCGGGGGAGTTTCCTCTGTTCTGAAATAATATTTTTTTCATTTGTATACCCCATGCGCAGTGGCCTCCTGCATTCTGAGGCTCTGCAGAGCCTTCTGGAACAAGCCTGCTTGCTGTCTTGCACACACCATCATACAGTGCTTCTCTCATCGCCATGGTTATTGCTGGCCTGACTGTTTTACTCCATTATAATTAGCCCCAAGAGACAGGCTCTGTCCTTCACTCATCTTATGTTTTGAAAATTATAGGTGTTTAGGAAACCCTTGCTGAGGAATAATTGATCTACCTATAATAGTAAAAGAGAAGCTATCTGATTATAAGATATAAAGATTGACAATGCCTAATCACAAAATTACTAATAATGACTACCCTTTATTAGGAATCTGTTGTGTGTCAGAATCTAGTGTGATGCTTTAGTGGTTTATTTCCTAATCATTTTAAAAATAACCACACAAAGTAAGAACAACTAGACTAAATTTTTATAGATGAAGAAAATGAGGTTGAGGCAGACCATGTGACTTCCACAAGTTGATACTGTTTCTGAGCAGCAGAGATGAGTTTCAGACACATTATTTTTGCCTTTAATGCTAAGACCCATTCCTCTATGCCACCAGAGCTCTCAGATGTGCACTGAGATGATTTTGAGAATGTATTTTTTTTTTTTTTGAGAATGTATTCTTTACCTGGGTGCATCAATACTGTGATGGCAAATTTGACTGTTTCAGGAAACATTATTTCAGAGTGCACCTTACGAAGGTGTTTGTAATAAGATTAACATCTGATTCAGTGGATCAGTAAAGAAGGCTTTCTCCTCCTAAAGTGGTGGACAGCATCCAATCATTCAGTAGAACCAAGAGTTAGAGAAAGGTAAAGTCATGTCCTTTGCTTCCTTGCTGGCCTATTTAAACTGGAACAATGGTTTTTAACTTCAGAGTTGGAATTTTCCTAATCAGCTCCATTGGTTCATGCAGAAATTACTATACTGTGAGTTTTCTCCTACATCTCTGTGATCATATGAGTCAATTTCTCCTAACAGACCCTGGTCACATCACTCTCCACAAATATTTATTCTATTATACACACACACACACACACACCTGTCATCTATCTACATATCTATTATCTATCTATTGATTATCTACCTATCTTTAAAAGCAGCAGCATTATAAATATATATAATTTATCTGTCTTTAGCTTATCTATCGATCTTATTAATTCTACTTTCCTGAAGAGTCCTGGCTAATAGAAATGTATACACACACACACACACACACACGAACACACACACACACACACACACATTTACACTCAAGCTCTGAGTCTCACATGTGTTTTCTTCTTCCTTTTCCTTTCGATGTTTTATTTTGAACACTCAAGTCCAACTTAGAGATTTGGTATTTTCATCTCAGACTCTAAGGTAGACTGGGGCTACTTAGTCTTAGTGTTGACTGTATCTCACCTGGAAGTCTTCTGACAGCTGCCTCTCATGGAAAAGCTAAACAAGGAACTTTTCACTGGTTGAAGCAGAACTGGACAAGGTACACTGCAAAAAGAGTAGAGAGATCTTCACTAATATAGGATGCTTATGAAAACCAAACTGAATGGGGAAGTGGGGGGGCGAGGGGGTGCTGGTACCACAACCTGAATTTTGGGGTTTCCACAAAGATGTTTATGACAATAGTGTAGGAATAGACTGGAGAAGACAGGATTACTACTTCAGTGAGTGAGAATCTCACAAGGTGACACCTATCGATGACTTGCGGTATTTCTTGGGTTTGGGAAGATGAGTTGTGGGGTGATGAGGTGAATTCAGTTTTATCTACCTGAACCAGAGAACCAGAGAACTGGCCAAATTCAAACAGCTGCTTGCCACAGAAAGCTCCCCAAATGAGGCTGCACTGTTTACCATACCAGAGGCTCCTGAACCCACAAACAGGAGTGCATTTCTGCCTCAGCTCACCATGGTGCAGAGAAGGAAAGTGGCTGCTACACGAGGATGACAGAAATGAAGTTATAAATCAAGAAAAGAAAAATATACCTTTTAAAAAGATAAATTCTTACATCTTGGTGAAAAGGTAAGAACTGTTAGCAATTAAGAAAAAGCAGCCACCTAGGCAGACAGTTTTGACCATATTAGCAGCACATCCTAAGGAAACATCTGGAGATAGATTGGAACAGATAAGAAGAGGTCAAGGAGAGTATATGTGGAGCCAGACTGGTTTGTTAATATTTTGCAACCCAAGGTTGTTTACACTCTTTGTATTAGTTCATTTTTCTCCAGTCATGACAGCTAACACTAACATTTACAGACGAGAAAACGGAAACAGAGCAGATCAGTTTGAGGAAGTGGCAGCCACAAAATTTGAACACGCAATCTAGTCCTAATACTGATGCTTTTAATCATTTAATAAACTGTTATGCACAATAAGCTCTTCCATAAAGCTTCCCTTGCAGAGCACCTGCCTTGTAAATGACTTGTTTCTAAGTAGAGGTACAACGCCTACCCATATCCCACAGAAAGGAAATTAGCTCAAACAATTCAAACACAGTGGGGTGGGCAGCCATTCCACATCTAGACAGTTGGTGGTTGATTGCAGAGTTGTCATGCTCACTAGGGTTTCAGCTTTGGAGGCTCCAAGGTCTTACCCTTAGAACAGCAGGCAGAAGCCTTTGCACAGGGCAAGTATTCACCTATGTTTTCGCCTGTTTTTCAGAACATATGACACCTTGGCTTCACAGTCCTAGACACAGCTGCTAGTACAGAGTTTGTCACGTCTGTAAGATGTGCTCTCTGCCACACTTCCAGAGTTTAGGATTATTGCTGGCCAGTGGCTACTCAGCTGAGGACAGTGTTTCCAAGCCCCTTATATCCATGCATCCTGGCAAGGCTGTTCAGAATTCTAGCAATAGAGTGGAGTAGAAGAAACACATGGAGACTTCATTAATAAAGGAAATATGAATCTGCTGTTGTGCTAAGCCACTGTGATTAGAGGGGCTGCTTGCTATGCTCCCCTTATGAAGGCGTGATGACACACAATGATGACAATGCTGCTGCTGCTGACTTTGATGATGATTGTTAAGACAGGTAATAATTGTGTAGCCCCCCCCCAGCTAACCTGGAAATCTCTATGTAGACCAAATTGGCCTCACACTCAGAGCCTTGCCTCTGTCTCCAGAATGCCGATATTAAACTTGTATACTCCAACACCTGGCCCTAGAGTGATATTTTTAAATAAATCATAATAAATGCAATATTGCTCCACACTTTATAACCATGTTACCTAGAGGCAGGAACCCCTCCTGAGGCTTTGTCCTGATCAGTTCAGTTCTCACCATCTTGTCCTCATTGAGATACTAGAATGTGTTAGATCTCATGTTGTAAATGTTTTGGGGGGACATGGCTGTGGCTCTGGCAGACAAAGAGCCAATGTATACCTAACCATAGTGTTATTCCATCCTGGTTATTCCATCCTGCCCACCCCCTTGTTCTTTTTATGACTAGTCCTGCACAGGAAATTTTTGTGTTGAAATCTCCTGCCCATTTTTCGCCCCAGGTGTTTTTGCCTTTAAAATGCATTTGGTCTTTGAATTCGGATGGATCATAGTTTCTTCCAAAAGAATAGTAAGTTCTGCTCAGTTCAGCCAATCCCTTCATTTTCTTCCCTCTAAGGAGAAGGAACGGTGGTTTGTTCCTCCATTTGGGTCTCCAAAACTTGAAAAAAATAGAGCTTTTCTGGTAGCTCTTGGAACTGGATAACAGAGGAGGAAGGCTGCCTTGGCCAGGATGGCAGCTGTATTGATTGAGATCATATTGAGGAAGCCTCTCCTGACACAGTTCTGCAGCTGGTGCCCTCAGGGTTCCTCCGCAGGCATCCATTGTGCTCTTTCCCAAAAGGTCCAGGAGCCATGGCAGCGGAGCTGGCAGAGAAAATCTCCATCTTCTTTCCATACTCCAGCTAAGCGAAGCTTCTGCAATGCCAGCGTCACCCTTCTGCAGCTGTTTCTTACAACTGACTGATATACTGTATTTACAGTGAAGGCACAGAGCTCAGCCTGTGGGGTTCTTGAAAGGCTTTGGTGAAGCCCACGGGGCTGGCAGTCTTATTTCCGCAATATTGAAAAGGACAATGGGAAAAGAAAGCGAATCGGCCCAGGTTCCAAGGTGATAGTGAGACTTGCTTACACATTTCTCTCACATCACGAGGCTACTTCTCATACAAACTGAGGTGGATGCTTCGCCTATATGTGTGGGCTCTCTGAAGTTTGGCAAAGAAAAAGAAATCCATTCTAACCATCAGATTTCCATTGACAAAACCACAATAAAGCACACCCAGGGAGCTTCGGAAGAATATGTATATGTTTAATAATAAGGTGAAGCTGGGCAAGAGAAATGTCATTTTGTCCCATCAAAATATGCAGAAAAATGTTTATAGATGAACTAATAATGCCTTGGACTTGCTTTAAAATATTACAGTTTTGTTGAAGGTAAAATAAGAGTAGTCATTTTATCCATCATTGTTACTCTTAGATGCATTTGGTCAATATGTTCTTCTCTGTATACATACTTGTAAATATTTAAGCATTTCAGAACCAAATGGTAATGCTATAAAGATAGACTGGCCCGGCGGAGAAGGGCTTCTCTTTGGAATCTTTATGCAGAAAAAATAGACTGAATTTAAAAGAATATTAGATAAGACAATCCCTGTCAACACTAGAGCCAAACATTCACTGTTCTTTCACTTTTACTCTGGGGATTGAAATATTTCATTCTTAACCTATGAGGGGCTAGTCATTCGGAGTTGTCCCACGAGCTTGCATTGTTGCAGATGATGTGCTAGTTATGTTTATACCTTGTACCAGATGTGCTGATGAGATGATGCTGCATATTTATTTGGATGGAACATTAATGCAAAATGGGTTACTTGGGATCCAGCTCTGAGAACCTTCATTCCATACTGAGTCCCAAATACCTAGTTAGCTGCAAACAGTTAGGTGGAAATGAAAAGTGCTTAAGAGTATGAATGGGGAAGAGTGGGGCAGGAAGTTAGAAGATCCTAGTGGAACAGAAGCAAGGGGTGGAGCTGAGAGAAAGCCTGAGGCATTATGAACACAAGGAAAGATGGAAATGCACGGAAGTGTGCCTTTCACACTTTCACTGCTAGCACTGACTACCACTGACCTTGAACAAGCTCCAGCATGTCTGGTATCTTCAGGCTTCATGTTTTCAGAGTCAGTTCTATCAGACAAGGCTAAGCCATCTCAATGCATTGTTTATCCCAATGGCAAAGCGCAGGATGAGAATCTCTGTGCAGATGTTCTCATGAGGCTCATAGAGTCTGGTAGCCAGTGGAGGTTAAAGGATATACCTTGGAAAAGCTACATTCTAAAACTCCTATGAATTCTTATCTCTTCTCCTGCAGTTTAAGTGGATGTGAGTCATGTAAACAGATCACCCAGCAAGCCCCCACCTGTTGTTCTGGGAAATTTATACAGACAAAGGGATCAGGGAGCTTAACTGGGCAGATTAGGAGGCAAGATTCAAATCAGAAATGCTTCAGGCCTATTTTTGTTTTCCTTATGTCCTAATGCATTTTTCCTCTGTAACTTATACCCACGAACATTATTTCTTCATATCTTTCCCCTCAAAGAAACTGCTCTGATGGCATTGAATAGCTCTACCAGAAACACAGCTTTGGGTTTTCTACCTTGGCAGTGGCACTTTAGAGGAGGTGGTTTCTGAGCAGAACTTAGAGAAGCGGGGCTCTGAGCACTCTGTAGGGAAACCTGGCATTTGGGTAACCGTAGATGACAGGTGTACTGCAATAAGCCCTGCCCTCTGTCGAACGTAGGCCAGCAGCCTTGAATGCATCCACACCCTTTATCACCTATCATCATATCCCTGGTGTCTTCAGTGAGCCTCATCATCCCATTTTGTACACAGAATGATTACACTGAAGGAGGAATGAGTCAGCCTTGAGTTGAGCCTTGAGTTACACTGCTGCATCCACTCCAGTAGTGATATGTGTGACAGGCCCCCAAAACCTGGGCACTGTCCCAAGGCGAAAAGTTCACAGAAACTTAGACTCCTGGAACCGTGGCATCCTGTATAACGAATGCTCCAATGTCCTTGCTTTAGTGGTAAATGGATCTGTGTGCTCTCCCTTAATATTACTTTATTATAGGAGCTTCTAAGGATTGAGGGTTTTTTTTTTTTTTTTTTTTTTTTGATATATAGCTAAGTTATAGTCCTCGGCAGTCCTAGGCAGTCCTTGAACTGACCTTGGGTTTTGAATTCAGTAAGAATGTTGCCTATTCAGTGACATTCAGAATTGCCTCTAATCGCTTCTAAGATCAAGTGCAGAATTGCTTCTAGTATTGTAAAAGAAATAGTGGAAGATATCAGACATTAGTATCTACTACATTAGAAATCTCAGGGCAAGCTACACCCATATGCAGGAATTTACCATTATCTAGAAGAAGGAAGGTTGTGGTCTAAGGAGGAACCAGAGTAGATACTTAGAACTAACTATAGATAGCTGAGCTACACCCATACACAGAAACTTACAATGGCCTAAGGGGGGAGGTGGACTATACAATAGACTAGAATAGGAACTATGGCAAGGGCATGAAGCCCTTGCCCCTGACTTCTAAGATTAAGTGGACCTTAGGTGGAGCTGCTTTTGACTCCCAGTTGTTAACATTGAACTTTATCCCAGCTGGTTCCTGCCAGTCCTTTGTAGGCATTCCTCTGTTTTGTGTCAGAAGTACCTTGCCTGCTGTGATATCTGACTCCTTTGTTTTCTGTATTACAAAACTGATGCTCACTTTGAGACAAATTACTTTCAGATCCATACTTCCTTGTGTCGCGTCTGTTTGTCACAACTCCTTCTTGACAACTCTTTGCCCACCTGTAACCGGAACCCGTGGATTGATGACCCGAGTGAGGTTCGTCTGCGGCATTACACCATGAAGTGTACTGGCGTTCTGACCTGCAGGAGAGCTATGGGCTGATGTCTGTCTCACTGCACACGTGTTCTCCAGCAATCTCTTCTTTTCATTCTTCTCTGTGCTCACCAGAACACTGCATGAAGACCACCACACAAATAAACTGCTTTGGAACCCCAGCGTCTTCACATCATCTGTTTGTAACCACCTCACTTCCAGAATCTTTTCCAAATGTCTTTCACATCACAGAGATGGATGCAGCCGAAACACCTAATTTGGTGATTGGGAAAAATCTACTCTTTATCCTGCAGAGCCTCTGTGGACTCTCACATTCATTACAAACCAACACAGCATTCTCCTAATATCACTTTAACATAATATGTTAGAGTAAGCCTGCTATATTTTCCTTGGTTCTAAAACCTCTTCTTGGCCTTGGTAAAGCACTTCACACACACACACACACACACACACGCACACACACACACACACACACACACAAACACACACTCATGAATGAGAAGGTTTTTGTATTAACTTTGAGTGCTACCTTCAAATTTTGGGTCTAGTACCTAACAGCTATGTGACATAGTGTGTTAATTTGGGGGTGTGTGAGTCTCAGTTGACCCAATTACAAGCAGCACCAGGGAGAACAGAAACCTTAGTGAGGTTGCCATGGCAGTCAGCAGGAACAATGCATGTGAAATGTCTGAGTAGGAGATGGATAACAATTCCAACATTCACTGTACGTTTATATTTTGAAGATGTCCAAATTGAGATGATTTCGCTCACTCTGCTTTTGGGAGGGTAAGGAAGCCCACTGAATTAAAATAAAAGCATAAACATTTTGGTAGGAGGGATTGATATATCCTTGTTAGGCTCTGAGAACTAAATATTGTCACAGTTGTAGCATAAGCTTTGATTATGAAAGGATGAGCGCAGCATGGGGAAATGAGGATCCTTTGAAAGATAGAATTCACACAGAAAACGTTGCCTCATATTGAAAGAGAAGTAAAGAGAATTTCACTCCTTTGATTGAAGTTTGGGGCTGATTATTGTTCACAGAGATTGGTTCAGGGTAAATCCAGTCCTGGAGTCTAAGTGTAGAAGGTTTCCTTCTCTGCCCCAGCCACAGAGAAAAGTTGGCTTGTGGGAAGAAGGGAAGACAGAATGACCTGGGCACTGTGTGGTCCTTTACAAGTAGTGAACATATTAGAGGAACAAGAGCAGAAGACGCAGGAGTAAGACAGAGGTTGCCATAGCTGGGTCTACTTTGTTTATAGGCCTAGAGATGTTCTGAAAATTGTAGTAAACCCAACATTTTATACATATGGGACAAAAGCACCCATAAAGCTTATTATCCTACAAGAAGATTAAGGTCACTCAACACTTTCTTTGTACAAGGTACTGTAATGGATCTGAAAAGAGTGAGCAGGGCCAGCATAGTTCTGACTTTTTATGGATTGTATAATATGTTAGAATAGTTAAAATACAGTATACTCATGCCAAATAAAATACAAAGCTGCTGAAGAGAAGCTGAGCTAATCACAGGAGAAATGTCTCCTGGATGGAGAATAGGCTAAAGAACTGTTAATGATGGGTTTGAACCTGGGAGCATACGTGGTGAGAGAGACAGCCCAGCCAAGAGTGCAGTGCTGTACCACCAGGGTGCAGAAGAGGCCAGGTCCTCAGTGGCCAGTTGCCTTGTTGCAACATTAGTTGTATCTTCTGCAGCTCCCAATTTTTGAAGGCCTTGGTTTATTCCTGTCATGATGTCGAGTACTGCGGCTAAAACAATGACTAGTACATTGTTGCTGCTCTCAAGGATCTCTATCTAGAGGGATGATCATAGCTTGCAACTTGTGATGTACAAAAACCTAGTTAAACTAGGTGAAGAGGTGTCTATAGGAACCAAGAATGGTGGTAGCTAATAGTATGATGAAGCTGGAATACTGGGTAGATGGGACATTGTGCCTGATTCTGTAGGAGCACTGTATTAGCATAACACAAAGCAGGGCTCAAGAGTGAAGACCACTTGTGGAACAAGGTCAGCTATCTCTTGCCAACTCTGCAAAGAAGAGAAGACTTGACATGTTGTATTTATAGCTAAATCATCACAAGGAAGCTGGGTTAAGTGAGGACTTTGTGAGTATGTGAACCATATTGGAAAGACCACAACTGGATCATGATAGGAAAATTTGAACTTTGTTCCTGATGGGAACGGATGGGGGATACTAAATAATCAAAGCAAGATGGAGAAATAGTGAATTCCAAAATCTTGGGTCCTGTGGAGCATGTGGGCTTTACCATTAGACACACCACAACCAATGTCTTTGATGCAGTTTTCTCTTCTGGAAAATGGGAATAAGATGGGGCCTCCCATGAGGTATTAATGAGTCAAATTGAAGGTAGGTTAAGTTTTCTGTTCAGTGTCTGTCAAAATTAACCCCTGAGTGTGAACCTCCAAAATCTGTGTAAAGCTGGGTTGCAATGACATATGTCTACATACTTGGCACCCTTATTGCAATGTGGGAGGTGTGCATTTATGTAGGCATGCATTTACAGAGTGTGCATGTGAAGGCCAGAGGCCAGCTTGAGGGAGTCAATTGTCTCCTTTTGCCATGCCCAGTCTGAGGGTCACAGGTAGATCCTCAGGCTTGTCCACAAGTGTCTTTACTGATGAGTCACCTTGTCTGTCACCAAAATACTTTTTTGATGTACTCACATTTTGCCACTATCCTTCTCAGACTAGTGGGTTTTGTCCACACTCTCTACAATATCTCTTTCTTTGGCCCAACTAAGAAGACAAAAAGACAATGAGGGGGCAGCTTCCCTTCTTGTTCTATTTATGTGCAAATCTGTGATAAGATAGAAACATTTGTGTGAGGAAAGCAGAACTTCTGGGGTAGGGGAGAAACCCTCTTCTCCTTAGCTTGCCTGTGCCAACACAGCCTTGGCCTTGTGTGAGCTCCCTAGAAATGCTAGTCATGATAACTATTGCTATGGTACAGTTTGGAGGCTGCTGGCCCTTCAATAGATTGAAAGAAAAGAAAATGAAAAAAAAAAACCACATTCAAAATGTAAATGTTTTACATTTAAATTAATCTCTGGGGCAGCTATAGAATAGTGTTTAATGTTCATGTGGGACTTCAGCCCTCTGTTTACAAATAAAAACAACCCACTCCCCTCATCTTTCGTATCCTTACTGTCATTAGGGGATAGTGAATGGAGCACATCAGCTAACTCCTCCACTCTTCATTTTGTACGTGGTTTTGTGGCTTCACAGAGTATCCATACAGATAACCTATTGTCAAGATTGTAGAAAAGGAAAGTGGGCTGTAAGTAGAGAGTTATTTTGCCTCGTGCTTCTCTGGAGCTCAGTGTGACTTGTAAAACTTAGCATATTCTTGAATTTATGCTGAGGACCAATACAAGTCCCCGGAAGAGTTTAATTTCAGATAATTACGGTATGTTATGAAGTGCCCTGGGTGATGCCGCTTGAAGGGGATGAGAAGAGCTCAGTGACACCAGAGTCCAGTCAATGTGTGCAGACTCCTTAGCGTGATAAAGGTGCCAAGGACTCTTTTAACCCCCGACACCTGCAATCTTTCTGTTTTGAAAGTTTCTATTTGTTTTCCTGTCTTTGCTTTTGCTGTTCATCTTGCTGACTGTTGTTTAAATACTTCCATAGAGACCTTTCCTTCTGGTTGAATGTTGGCACTTCCGTTTGCTTCGTGGGTTTGATTTTGTACCACAGTGATGCTCACTACGTATATTGAAGGTGCAGATAACCCATCAACTGGGAGCATCTCTGCCTCATTTTAGGGAACTGTGCAGGAACATAGATCGAAATTAATCACTTGACAACTTCCCACTAAACTAGGGACAAGGGTGAATTAAAGGGATTTGCTTAACATTTAGACTTAGGAGTGGCTAGGCAGAGGCTGTTTTGGAAATTCTCTTTGAAGACATGAATATGACAGACAGATGTATAAGCTAGAATCCTTCTGGGAGTTAACATATTTGTATGGTACAATGGAGTGGGGAATCAAGAGCTAGGAAGGTGTCTATCCCCTACAAGGCTGTGGGCTTCTGTTCATCTGTTCTACATAGGGGTTTGAAGCAAAGGCAAAGGAAAAGTTTTCTTTCCTGGGTCAATGAGTACCACATTTTCATGAGTGAGTCTGCATCGAGGAGGAAGGGTATGCTTCTGTGACAGCCAAAGCAAGAGAATTTCAGGGTGTGGCTGGTCCAATGGGACAAAATGGGAGAAAAGATGGTTTGCCCCTCCACTCAGCCTCCAAGTCTGAGCCAGCATCATGTGAAGTGGCTTCCTGGCAGCTGCAATGGTGTAGAGACACATCTAGGCATATGTAACCCACTCCAGGACGATCATGGGAATGTCTGCAGCTGAAATAAAGGTTGCTATTGGTGGAGCTTGGGAAAGAGAGAGGAGGACAGGAAGTCAGAGGCTGTCTGGCTTACTACTGTTACCAAATCATGTGTTAGTGTTGTGCTGGTGCAGCGTGAGGAAACGTAGGTCCCACGCGTGAGTAGCTAGGAGTGCTCTATTAGCAAACAATGCACAATTTGGCCCAATGTTGAACAAAAAAGCATCTGGATTTTAGTTTTTCAGATTCAATCATCTTTTCTTTTCTAGACACTTCTATACTTGAAGTCTCATTTTAATTTTCCTTGCCAGCCCACTGATGTAATTCACTTCACACCTGCAGGATTTTGTTCCATTTTAATTTTTGCAACTTTCAAATTACTTATTTGTTTTGTTTGGTTTGACCCAATCTTTTGAACATTGAGTTATATTATAGGATTCTGTCAAAACATTACGTAAACATTTATAATGAATTGTAACTCTAAGATTTGTCACTCTAGGATTCACTCTCTTTGCAGCTGTTATGATCTTAGGAGAAATTTCCAAGATAATACAGATAGATGCAAGGATTAAAGTGATTCAAGAGCCCACCATTCTTAGAACTTACACCTGCAGATGGCAGAGCCAGAGCCAACACTTCAGTCTTCACATCTGCAGGCTGGGCGACTATGATTCTCCACACTGTAACGTCACTGTCAGGATTAAATGACAGAGCTAGACCACATCATGAGGATGGACAGGATAGGCATGTAGGGGTGCTTTGTAGTAGTTCTTGAATAAGGAAGAAAATAATTACAGCTCAGTGATCTAGATACAAACCTCACTTCCCGAGCTAGTGAGGTGGTGAAATTCACCGTGAATCCAAATTCTGGGTCAATGTGTTTCCTTGCCAGTGAAACGGATGAATTATAGTCTCTATCTATCCTATACACGATGGCCTTTTGTAGTTGGCAGATGCTTAAAAAGAAGGAAGGAGGTAGCAACATTGGTGGGCAGAGCGCTCCATGTACATCCCGGAAGCAGCTGGGGCTTTAGTGGGTTCAGTTGCAGTCTCCAGCACTGTAGCAGTCCTCACACCAAGGGATTCCTGGGTTTAGAGGAGGAGCTTAGAGCAGACAAGATGCTGACAGCGGATCCCAGCTGGTGACATACCAGCCATGCTTTGGGTATGTATAAAACCTCATTCTCTTACAGACACAGTCTATCTAATGCAGATGCTGACCTAACGTGGATACAGAGCTTCGTACTTTCCTTCCGTGTTTTAAGTTCTGAACCCGCCTCAGGTTAAGCAGGCCTTAGAACATGCCAGTGCACTGTACTCTGGCCTACAAAGTGGACAATGGTGGCTTTGGGGTTTTTCTTATGGCCTAATCCATTTTCAGGAGCCAGAAGTCCCTTTGGACTTTCCCGTAGCTCTTCGTTTTGCATCTCACAGTCATTTGTGAGGAGGCATTGTTGGGGATGTGATATTTATTTCAAGTCCTGTGAGTCAGGAGGGCCCATGTGTTTGGGCATCAGATGTTGCTGTTTACTGAGTGGTTTCTCTGTGTCGCTCACTCCTGGGTGTTTTCCATGGTCTGGTTCTAGTTTCTTAAAGCAATCTTTGAGTCAATCTGCTTTATAATTTTTGAAACACACATACACACACACACACACACACACACACACACACACACACCTACACATGTTTGAACCATTCACTTAACTTTTGACCTCCAGTATTCTTGTTAGTACAGAACAATAACCTCTACTTTAAACATTATAAAAGCCAAATGAGATAATGTAGAATTACTTCGCACTGACTGTTTTTATATTTTTAAAAAACCTGCAGTCATGTGCATCTCTGGAGTTGGCTGTGGAGCATCAAAAAGGCTAATCATTTATTTGATATTGCCTATCTTCCAGATGTTCTCAAGAGAATATCTCTCTCTTCCCAGCCAAGGCGCCTAAGTACCATTGGGTACCAGGTTCTTAAATCTTCTCATGCATTTAAGCCACTGTAATTTTCTTTAAAAAATAAAAAAAGCTCAAGAAAGTCACATACATGGAAACATTAACTCCAGCATCTTGGAATCTGTCAGAGGAGGGTCTGTGACCACATCAAAGTACCCAAGTCATTCATTTTTAATAACAACTTTTTTCTTAAGAAAAACTCCCACAAGGAAGCAACTTCTGTCTGCTTCACGCCTTCATGATGAGGACCAAATAAATACCTTTCTCTTGAATGCGATGTTTTCCCAGCTATCTATCTATCTATTTATTTATTTATTTGAGAAAATTGCCCTCCAAAGCACTTCAATCAAATCCCCTGTTGTGTTTTGCCTACCAATGTCTGCTCAGCCAGGCGACACTCATGCCACTGCAAATTGCTTATAACTAAAGAATGAGAGATTGTTGGATGATGTGAGAGGTGAACTTTTTTGCTTCTTAGCTTTGAGATAAAATATGCTTTGCCTAAAGCATTCTCTGAGCATTTCCCTTTGTACCGCCAAGAGAGGAAGAATGAGCCAGAAGCAGACTGGCAGACCCACCAGGGCATGTTCTTGGCTTACAAGGGAGTGAGCTGGTCCTATATTGATTCAGCTGACAGAACTGTCACTGTCCTCAGCTCTGGTGGGAGATGGCTCTAGTTACCCTTAGGAATGGGACCATGGGGTGACAATAAGCTTGTGAAGCAGCTGGTTAATTTCAGTCACTGCGGTGGTGGTTGAGACCTCCTTTGACTTGTCTCTTGCTCTCTCACCTTTCACAATCCAGAAACCTCATACCTTTCTGGAAATATGTCTCAGAGTCCACAAATGTCCCTATTCCTAATTTTACTCTGATCAAGTTCTGTTTGCCTCATGAGTTTTTAGCTATAGAGGCCTCCTCTTTGTCCCCAGGAGAACGTTTCAGACGCTTAGCCTTTCACCTCTGACCCAAGGCTTGCCAGCGCTTTCTGTCATCAGTTATAATGAACGACAATTGTCTGTTAAATTAAAAGTTGTTTTGGTAAAGAAGCCATTCCTGTGAAATGGTATGGTTCTCTTGGGTTCTATTCTTGGCTTTGCCAGATCTTGGTTCTAAATCTCAGTTTCTACTCTGTCAAATGAAGAGTATAGTAGGTTTACTACACTCTGCATGGTTCACAATGACCAACGTTTCTAAGAATTATAATATTATTCTCTATTTTTCTGTCTTTTTTTCCTTTTTTTCTTATTTATTCCTTCCTCCACATTTCAATTTCAGTTTCAAAAAAAAAATCATAGTAGGGCTGACTAGACTAACTCAGTGCGTAAAAGTGTTTGCCCTGTTAGTGTGAGGACCTGAGTCTGAAGCCCCAGAAAATGTGTGAAGATCTGGATGGTGGCTTGAGCTCTACAACTTCAAGGATTTTATCAGAGATGGGGGAAGACAAAGGAATCCCCACAAGCTCATAGGCCAAGGAGCTTGGGGTACACAGTAGAAAAACACAGAGGAATCTTATTGTCTTCCAACTTCCATATGTGTGTCAAGGAATCGGTTCAACAGCCACCTTCCCCTGTGGCACACACTATTCAGGACACAAACAGATTAATGACTTGCTTGAGTCATACCAAGCCAACCTTCTTCACTATAGCTGTAAAGACTGATTTAAGAGGAAACGTAAGTCACAAGCAAGATGCAAGCATCACTCTTCCCTCCACAGTTGTTCCCTGGAGAAGCGGCTGAGGAGGGAGACAGCAGCTAGGGCGTTTAAAGTTGAGCAAATAAGGAAGAACAGTATGGAAAGCTGATGACAAGGGGGACAGACCCAGCAATCTTCAGGTATTTCCTGCACCATCACTAAATGGACCAGGACCCTTTGCTTAAGGCTGGAGATTGAAGAAAGTTGCTTAGCTACTAGTAGATTAGGATAAAACTAGGAGACATGGATAAAACTTCTAGTGAGGCATAATATAGCTATCCAGACTTTTTTTGAACATCTTTAGTTATAAATTTTTATTGTTAACATTGTATGTGCAAGTGATGAGCTCAAATTTAGTGTGGCCAGCGTCAGATGACAAGGAGGAAAATTAAATATCCAAGCCATAATCTTTGGCTTGCGGAGTTTCTTTTTTACAAACCTGATGTTCTATCTTCTCCTATATACAACACTCCCCCTCCCATGACTTTCATCACACAGTCCATTTCTCCTAGATTCTTCCTAATGCTGGGAAATGGGCTTCCATCTTTCTAGGTGTTCAGGTTCATAACTCTAGTCATATGTGACATCATTGCTCCCATATTTATCATCCGGCTGTTGTTTGTACTTTCAAACTTTGCCTAGACACAGATTTTCTTTCCATTTCTCCCTCTGACTTCCTGTAGTCTATTCTCTTCAATCAATGGATTAGTTTAAGACATTCCTGAAAGGTCATCCATGTATTGCCCTGGCCTTATTTATTTATTTGTTTGTTTATTTATTTGTTGTTGTTGTTGGTGGTGGTGGTGGTTTTGTGTTTGTTTTTATTAATCATTCCATTTGTTTNCATTTCAAATGATATCGCCCTTCCCATTTACTCCTCCACAACACCCCCATTCCATATCCTGCCTCTCTCCCATCCCCTTTGTCTCTATGAGGGTGCTCTGACACCCACCCCTCTCCCACCCCACTGCTCCAGCACCCCCTTCTGCTGGGGCATCAAACCTCCATAGGACCAAGGGCCACTCTGACCATTGATGTTACATCTGGTACATAAGTATCTGGAGTCATGGGTTCCTCCCTGTACACTCCTTGATTGGTGGTCTAGTCCCTGGGAGCACTGGGTGGTCCTGCCAGCTGATGTTGTTCTTCCTGTGGGGTTGTAATACTCCTCTGTTCCTCCAGTCCTCTGTCACCTCCCCTATTGGGGTCCCTGAACTCAGTCTGATGGTTGGCTTCAAACATCCACATCTGCATTGTTCCATTGCTGGCCTATCCTCCCAAGGAACAACCACACCAGGTTCCTGTCAGCAAGTGCCTCTTGGCAACAGCAATAGTTTGTTGTTTGCAAACAGGATAGAGTCCCAGGTTGGGCAGTCCCAAGATGAACCTTCCTTCAGTCTCTGCTCTATTTTTTGTCCCTCTTTGCTTTGGACAGGAACACTTTTGGGTTAAAAACTTTGAGATGGGTAGGTGACTCCATTCCTTAACTGGGGGCTGTACCTACAGGCTGGTCTCTACAGGTTCTCTCTCCCCTTCGCTGTGTATTTCAGCTAAAGTGGGTTCCTGGGATCTTCCTGCTCTTTATTTTTTATTGTTTTGAGTCAAGGGCTCACTCTGTAGCTAATAATTAATATGTAACCCAGTCTGGTTTCAAACCCACAGCATCCTCTTCGTTTCTGTTTCTCAGGTGCTAGCATTACAGGCATGAAGCACCACCACTATCTCCCCTTCATCTACTTTTCAAGTTTTCATACAAATGCCTGTTTTATACTGAGCATATTTGCCCCATACACACTACCTTTTCTTTTCCCATCCTTGTCCACCCCAATAGTAATTCTTATGGTAACACTGTAAAGGTTTCAGAATGATCACATCCCTTTGGTGGCTTGCCACTTGTAAAGAAAATCTAGTAGCTGCACAAGAGTCTGCACAATCTTAACTCCATGCAACTTGTAACCCTCTGACAGTACTGTTTCTTCACACCTCGGTTCTAATATGTGCTTCTCTGATATTACTTGTACATATAGACATGCTCCTGCTTCATCAATTGCTCCTGTTTCCTCTCCTGGGATACTTTTCTCTCTTATGCTTACATACTTTATTTCTTAACTACCTTTAGGTCATCACCGAATTGGTGTCTTTTCTAGTGGGCTTCCTGGCCAATGATACCTCCTACTTCTGAGCTACCTATTCCCTTTCTTTGTTCATTTCTTTCAGTGGGTTTAATACCACCTAGAAAATTAGACATCTATTTAGTACATTCAAGTCATATGATGTAGAACATAGACTCCACTGAATTTATCATATTTTCCTGTTTTGTTTTTTTTTCCATTTTTTTTCAGAATATAGAACAGTACTGAGCATACAGTTACCAATCAATAAATATGTATTAAATGAATGAATGAATGAATTGGTACCCACTAATAATCTTATATTTCATTCTTTAGGAAATAACATCACAGTTTCAAAACATCATTAGTTAACTTAAAATTTCGAAAGTGTTGGTCTCTGTGATTGCATTTACGTAAGGAAGAGTGGTTATACACCTACGTTCAAAGTAGCCCTCACTCCCCAGTTTTTCTCCTAGCCCCAGTGGTGTGGATGAAATGTCAGTTGCTGACAGTCCTGTGGACAAAAACCTGTGGAAAGTTAATGAGGCCAATTAGCTCATGTACTTCCTCCTACCAGTGCGGGCTCTGAAGGGCAAACTGTCAATAAGATGCCAATGCTTCTTCTAGCTTATTTGACCTTCCGCTCCCTCATAACAAGCCTGAAGAAAGATGCTGAAAAGGAAAGTGAATTAGTATTTTTGTTCTTTTTTGGTTTTGTTTTTCTATCCACATGGGGCTTCTAGATTCATAAATGACAAAACTGTAAAAGCTCTCTGGAAGTGGTAAATGTGGAAGGCTAGTGAACTACATAGGCATCTAGTTCTATCATTAAATGATTGAGTGACTTCCTCAGCCACAGTTCATTCCCAGGGCTCAAATTCTCCTTCTGTTTTGCATGGACGAACGGACTTACAGAATCAGTATATTTACTTTTATTACTTTATAGAGGAACAACTTTAGGCCCAAAGCTGTGCATGTCCTTCCTAGTTTGTGTAATAGCATGCGTTGGGTGCTGGAACCACACCTAGGTTTTCTGACACCATCCTAGATTCAGGGCACCACAATGCTTGGCTTCCTTGTCTTGGGGCACACTGCACAGCTTAGGAGCTTGCTGGAGCCCTCATACAAAGCCAGCAACAACCTTTGTCACAAGAAGGCCTTTGTCTAATATTTCGGCTTCTTGATTCAACAGAGAAAAAGATGTCCTACTTCTGTGGAGCTGCCTGAGAAAGGGCAGGCAACTGAAGATGTGTTTGTACAGGGTGGCAGAAGCATCCATGAAAAAATAAGTAGCCTTGGTGAAAAGGAGTGCTAATGGCAACATAATTGAAATATCGGATCATATAAAAGAGCACAAATACGAAAAGTTCACTGCCGAGAAGTAAAGGGATTAAGATATCGAATAAGTGTTTTTGTATAAGTTTGATATATTCATTAAAAACTCAACTGGTAAGATTATTTTTTTCCTGGAATTCTATGGTTTCCCCTCAGTGACCACAGCGCCATCATGCATGTGCTCATAAGCACATGTGTGCATGCTCACACACATGCACATGCACATGCACCCTCTCTCCTTATGTAAATATGTCAAGGCACAAAACACTGAAATCTATATCATGCAGGTTTTTTACCCCCTAGCTGTCCCAGTGATCTTCCTAACACTGCCTCTGATACCTAAAAATTTATCGAAACTTTCATCTCTCTGTGATACTTTTGATTTGTGTCAGACTTATTCCTGAACATCCTTGAGTATCATTAGCCTTTCTGTGTTTCAGACTGGCTAACTCTCAGGGTGTTTAGAGGACATTTATTGAATGAGTAAGTGAACAGCTAAAAATATTTCTGTAGAGTAATAAAGATAAAATCTATTAGCATTTATAATATATATATATATATATATATATATATATATATATATATATATATCAATGGAATAATGCTGAGACAGCAGCTTGGAAACCATTGTTCTATTAATAAACTGATACTATGCACAGAAGAAAGGAGAAAATGTTAAAGACAAAGAATGGCATCTGTTGAGTGAGATAACCCATACTCCAAGACAAAAGCTACATCCTTTCTTTCATTTATGGGTCCTAACTTCAAGTACTTTGTTTCAGGTGTTTAACATGGAGTGAATAAGAAAGCTAGGAAACCAGAAATTGGCCATTGGAGTGGGGAGGATACAGTACCAATAGTTAAATATAGGTCAAGTGAAAATATATAGAGGAAACCCTAAGGCAGAACCTTGCTAAGGGCAAAGGGAATGAAAATTGAAGGGCCAGGTGAAGGCCTAAAAAGTGAAATGTGTATAAAGAAGCTAGTTAGAAATCTAATCTAAACTTTCAACCCAAGTAAAAATGTAATAGTATTTTTTTAGACAGTAGAAAAAATGTGATAGTAAAAATCATGGAGAAATACTAGAAAACCAAAGTTTTAAGCAGGAATTAGGGGTGGAAGTGGGGAAAGGGAGGAGAAGCGGTTGGATAAACAAAACTAAGAATGTGTGAAAAAACCTTACAAATCATGACTAGATTGCAAGCTAATTAAAACTTTGTGCATGTTTGTGTGTATACATGCAGGTTCCTGGGGAGACAAAAGCATCGGACATCCCTGTAGCTTCAGTTATAAGTGGCTGTGAGCTACCCGGTGTGAGTTCTGGAAATGAAGCTTCAGTCTTATGTAAGAGCTGTTAACTACTGGGGGGGGGTCTCTCAAAACCCCAAATATATTATTTAAAATTCATTCAAATAAAAGCATCACACATCCGCGAACGATGCTGGTTCCAGAAGACATGGATCATTAAGTGACTACTGTAGTGCTATGCATGGCATAACTGTTTGTAACTTATTGACCAGACAGAGCCCAGATTGCATCTAGAGCAATACAGGATATTACCCTTGCTCTTGGTTTCCCACTATAATTAGACTAACTCTCTTGCTGGGGACACTGCACACGATAGTTACAGGATGCAGAGAGATCAATCTTTAACTGACCAGAAACTTCCTGCTAGCTAACTTTTATAATGCCAAAAGGAACTATGTGGGAGTCTGAGGCGAAAAGACATTAGTGGCCTTATCCACCCGTGCACCTTGCAAGCTGCAGTGTTGACTTGCCAGACAAAATATGTTCTTTGGTGCAAGAGCAGCAAGGCTGCTAATGGGGGAGGCTAAATGCATTCCTGTTTGGATTAGAGTCTGTTACAAGAGGAAGAGAATGTATAGCATTTTAAACATGAAAAACAAAACAAAACAAAAACAAAACTGGATCTAGGTGAGATCCCATTGATTACTTATTTAAATGGTCACTTTGGTAAAATATCTTCTAAATATTTATATTTATATCTAAATTGGTACTGTTCTCAACCTTGACTAATTGCAGTGGGTAATGGTTAAGGCAAAGATGCATTTCCATTCAAAGTGCTGAACATAAATGACTGTAGGTGCTTAGCTCTAGGCAGGACATCTATATTAACTCACCACTGCACCAAAGGTCAGGGAACATCATGAAATAGGATACAGGAAAAACATAACAGCCTTAGGACTGGGAGGAAAGCTGTGGGATGCTGTTCTCAACGTTGCACATGAACTTAAGCAATAGTTACTTATGCAAGAGCTGCATAAGATCAAGCCTATGTGGAAAGGGGAGGGACCCCTGAACCCTATCCCTAGTTCCAAGACTACTGGCAGACAAATGATGGCAGTTAAGGAGTGTCACCTTTCATTAGGATTGTAGCCACTGCTAGGCTATTTATGCCTTACTGAATGACTCAATGACCATGGCAGCACTTAGTGGACCACATAGATAAATAGGTTGATCAACTGATATACATATATATATATATATATATATATATATATATATATATGATAGATAGATAGGTAGATAGATAGAAGATAAATCGATAGATAGATGATAGAAGATAGGTAGATAATAGATTGATATAAAGGATGGCATGGAGTTTGGAGGGAGATATGGAGGGACTGGAAAAATTTGGTGGCAAGAGTGGAAGCCTTCTGCATATATATGATCAAGGTACATTATATACATGAATAAAAATTTCAAACAATAAATACAATTAAAAGAAAAAAGAATAGCATAAACTTCAATCCTAGAGGAAACTGAAGCTTTGAAAATAATACAAATAGGGCCTTCAAGATACTTTGTTTTACATCCATTTGAAAAGAGAAAACAAAGAATGAGCATTCTACTGAGACCAACTTTCACAGGAGACATATCACATGAAGGGCCTGCTCTTAGCAGTCTACTGAGATCAACTTTCACAGGAGACATGGCACATGAAGGGCCTGCTTTTAGCAGTCTACTGAGATCGACTTTCACAGGAGACACGACAAATGGAAGACGTGTTGTTGACTGTCTTCATACCTTCTTACCCAAGGAAACATTGCCCTGCATTCCATTATTTTGGAGGTAAAGGTTGAGGTGAGGTGTGGGTATCTACATCTAAACACTCAGACACACGTGGGCTATGGGTCACCTTATATAAGTGGACAGGAGACTCCTTAATTATGATATGAGGAATAATATTAGACTATAATGTCACATGATATTACCCAGTTTTTCAGTATGAGAGTCACCATCTGGAAACTCTATATCAGAAAAATCAACTAATGACTTCCTTATAATTCTGATATTTCACCCTTCTCATAGATAATGATTTGAACTATTCTGAATTAGATATCCACAGTTCAAATCTAGATAATGCTTGAACACATCAATTGTCGCAGATTCTTCAGGTAATTCATGACTTTCAAGTAATCTTCAAATGCATCTCAAATTTGTGCCCCATGTTGTGCATTTGATTTTATTCCCCCCTGTTCCATCAGTCTATCACTAGCAGAACCCAGAAAGTGGCATTCACTCCCATTTCACTGCTGAGGACAGGGTCGAGGCTGCCTTACAGCCTCTTCTTTCTCACTCACATCATATTATTAACACCCAAGTAATATGATGTGCTGCCACCAAAATGCCAGAAACTACTCATTACTGAAGGATGCCAAGCAACTCATCAAGGAATAAACCCTGAGGAACTTGGGCCTTCAGACCAAAAATATTGGTAAATTCTGACTTTGGCAGGTTGATGAGGACCCTCTGTGTGGCAGGCTTAGTGGAAACATTCAGTCAGTCCTCACTGGTGGGTAAGCCTTTAGGTGTACAAGACAGGCCTAGTCCATAGCATTCCTGGATATGTTGGGTGTGATATCTATCTATCTATCTATCTATCTATCTATCTATCTATCTATCTATCTATCTATCTATCATCTATCTGATATATATCCTTATCAATGTTGCATACTATAATATAATTAATATGTTATATTAATTATATATTACATAATACAATATATTAATATTATACTATATTAATAAAATAAAATATATTATAGTGTCCAAGATTGATAAGGTCTCTGAACCAGTGACAACAATTAAGCATTTGATCATTATAGAGTTGTTCTAAAAATAATCGAGAAATACATAAAAGAGAATATGTATTATTCCCGAATCTTTTACTTTATGATCTCCCCAGAAATGAAGAGCCAGCACAAGCTCTGCACAGCAATGAACTTGAACTCTCCAATGAGGCAAAACTGTAGCAAATTGAGATATGGGAGACCGAATATTTTTCAATGTTAAGATGATTGGAAAAGTTTATAATATCAAGTTCTCAAGTTGGCAAAAACCTTTCTGTTTCTCTGTTTCCTTCAAACCTTGTTATTCTATTTTGTAACAAATTATAAATTCTTTTTTTTTTGTTTTTGTTTTTGTTTTTCAAGACAGGATTTCTCTGGCTGTCCTGG
>NC_034607.1:54717225-54751031 GCF_900095145.1 Mus pahari
AGTGCTGGGATTAAAGGCATGCACCACCATGTCCAGCCAATTATAAATTCTTAATTTGCCAAGCTATAAACTCTTCTTCCTCGGACCATGTCCTTAAAGGTTTAAGGGAAATGTGTTAATACCCTTGCTCCCATCCTTGATGCTCCCCCTGGATGGTTAAGTTGTGCAAATGTTTCATGCTTCAGTTTCTTCAGCTGGAAACAGAACAGTAGAGTCCTGTGCTTTGGGTCACTGGGATGAGAGGATGAAGTATTGGAGCTGAGTCTGACACACAGTGTGTTCTCAGTATGACTAAGACAATGTGTTGCTTGTATTACCAGGCCATAGTGTTAGCTAGCGCCTGTTTTCCTGTATGTCCCTGACCAAGTCACTTAAAATCAGTTTCCTCAAGGTGACACCCTGGACATTCTAACGTCTGGCCTTGATCATACAGTGACTAGACAACACTCTGGCCTTCTGTCGTGGTTACATTTTCATTGCTGTGATAAAACACCATGGCTAAAAGCAGTACAGAAAGAAGCCTGTGTTTTGGCTTAGGGTTCCAGAGAGAAAATCAGTAACAGCAGGGGAGGCATGGCAGTAGACAGGAGGTTATCTCTTTTTACAGGATGTGTACGAAGCAGTCTGGACGTGCTGCAAGGCTATAGATTCCCCAAACCCACCCCACAACCCAGAGGTGTACTTCCTCCAACATGGCTCTTAAGAGTTCTATAACCACCTCAAACAGTGCTACCAACTGGGGACCAAGTGCTCAAATATCTGAGTCTTTGGGGGAGCATTACTCCTTTAGAGCACTACACCTTTTCTTTTATGCTCATGGGGGACACCTGTCAGTTAGTAAACACACACTTACAATTCACTGCAGTGCCATCCAACTCAATATAACTCATCAGCTCGAGGTGAGGTGTTAATCACACTCATTCAGAATAATCCCCTGTGATTTCAGACTCATAAAGTACGTGGCATTTCTAAGTCAAGTCGAAAGGCCACTGGTGACAGATCTTCCTCTCTGCGTCTTCCAAATCTGAACACACTCTGTCATTATGCATCCTTTCTAGTGGACAGAAAAAGCCTCTATGCCCTTAAGGACTTAAAGACCTTTTTTCCTTAAATCATGGAGAAAACAATGTTTAGCTTGTTGCTGGAAAATTCACTTGTAATGACTAAGTGGTTCTAATTATTCCATCCTTGTGGGGGGAGTTCCTGAATGCTGGCAAGCCTTTCCTGGAGGTTGCAGCAGATAAGCTGCTCAACTTTGGTGAAAACAAGACTGTGGATCTTGCCAGGTTCAAACAGCAATGACATAAACAAAACACCAATTATGATTCCAGGGAGGTAGACAGTCTTTTCTATTTAGTCAAAAGTAATTGATTTTCCCTGGAGTGTCACTTATACCATAATGATTATTGGAAGAGAGACAACTTAACCGAGCGAGGCAAACATAAAATGAGACGGGCTACAGATCTTGGCTGATCTTGATGGCCTACCCCGCAGGCAGAGCTAGAGAAATTCAAGAAATTGAGGCAGGATATTTACACGCTTTCCCTGATATTTATTATTTTTATGTCTGTATGTTATTTTTGAACTTCTAAAAGAATTTTAAAAACTACTTTGAAAAGTTTTAGTTATTTTATACATATGACAGCTCTGTCTTAATGCAAGACAGAGATTTGCATTACAGAAGCATTACAGATGGTTGTGGGCCACCATGTGGTTCCTGGGAATTGAACTCAAGATGTCTGGAAAAGCAGACAGTATTCTTAACTACTGAGTCATCACTCCAGCCCCTTAAAACCTACACTGAATTATGTGTTCTATGTGTGTTTGTATAGACACATGAATGTAGGTGCTTCTGGAGGCTAGGTGCACTACTGGACTACCTGAAAGTGAAGCTATGGACAATCACGTGCTTACAGTATGGGTTCTGGAAACTACACTCTGGTCTTCTGCAAGAATAGTATGAATTCTTACCTAATGAACAATCTCTCTAGTCCTTGGTATTTAATTTTCATACTAAGTGTTCAATTTATTAATTTCTTTTCTATTTAAGCAAAGAGGAGCTGAGGGTGGACAAATAAAATAGTAAACTAAAGTTAATTTGGGGGACATTTTCTATTTAATTGACACCAGTTTACTCTCAAATGTAAAAGGCTGATTAAGTCAATGTTTAAAACTCAAAAGTTTATCCAAAAGTAATCTTTATTTCAGAAACCTGTGGCTTTATATTTGAAGACTTTCTAGGTATAATATAATCTCAGTCAGTCTTATAGGCAGTTGAAACAGATGAATGAAGAATTAATTCTATATTGAAAGATATGTAGTAACTCAAGTCATTGGTACTTCTCAGTTGCAAACTTAGGCAGGGTCTAAAAGTCACAGGACGTTAAAAAAAGCATTTATTACACTATTACCTTTCTCTGAATTTTACCTTCATTCTTTCTATATACATCTCTGAAAACTGTTAAAAGTAAACCACATTATTTTTCTCTGATAGACAATCAGAAAAAGATATGGAATAGAAATACTTCAGGTTCTCCCATTTCTACTCTAGGAGATTTCTGGGAACAAAACTGACAATTCAAAGAGTATATTTCCTTCAGAGTAAAAACTGTTCAACCAGGTATTTCAGAAGATCTCCAGGTATACAGTTCCTTACTACCAGATATTTAAATCTTTTTATACCCAGCACATATCTCAGCTTGTTATAAATGTGTATTATTTTATATGTGTACTATTAAAAAAAGAGTTTCAGGATGCTAATATTTTCCTGCCTATACTATCTCTTTCACACAGTCGCTTGAAAATTCTTGATGTGTCATGTACCTGTGCTTTTGGGTGCCTCTCCTTTCTTTACATGCACTGAAATGGCATGGGCATAAAACTTTGTGCTTTGCCCCCCCCCCTTAAAATGGCTGTTCACACTGAAAATGTTCACTAAACATATTTTATGTTTTCTTTTTGCCTCTAGTTTGGGTTTTGCAGTTGATAGAGCCATTACCATGGACCATACTAATGTTCAGGATATAGATCTCATAGGTTTGACAAGTTCTGTGCCACTATTGCCCTAATGTATTTCACAGGCAGGACAGATTGTAGGTCAATGGTTTTATGGCTGACATGGTATTCACCCGTTTTCGTAGCCTACAAAATACTTTCCTGCATCAAAGAGACTAGAGTGTAGGGGTGGAGGCTCCATCTAGGCACCAGCTCAACTTCTCCATGTTCAGTGAGTAGTATGGATAATGTCCATAGCAATGTGGCTGCGTTGTCAGTTTTCAGAGAACAAACCTTTATCTTGGTATCAGCTTGGGTTATTTAGGGATTTCCATGGAACCCCTTTGGTAAACAACTCAATTGAATGAAACCTAACACCTCTCGTAGAAGTCTTGTCTGGATACAGGAGATAACTGTATACATATTGGAACTCTGTATTCCTCATTATTAGGAGTTCTTCTTTGGATCACTTTTAGGAAATAGTCAACCAAGGTCTGATTTGACTTAATATCTACTGCGCAAGAAGTCTCCCACATCTGACACTGCTTTGGGAACCAAGAACTAGAGACTAAATAGTCAAGAGACATAAAGTAAAATCAAGCACTACTTGTATTTAAAAAAAAAAATCAATGGAATGATCCCTATTGATATTCTGCCATTGTCATAGGTCAGCGCTATATCCAGTCATCATTAGAGAGGCTTCCTCAAGCAGCAGATGGGACAGATGCATAGACACACAGCCAGACATTATGCAGACAGAGCCTAAACTGGAGTCTCCACCAAATGCTAACCCTTAGAGCAGTGGAAGAGGAGGTGGAAAGATTGTGAGAGTCAGAGAGGACGGAGGACAGCAGGAGAACCAGGCCCTCTGTGTTAGCTATGCAAAGTGCATATGAACTTACAGAGACTAAATCAGCAAGCACTAGTCCTGCTCTGCACCAGGTCCCCTGCACATACACAATAGCTCTTAGGCGGTATTGTCATGCGACTCCTGACTATTTGAATAAGTGGGTCTCTGGAACTTTTACCAGCTTTTGGGACTTTTTCCCTCCTGTTGGGTTTCAGCATCCAACTTTCATATGAAAGTTATTGTTTCATCTTGAATTGTATTTTGTTTGTTTGTTATTTATTAGAAGCCTGTTCTCCTTTAATGAGTGACAGAAGGGAGTAGCTACAAAGGGGATAGGAGGTAGGGAGCAACCAGCAGGAGTACAGGGAAGGAAAACTATAATCAAGATATATTATATGAGAAAGGAATCTATTTTATTTTTAAAAAAGGAAAGAATTTTCTCCACCACAAGGTAATCATTAAAACTGAAGTGGTTCTTTCATCCAAATTTTTAAATATGACATTTGAAAGCAGAATATGTAAAGAAAATCATCCTTTAAAAATGCTTTCTTATTCATGAATAACATATGTATGCATTTATATGTACATGAAAATATCTGTGATAACTATATCTTTTAATATATGTGCATATTTGTTTAATAATCATAATTCACATCACTATTGGTATACCTATTATGAGTGCTATGTGTTATTATATTATGTGATATATATATATATATATATATATATATATATATATATATATATATAAAATTTTCTGTACTGGTAGAATTAAAATGTTAAGAGTAAATAGGAAAAAAAGAGCATATATGTCCTGAATTATTTAAAACTACTAATGCACATAAAAATATTAAAGTCAAACATTGGGTTAATAATTTGGTTGTGATAATGTTTTATTTCCTTCTGGCTTACCCAACTGCTCTTTTATTCAGAGGTACACCAGGAATGTCACATATGATTGATCTTGGTTCCTCACTGTTTGGCTTTGTGTCAAAACCCACCCCCCCTTTTTTTTCCTTGATTAGCAACAGCAAAGTAGGATTGACCTCAGGTGTCACAGTACAAGGAAACTAGCTGGTGTACTCCATGTCAAAACTTAAGAAGGTTATTAAAATAACAACAAAATACTCAGGGCCCCTGGAAATGGTTGTAATGGCAAAAATTAAGTGAGAAATATATCTTCGAAATGTATGATAATTCAGTGCAACACACACACACACACACACACACACACACACACACACACACACACACACACACGGTATTTGAACCAAGAACACTGCTTCCCTCCACTTCCTACCTTAGAAATGCAGGCAGTCCACTGCTTCCCTTTGTCTAACTCCAAGCAGAAGTTGTATAACATTAGCACTTCTCACTACGCTGCCGACCTCCTTTTGCTGATGTTGTTGGGGGCAACTTTAACTCAATTATAGCTTGGGCATTGCCCAAGACTAGTGGGGCCTTACATTTTGGCCCAGTCCATGGGGTAGTGTTCCATGCTGGAAAGTTAAAGGAAATTAAATCTCAAGGAAATATCTTCCCTGCACTGTACAGCACTCGAGTGCCAGAATGGTAGAATCAGAAAAGAAGTTCATTTAGATCCATACACTCTCTTGCAATTCTAATGTAGGGTGAAAGATTTTGCAGGAGGTCCTGGCAAGCAAGACTGGTGAAAGGAGCCAGTGTAGGTTCTAAGCAAATAGCCGTCTCTGCACTCTGAAATGACTTCTTAGAAGGAATCTGACTTGGAAGAATTTGTTTGTAGAGAAATTCATTCCCCAGAGAAGCTGGAAATATTCAGTCTGTCTACAATTAGTGAAGTTTAACAGCTTAAATGAAAGTTGAAATTACTGAGTTTATGTGATTCTACCTACATGCAGGACCAGAATAGAGAAACCTATAGACAGATAAGCCCGACTAGTGTGTGCTGAGCGTGAAGAAGGATTGGCTGGATGATAACTATGCTTTAGTGTGTAGAGAGGTAGATCACTGGTAAAACTTGCCTGGGATACCAGTGGTAATGGGATTGAGTTAAGTGTTAGCTATATTCTGTGTAAACTTCATCTGAAAGCTTTCTTTCAAAAATTACGCAGTGTCGACACAGGATGACAGTGGAATGCTAATTGTACACGGTATCTGTAAGGTGTTTTCTTGGTTTGGGGATGAGAGGGCTACAAGTTGTAGAAGGAGACTGTTTTGTGTGGGAAGGCAGGTATGTTTTATCTTCACTAAGTCTTTCACACAAGTTTGGGTACTGCACACATAAAGCTTTGTCTTTGGGAATAGAGGATCTATGCACAGGATGCCTGCAGTGACCTGCCTAACCTCGGATAAGTCATCTCATTGAATAGGGTTTTATTTTTCAATCTTCAAACAAGGAGCAGGAAGTTTACATGCATACTCGTGTTCAACCTGTGGAAAACCCTGATTCGTGAGACAAAGTCGGTTCGCAAAAGAAAAGACATGTCCCCACATAGAATTTAAAAGGGAGTTTGGATGTTGGGCATAGCAAATCCTGTAATCCCAGTACTCAGGAGGATTGTGGCAAGGTTGATTCCAGCCTGTGCTATATTGAGAGCCCTAAGCAAGTATAGGGTAAAGAGAGAGACCATGTCTCAATAAAGAAGTGAGAAGATTTGAAGCACCTCCCCCCCCCCCCGCCGCGTGCAAAAAAAATAGGTGAGGGAGGACTGGTTCCAGTACCTGCTTCATATTATGCACATCCCTTTTCACATTGCTCTTCCTCCTTATGATCTTTTCCTTTCCTCTTACAGTTTACCTTCTAGTTTTAGGGACTAAACACATATGCAGGTGCGCTCACACAAACACACTCACTCACATGTGTGCATGTGCACACATGTTTAACAAACATTTCATGACTAGTTGTACATATTAATAAAATTTGTTGTGATATTTACACACATGTGTATAGTGTCCATTGATAAAATCCCTTTATGTGTCATGATTGCCTCACCCTCACCTATTTCCCTTTGAAATTGATGTTTAAGTTAGTATATAAAAATGCAAAGCAATGGGTTTCATTATGGTAATTTGCAGACATAGGTTGTTTTTATCAGTCTCTGTTCCTTTTCCTGTGTTCTGTTTTATGGCCTTATTGGGGTGGTCTGCTTCCAGCTCCCCAGTAATGCTCCCATGTAATATATAGCCCATTATTCGCTCTTACCCTACCTTCTGCCTTATGATCTCGTATTCTTGTCTCATGGTGCCCTTTATAATGTCATGACCTATGCCACTGCTTGTTTATCTATCTATCTATCTATCTATCTATCTATCTATCTATCTATCTATCTACCTACCTATCATCTATCTATCTATCTATCTATCTATCTATCTATCTATCTATCTATCTATCATCTATCTATCTTTCTTTCTACATGCATATATGTATAAATGTATATGTATAAATTGAAGTATAGTATATGCACATAAGATTAAATATTTTTTCTGACTCTGCCTTAGTTTGCTTGGCAGTATGATTTCCAGTTCCATATTCATTTCCCAACACATGATAATGTTTTTCTTTATGAATGAATAAAATCCCATTGTGTAGATGTACCAGTGTTTCTTTTAGCCATTCGTATGTGAATGGACATCTAGTCAGATGCCCCATCTTTACTATTGTGGATAGTGATGAAATAACCTGAATCTTTGTACAAGGATCTTTGTAGCAGGAGACTGAGCTCTTTGGTATATTCCCAGATGGGAGAGTTGGGTCAGGTGGTCTTCTACTTTTAGTTCTTTGAGAAACCTCCATACTGATTTCCATAGTGGCTGCTGTCAGTTTACATTGCCACCTACATACTACCTTTCTCAAGTCCTCAGTTCCTCAGAAGACATATGGCAGCTCATTTGGCCAAGCATATTCTTGGTTAACTCCATCACTATCACAGCTTCTTAAGGGTTATCCGAGTTGGACTTCCTTTGAGAGCTCCTAGTATATTATGTGCACGTGAATGCCTAGAATTGGAGGCATAGCATACAGCATTTTCACCAACCTGATTTTAGAGAAACTCCAACAAATTTATTTTCTGTATAGTGTCTGCTGAAACTAGGGATGTGAGGAGCACACTATTTGAAAAATCATAAATAGTTGGATTTTAACAGGTTGTAATCATACATGACTATCATCTCAGAACTTGGAAGGTTGAGACAGGGGCTATACATATTAGATATTAGAGGCCAGCATGGGCTATGTAGCAAATAACAGGTCAGCCAGTTTGGTCTAAACAACAAGACTGTCTTAAAACAAACAGATAAAAATGTTTGTGTGTAGAGCCTTGTAAGTTTTTGTATTTTTAGCCTGGGGTGATAGCTTAGCTGGTAAAATGTTTGCTGCATAAACATGATGCTCTGAGGTCAGTCTCTAGAACCCATATATAGCCTGGATTTAGAATCTGAGTACAGGGAAGACAGACGTGCATGGATCTCTGAGAATTGATGGTCAGCTATCCTAGCCAAATCAACAGGCTGCAAAACAATGTAACTCCATCTAAACAAACAAGCTGCACTGAATCTGAAGAATGACACCTCACATTGATCTCCTGTCTCCATTGCTGTAGACACAGCCATACATATGTGTACATTTAAGATGACTTTATACTTTTACATTTAATCACAGAATCTCGGAAATTTTGGAAATCTTTAATTCATTAATGATGCTGTTACAACAAATCATAGAGATGATATTTGGGGGCAACTGAACTTGATGCCTCTAAAATTGTGATTCCATCTGTGGTCTATGAGTTTATCAGAACAGCCCTGGTCTTACATCAGCCCAGTAATAAAACAGAGGTGCAATCTTCAAATCTAGAAGTAAGTCTTTAAAAGGAGTTAGTGAGGTTATGTTAGATCAATGTAATTTTCCCCTAAAAGCTGGAGTGTTGTGTTACATTTAGTTGTGTTCCAAGTATTTAGAGAGCAGCTCCAGTGACCATAAGTCTCCTCTAATGCCTCTACTTTTCCCTGTGTTCACCTCCAGCAGAAGTCTCCATGCCTGCAGAAGGTCTCTACACTTAAAAAGGAAAGGTGTAAAGCCAGGAGGAAGTTGCCCGTTGTACCCTCCACAGTTAGATACACTCCCCAAAGAGCTCATTAACCTTAAACTGTTACTGACCATTTTTACACTTTATTGCCGGAAATGTCTATGGCATTTACTCCCCATTCTACTCATTCATGATCCCACTGAATAATTTTTCACTGGACTTTCCCTCTCGTTACTGAGTTATTAGTGAGTATCCAACGGGGCTGGGTATAGTGGGACTCAATAAAGATGTGCAGTGCCAACATTCAGAGAGATCACTGAATGCTGGGATCAGGACAAAATACATACTTTGAATATCAGTAACTCCAGTCTTGAACATATGTAAGTCCTCAAATAAAGCTTCAGACATTCCCATTTTGGGTTCAGGAAAGAGGGAGGTTATTTGTATTTCTTACGTATTTTGAAATCTGCTGTATCCAGGATGTCAGTTTTGTTTTTGTGACACCAACAAATATCATCTTTGGGCTACTTGTGCTATTTCATTCTTCTCCCTTCCAAACCAGGGAAAGTGGCAACGCTGTGCAAGATACTGTCTGGAGACACTGTCAGATGCACACAGCTTAGCTGCTCATTTGGCCTTAGCACATACTGGCAACATTTGATCTTGTTTGGTTCCTTGCTAGAAGGAACCTTTGAGTCATTCATTCAATCCATGAACATATCATGCTACTGTTCTATGACAGGGACATGAGGAAATTCTTGCCATCACATAACTTCAGTTACAGTTTCTAGAGGCAGGGCTAGTGGGAGACAAGGGGAAAATGAAACACATTACAATGAGTTTATGGAAAAATATGAGGATCACAGGCTAGAGTCATATGAGATGCAACTGTGGTGGAGTGTCAAGGAAGACCCTTTGGGGCAGCAGTTCTCAACCTGTGGGTCATGACACTTTGGGAGATAGAATGGCCCTTTTGTGAGGGTCACATATCAGATATCTGGCCTATCAGATAGTTACACCATAATTCATAGCAGTAGGGAAATTCTAGTGATGGAGTAGCTCTGAAATAATTTTATGGTTTGTGTCACCACTTCATGAGGAGCTGTATTAAAGGGTCACAGCATTAGAAAAGTTGAAAACCACTGCCTTAGGGGGTGGCATTTGGGTACAGCTGGAAGATGAGAAATTGCCAAGAAGATCAGCAAAAGCATTCTAGGTAGAGAGAAAGGGAAGGGAAAGAACTGAAGTGAAAACATTTACACTCAGTGTGGGTCTAAGCTGACTGGAATTCGGTGGTGATGGGAAAGCAGTGCATGATGGGTACCGTGTTACTGAGGACAGAATCAGGCCAGGGGTGGCTTTGTACTCATGGCAAAGAATATGATGTCTGGAAGAGAAAAAAAAACTTTGTGTTCATCCTTCTGTTGATGCTCCAGCAGGTATAGTCATATCAGTCATAGTCAAATGTCATAAAATGTGGGCTGAATAAATCTCACTCTAAGGGAGACTCTCGAGCTTTTGTTGCTGTCACGTTGGGGATAGATTCACTGGAACCAGAAAATGGAGAGTTGTGGGGGCTTTTTTTCTGTAGCACTGATGAAAGAGATGATACCTGGCGCTATGGTGGTGGCATCATTATGGAGAAGTGGAGACCTCAGAGCCATGCTTCGTGGTCTAAATCCCTAGTACCAGGTGATGGGGTGATTCGGGGGGCTTGGGCTCAGTGACACCGGGAGAGGTGGGCATCTCAGGAGAAGGAGGTTAATTGTACTTTTCTGTACTTGTTCATCTTGCAGCTCTAAGTAGGGATCCAAGTAAAGGTGTCCAGGCCTTAGTTGGGGATTCCATGATTGGGGCTCCAAGAAGCAGCTGATGGTGGCACAATGTTTGTATTATGTCACTGTACAGACTGGATGAGCCGACCATAGAGAAAGCAGATCACAGCAGAGATGGTACAGAATAAAAAAAAAAGTGTGTCCTAGTATCTGAGGTTGGATAGCAGTGCAGAAATTGGCAGGGAAGATTAAGGTTTGGCATGAGATGTAAGGGAAGATCTAGCATAGAGTCAGAAGAAAGCAGCATGAGCAGGTGTTGTCCAGCTCTGTGGAGTCCTCCCAGGCCTTGTAACCCATGGACAGGGAATTAGTCTTCACATCTGCTGTTTGAGTTTGAGGGTAATCCTCTGGTACTGGACTTTTTTTTTTTCTATTTGAAAAATAATTAAATCACTATATTAAAACGTACTAAGAATAAAGAGTAAATTACCAGTCTTGTGACAAGAAAGATTTTCAATGGAAACATGAAAACACAGCCATGAAAGACTGAGCCAACTGAATAATGAATGGGGATTCCTGGGTGGGGAGGAAATGTTAACAAACAAATTATTTTCCTCATAAAACCCCACTGAGGAGATCATAAGGGGATTTTTTTCAAGTATGAAGCTACAAGGTTGTAGGAAGAAGAGCAACCAAATATTCAGATTGTAAAGCTGATGAACAAGTTGCGGTGACCAATGACCAACACTGTGGAGGTGTCCTCTTGAGGCTGGCTAGCTTGTAGAACTTCAACCCACCCCAAGGTTGCATAGTCAGAGTTGAAACCCTCACATTATCTTTTGTTTTGAGGCAGAGCCATGCTGACATTTCAGACTCCACACAATGAACTCTTAAAGCAATGTGGTAGGTGATACACAGTCCCCAAACTCTGGAGTAACTCTGGGAAGAGGTGGAAACAAGGTGAGCTGGATAAAGATCGGCAGAGTTTAAGATGCCAGGTATGGTGGTATACATCTTTAATCCTAGCTTTCAGATTGTAGAGGCAGGAAGACTCTAAAGTTGAGGCCAGCATGTTCTACATAGAGAGTTCTAGGCCACCAGGCCTACATAGTGAGATCATGTCTCAAATCCCTTCCCACCAAAAATAAATAAATAAATAAATAAACAAACAAATAAGTAAATAGGCAGCTAGAAGCTAGACACCATTGAGAGTTGTTAGGTAAGAGCCCTTACCCACATTAGCAAAATATCAAAGTTGCATTTATCCATGTATCATCTTTATATGTATGTGTGTGTGTGTGTATGTGTGTGTGTGTGTGTGTGTGTGTGCGCGTGTGTGTGTATGTGTGTGTGTGTGTGTGTGTGTGTGTGTGTGTAGTACTGAGGACTGAACCAGACGCTCCTAAATATTAGGCAAGTACTCTGCCATTGATCTGCATAATCCAATTCTTTAGATTAGGAAAAAAAACAAAATAAACAACCAGAAAAACAAAACAAAACTGAGACTGAATCTCTAAGCTAGCCAGGCTGGCAATCCTGCCTCAACCTCCCAAGTAGCTGAACTTAGGGACACAGGCCAGTAGTGCAGGTGCTGAAATTGCATTCTTCGTAGGTCATAAAGAGGGTCTGTGGATTTATAGGTACCAGGTACCAGTCATGAACGCAGATGCTGAGTTACTTCTCCCAGAGCTCTTACTCATCCATCAGGGTGCCAGAGAGCTGACCACAAAAGCTTCATCCTCCTGCAGGAATCTGAAAGATTTTCTCCGGGGAACATGACCTGCCTGAGTCCAGACCCAAGATTTGATGTTCCCTCAGCTTAATGACCCAGCTAGGTCTTCTGCAGAGATTATTCGCGTGTTCGCCACTGTTGTTCTTCTCTCCGAGGAATCTTCCCCAAGAGATCTGCTCCCCAGAGTTGCTCTAGGAGCTTTCTATCTGGCGATCAGAACTGTTTGTTCTTCTTGCACGTGTCTCTAGTGTCTGTTTGGGGGACTGAGACGCCTTTCTAAGACTGTGTGTTCCTCTCGAAGGAACTCGGGCATTTCTCATGCTCAGGGGTATGATAAGCAGTGTGGCTGCTATAGGCAGAATTCCAGATGACCTCTCAACTGTCTGTGACAATACTCATATCTTTTGTTACTGTCTCAGTTTTATAACCTAAGCCAGTAATTCTTATTGCATGATTTTCTCCCTTTTCCAGTATGTACATGAAGACAAATGCTGCATTGTTTATCCACAAAGCACCTCCCTTCTCTGGTCTAAAACCAGCACAGGCAGTTATATGGAAGTGGCAATATTCTGGAGTTGGCTGGGGATGGTTCATGCAGTGGGCTGAAAAGTGGAAAGTGATTTTTTTGTTTTGTATTTAATTTGTTCTAGTCTAAAGCTAACATAGCCACACAAAAGAGTTTAAAAACAAGAAAAAAGAGAATTTCCTAAAGAGTTCGGAGTACTCAGGGATCCTCTGCTTCTGTCCCTTTATATTTGAAGGTGTATTGCTTTTGGAGGCCCATGGACTATGTGAGGCAAGTCATTGAAATTTCCAACTCTGAAGAGAATGCATTAACTGCTGCTGCTATTGCTGCTGGTGCTGCTGGTGCTGGTGCTGCTGCTGTTGCTGCTGCTGCTGGTGGTGGTAGAGCTGCTGCTGCTGCTGGTGGTGGTGGTGGTCCTGCTAGTGGTGTTATTACTATGATGCTGCTGGTGATGGTTTGGTGGATCTGGCAAACATAGTCCACTGATAGGCAAAATTTTACCCAAGAAACACATGACACTATTTAGGAACACAGTAGCTTTGGAGAAAAGTAAGAATTTGGAGAAAGAAATACAACAGCCCAGTCTTTCTTACTTGTTCCTTCCAAGATTTATGTCAGTCTTTCATATCCAAGCTCAGAAGACCCAACCCTGCCATTTTCATAATTTGAAAAATTAAAGTCAGATATAATTATATGAACAGGTCCCATTATGCCCTACCATTAATTTGCTGGTATTTATTTGTTATCTTTTTTCTTGCCTATGTTGTCCTTATAAAATATAATAAATGGTTCCCACCCTTTTAAGTCACAGGCATTTGAAAAGTGGCCCAACACAGCTCCTGAAATCAACTGTAGGGTGGTCAACAAGAAAGATGTAGATAGGCTGATGTGTCTTCCTTAGCTTTGTTTCAGTATGAGGCAACAGCCCCATTCTCACTCAGTTACACTGGCATCCTTCACTTCTAGCTCTCATAAGATGTCCTTTATATTACATAACCAACATGCAATAAACCATCATGTTGGTGGTCTTCGCAAGGATTATTCTTTAGGGAGTTGTTTGCTATGAGTAGGAATAAGGAAAACTTCAGTTGTTGCTTGATGCTTTTTTTTGTAACTTCATAGGAGAAGAGACCTTCCTTGTCCTTAACAAGTGTCTCGCACATATATAATCAATAAGTGCTTAAAGTTAAAAGAACATGTCAACCTATAACAAGAATCTAGGTCTTATAATCTGTCTGTACATAGATTCTCCACACTGCTTTTCACACAACAAAACTGTGCATTAAGCCCAAGGGAATCCTCACCTACTTAATCCAACAACTAGAATTATTATTCAACTGTTGGAATCTGAGGCCTACGAATATCCAATAATAGGTTTTGTCAAGTTTGCCTGGATGGTATTCATAAAATGAATGCACTCAGAATCAAAGGAACCAGAATCCTTCTAGTTCCATCTTCTAACAACCTGCATAAGAATTTTCTCCATGGGATCTTCAGTCAGTTGATTTTTTTAGTTCTTTGAGGCTTAATTGAGCATATGGGGCATCTAATTTGTAAAGGTTTTCATCAAGTGGAACATTATGGATGTGTACATTTATTGCAATTGTTGAACTAGGACTTGATGTAAGAGCTCTATGTTGCTGTTTGATGAGAAAGTTTGAGAGAACAGATGAGGGAGAATGAACTCGAACCACTCATAAGGCTAAAAAATTAATTGAGTTCAAGTCCATGGCTTGGTTTTTAATATATATATATATATATATATATATATATATATATATATATATATATATATATATTTCAGATCAGTGGCATATTCCATATGAAAGAACAAGGTAATGGCATGTCCAGGTCAGAAACAAAAAGCATGGTTTCAGATATTTCAAGGAGAGGTCAAAGCAGAAACAAACATCCAAATCTCATTATAATCAGATCCTAGGCAATTAAAAATAATTACTAAACCTGATAAACAAATTCAGTGAAGAAGCTGGATATAAAATTAATTCAAACAAACCAGTGGCCATTCTGTACACAAAGGATAAACAGGCTGAGAAAGAAATTAGGGAAACAACACCTTTCAAAATATTCACAAATAATATAAAATACCTTGGTGTGACTCTAACTAAGGAAGTGAAAGATCTGTATGACAAGAACTTCAAGTCTCTGAGGAAAGCAATAGAAGGAGATCTCAGAAGATGGAAAGATCTCCCATGCTCATGAATTGGCAGGATTAATATAGTAAAAATGGCTATCTTGCCAAAAGCAATCTACAGATTCAATGCAATCCCCATCAAAATTCTAACTCAGTTCTTCACAGAGTTAGAAATGGCAATTTGCAAATTCATCTGGAATAACAAAAAACCTAGGATAGCAAAAACTATTCTCAACAATAAAAGAACCTCTGGTGGAATCACCAAATCTGACCTCAAACTGTACTACAGAGCAATTGTGATAAAAACTGGATGGTACTGGTACAGTGACAGACAGGTAGATCAATGGAACAGAATTGAAGACCCAGAAATAAACCCACACACCTATGGTCACTTGATCTTTGACAAGGGAGCTAAAACCATCCAGTGGAAAGAAGACAGCATCTTCAACAAATGGTGCTGGGTCAACTGACAGCATGTAGAAGAATGCAAATTGATCCATTCTTAGCTCCTTGTACAAAGCTCAAGTCTAAGTGGATCAAAGAACTCAACACAAAACCAGAGACACTGAAACTTACCGAGGAGAAAGTAGGGAAGGGTATTGAAGATATGGGCACAGGGGAAAGATTCCTGAACAGAACACCAATGGCTTGTGCTTTAAGATCAAGAATTGACAAATGGGACCTCATAAAATTGCAAAGCTTCTGTAAGGCAAAGGACACTGTCAGTAAGACCAAGGAAACCAACAGATTGGGAAAAGATCTTTACCAATTATATATATATATATATATGCTATTATAGTAGCAAAAAGCTGGAAAGAACCCAGATGTCCCTCACCAGAAGAATGGATACAGAAAATGTTGTACATTTACACAATGGAGTACTACTCAGCTATTAAAAACAATGAATTTATGAAATTCTTAGGCAAATGGATGTGTCTGGAGAATATCATCCTGAGTGAGGTTACCCAATCACAAAAGAAGACACATGATATACACTCACTGAGAAGTGGATATTAGCCTAGAAGCTCAGAATACCCAAGATACAATTTGCAAAACACATGAAACTCAAGAAAGTGGAAGACCAAAGACACTTCGATCCTTCTTAGAATGGGGAACAAAATACCCATGGAAGGAGTTACAGAGACAAAGTTCAGAGCAGAGTCTGGAGGAATGACCATCCAGAGACTTCACCACCTGAGAATCCATCACATAAACGACCACCAAACCCAGACACTATGGCAGATGCCAGCAAGAGCTCCCCTGGGACTAAACCACCAATTGAAGAAAACACACAGAGGGACTCATGGCTCTAGCTGCATATGCTGCAAAGGATAGCCAAGTCGGTTATCAATGGGGGAGACACCCTTGGTCCTGTGAAGTTTCTACTGTGAAGTCCTAGTATATGGGAATGCTTGGGCCAAGAAGTGAGAATGAGTGGGTCGGGGAGCAGGGGGAGGGGCAAGAGAATAGGGGATTTCAGAGGGGAAACTAGGAAAGCGGATAACATGTGAAATGCAAATAAAAAAATCTAATAAAATTTTTTTTAAAAAGAAAAAAAGAAAAGCAAGGAAAACAAGAACACTATCAAATCCTATCATCTTCACTGCAGGAGAGAGTAATAAACATCTTTTATAAAAATATTTTCTTCAATACCAAGTAGCAGAGCAAATAAACAGATGTAATTCTGCCTGATTTATTAAATCATTGGTTCAGCACATAATTGAAGACCCAGAATCCCTATTGCATTGAATCAGACGCAAAGAGTAGCACAAGGGAAATTTTCACTGCAGTTGGAAAAATAAGACACATATAAAAAATTAAACCCAAAGCAAAATTAAGTGTGAAATGAGCTGTATCTGGGTTCAGATGGAGGAAAGATTAACTAAAGACTGAGTAACCATAGATGATTTCAAGAAAGACACTCCCAGTGTGATCATGTTAACTATTGTGCGTAGCAAGAGGCTAAGAAAAACTAAGGGCAACAGAAGCCAGAGTCTTTATAAAGGCAGAGAGGTAGAGATGCAGTTGGAGAGAAAGCCTGGAGCCTATGAGTTTGCTCATCTACCAGAGAGTGAGGAGATATAAGCCGGCAAGTGAAGCTATTGAGCTATTGAATTATTTTTTAAATAATGCCTCATAACATGGTGATGATGCCTTTTTGCAGATGAAATGGGCTGGCAATAAGCAGGCTGATTTGGAGAAAGAAGAGGAATTTAAGAGGAAGGGATAAATGAGGAAATAGAAAATCTTTGGAGGGCTAGTCCTTCTGTCAGAGAATGAAGGTCATCACCATGGAAAGAGGATGCTTGTTATGAGCAGGAGGAAGACAGTTTGTAATTTTGAAACTTACATGACTGTAAGAGGCTATTTTCCTAGTGGTTACACTCTGTGTGTTAGAAGCACCTTGGTGATAAGTATAGACACCTTTAAATTGCCACTTCTTTGGCACAATACAATGGAAACCTCCCCAAGGGGTCATGTTTATTAGGACTGTGTCAGGAGCCAGGATTCACAATGAGCAAGAATTATTTTAAGACCACGAGCTTTAAGTATTTTCTTTACCTCTTATTTTATCTATCTATCTATCCATCTATCTATCTATCTATCTATCTATCTATCTATCTATCTACCTACCTACCTATCTATTTATTTATTTTACAGCTTTAGAAAAATCAATTTTTTGTATTTTAAGGTGATATAAAATTTAAATTTCAATGTACACAAAAATATTTTTTGAGGACAATTTGATTCATGTAGCTGTTGTTGGTATCTGCTTTTATACTAGCACACTTGAGTTGAATAGCTGGAAAGGGACTGAATGGTTTCTAGTCCAGATTCTAACAGCAAATTGACATTTTTTTCACTGAAGAAGAATGGAAAGTAGTCATTAGACATGCATTGCCCACAACAGAAGCAGACTTAAATTTGGTTTAGTTTTGTATGGAGGAGCTACATGGAGGTCTCTCCTGAAGCTGTCCAGTTTCTATGCTTTTGAAAAGCAACAGCAGGGCCATGTTTGTACTTCCATTGAGGACTTTTAGTGAAGCACTACATACAAAGCATAAAGCAAGCCATAGGAACCATTTAGAAAGTGGAATTCTCTTCTGTACCAGTGTACTTCTGGTCTTTCTGCTTCTTATACCAGCATAGGCATATTAGAAGGCAGGAAATGTTCAGAATGCACAAGAAACAATTCACAGACCATATGAAGTTCAAGAAGAAGGAAGACGAAGTATGAATATTTCAGTCTTTCTTAGAAGGGAGAACAAAATACTCACGGGAGTTAGAGGGTTAGAGGTACTTGGGAGGAAGAAACGACAAGGAGGGGGTAGAAAGGGAGCAGGATCAGGTATTCAAGGAAACAGGAGTGATATACAAAGGGTCAGGAATTTGAACAGAGATGTGTAGAAATGGGGGATGGCAAACTGGGGGTAGCTGACAGCAAGTCCCAGATGCCAGGAAAGCAAGAGCCTCCCAGGACCCAACTTGGACGAGATTAGCTGAAATACCTAACAAGGGGAGGAAGAACCTGTAGAGATCATATCCAGAGGTTAGGCAAAGCCCCCCATTGGGGATAGGACCACCACTCATCTCCAGATTTTTAGCCCAGAATTATTTCTGTCCAAAGGAAATACAGAGGTAAAAGTGTGGAACAGAGACTGAAGGAAAGGCCATCCAGAGATTGCCCCACCTGAGAAGTCATCCTATATACAGACACCAAACCCAGACTGTATTGAGGATGCCAAGAAGTACTTGCTGACAGGAGCCTGATATAGTTGTCTCCTGAGAGGCTCTGTCAGAGCCTGACAAATACAGAGGCAGATGCTCACAACCAACCATTGGACTGAGTGCGGGGTCCCCAATGGAGGACTTAGAGAAAGGACTGAAGGAGCTGACTAAAGGGGTTTGCAACCCATAGGAAGAGCAACAATATCAACTAACCAGACTCTATTAAGATCCTCTCAGTTTTTAGAGCTTTCAGGGACTAAACCACAAACCAAAGAGTACATATGGAGGAACCCATAGCTCCAGTCGCATATGTAGCAGAGGTTGACTTTGTTGGGCATCAATGGAAGGAAAGGCCCTTGGTCCTGTGAAGGCTTGATGCACCAAGGTAGGGGAATGCCATGGCAGGGAGGCAGAAGTAGGTGGGTGAGGGAGCACCCTCATAGAAGCAAGGTAAGGGGGGATGGGATAGGAGGTTTCTGGCAGGGAAATTGGGAAGGGGGATAGCATTTGAAAGGTAGATAAATGAAATATCCAATTCCACAAAAGAAATGAAGAGAAAAATGCTAAAAAACTGGACAGGAAGGATGGAGAAACACATACTTGGAGAAACACGGCCGTTTTCCTCCAGGTGAGCAGTACCCCTTTCCCGTGTTGGTGGATTAGTCCGTTGTATTCAGTGAAGCTCAGCTGGTCAACCCACCCTTCCCTGACATGACCATCCTGAGGTCACTACTCAAATCCAGGACCCTGCGTGGTGCGTGAGGAACACCAGGCTGAGCCCTTGATTTCGCCTCCTTGACAAAGGTTCACTGATCCTAAGCCTCTTCTTATATGAAAGCAGCAAAAAATTACCACAGTTGTTCTTTCACAAGAACGTATGTTCTTGGCATTTTGTCTTCTCTTTTGTGATACACACACACACACACACACACACACACACACACACACTTGTGCACACACATGCACATGCACACATACACACACTTCTAGTCATTATCCCACTTTATCTTCTTTTTCACAGCACACTTTGTCAAGAAGACTACCAGGCTACACTTAGTTGAGTCTGATTAAGTCCTATGGGGAGGAAGAAATCTCCTTTACGTCACCCTCAGAGTTTCCAAACAACCACACTCATCCCTAGTTGGCAATGCTTGTGGCAGGGAATGCCAAGTCAGCATCTATTTGTCTTTTAATTTCTATGCATTTTTCTTTATTGTGTATACATAATTAGAGCTATAAAGAGTCAAGAGCATGAAATTTGTCTCTGATGTTCTGTTTAAGGTTCTCTCAGATTCTATAAAATCACAACATTATGCTTGTTCCTTGGCTATGAAATGCTCTTGGGCAGGAGTGTATTTTATTCATTCATATGTTAGTGTAAGCAAAAAAAAAAAAAAAGACATCTTGGGGTTCATTTTGTATCACATACACATTTCCCCATCTCACCTTTCTTTTCTTCCTTCCTTCATTTTTATTCTCCCGCTCTTTCTCTCCCCTTTCTTTTTCTTGTTACACGAGGTTTTCTCTGAAGAATGGAACAATTCTATCTTCTTAGGAAGAAATGACATCCACTAGACAGCCCGGCATGGGAGGGCGTCCGAGAGGGTAGTAGAGCGCTACTTAACAATTAAATATATAGGGGATATTTACTTCAAAACATGGACACGACTATTTGGCCCATACAATCACATGGGAGGCAATAGAGGAGCCACAAAGAGAGATGAATCAGTGAGGAGACATAGGAAGGGATCTATATCTATGGCACAGCCACCCAACCAAGCTTCAATACTGCTTTTGAGGTAAAAAGCAGAGGTACCGGAAGGGTAGTGCTTGAAGCACTCAGGTGCAGACAACTTGCGGGAGTTCAGGATGCACTGGCTTCCTTGTGTTTGGAGTAACCTCATACACTAGACTGGACTTGTGCACAGAACATTCGCATAATCTGGAAGAGCAGTCTCATCTGGGCAGTGGAGCCAAAATAAAGAGCTGTGCGATGTTTTCCCTTCTCTGCAACTGCCTCTGTACACTCACTGTTGACTTGAGAGGTCAACGGAGCATGCTAAGTTCCACACATTCTCCTAAAGAGACGATCTAAGATTCACAGTCCTAGCTTGGAATGAAAACCCGAGGTTGTTTATCCTCTGAATCATACTTGCACTTCTCCGGGAAGTGCTACCTGAACAATCAAACAGCCGGTGTCTGGGGTGGCTTGAGAGAACTTGCTGGGAGGGCAGTCCTCTGTGTCCTATGCTCTGGATCTCTTTTATCGCACTGTGAGCGTTTGGAAGCTTCTTTAGTGTGTGGCCACTAGATTCGAAATGGCAAAGGGAAGAGATAACTATGTCCCAGCTCTTGCCCAGTTCTAGGAGAATGCATACTTTCTGTTTAAATAGTTTATCAAAATCTAAAGTTGGCATCGCTTTCCCTGCCGTGTTCTTTCCCCCTCTTAGTCATTCTTCCTCCATCACACTCTTTCCCTCTCCTCGGGCTCTCTTTTCCCCGTTAAGAAGACCCTTAGAACTCAGAACTATCCGCTGCTATTTGCAATGCCACAGGTGCTCTCCCTGAGATCCTGTGTGTCTAAGTGTAGCTCTCCTATGTTTTCTACTTTACTTTCTCTTTTATTTTTCCTGCTTCTCTAGGGAGTGTGAACCCCTAGAGTAGATGTGTCCTCCAAACTACCCTTTCCCCCATTCCCTGGGATTCAAGTTTCCACTATGGCCTTCCCTGACAAACGCCACCAACTCGCCCTGGAAAGCCACAGGACAGAAGTGTCTGTCTGGGGGAGTGTGCCCTATTGTAGCCTTTGGTCAGGACAGAAATATTTCAGTCCAGCAGATATCAGTCTATTAGGAAAATAATAATAGTACTCAATGCTCAAATGGGAGCCACACAGCTGTCCCCGCGATGATACTCACAGTTCAATGGCGTTCCGGGGGAGGTCGGGTGGAATCTCGGTCACCTTGCTATCTTGGCAGAGGAAGACCCTGTTAGAGCAATGACACAGCCAGTGATGACATCCAGATCCCGAGCCCAAGAATGCCAGCAAGGAGACCAGGAGCAAGGCCATGCTTATTTATCCATCCACCTGCTTTCTTCCTGCTCCAGCAGCGAAAACCTCCACGGATTCCCTAGGCTCCTCCACACACTGTCGGGATAAGAGAGATCTGTTTGGAGGACGGGCAAAGTCACGTGACCCACCAAGGGATGCTTTTTTTTTTCTTTTGTCGCTTCCAGGCAAGTAAAATTAATGTGTCAGTAGAAACTATATGTATTAATATATGATTGTTATGTGGTTAATATTTGTCAATAAGCATCTGTCTTGTCCTTCAATACCTATATTTTCTATTCCTTGACCCCAAATGACAACAAATAGAAACTTGGTGCATATTTAGAGATATCAGTCTAATGGACTGATATCAGCAGATTCAAATTATTTTACTGCACGGAGGTCCCTACTGGTCACCACTCTCTTCTCAGTGATATCAATGACCTTCCCTTCCCCTGCAAGCACATCCATATGATACATCTCTAATGTACTGACATGAAGGGGACAAAATTTACATTTAGTATTTTGCGTTGCTGTTTTCCTGAGACCTATATGTTATAAATCATATATCTGGGCTATAGTTAGCTTGTGATTAACAACATAAGCTGGTGTTAGCTCTAAACCGCTGTGGGTGGGTGATAGGGTTCTCTGTGGAGACAACTCACTTCTGTGACCTCAGGCGTGGGATGCTTCTGGTTGCAGCGTTCACCAGTCATGCGTAGTCTTTCTGGCATCTCTTGCTTTCCCCTTCCTAACTCTGAGAACTGTCCTTTCTTCCTATTTCAAGAGTTGGCACGAATAAATGTATCACATCTATACTTTTAATTTTCGAGATTTCCTGTGAGTGACACCCTAGGTATATGCAGTGGCATTTTTAAGCTTAGTAATAAAGGGTTTGAGGAATATTTAACAAAAGTGAAGGGGTTTTGTTCTTTCAACCCAGAGTCTATGAACACTAAAAACGTACACATCTCTAAGATCATGTCTACAACTTACTACCTGCTAAGACTACCTTCAGTACCATCTTTGCATACAGCAAACATCATCTCCTGAAAATGGTTATACACTGGGGGTTAAATGGTGGCCTGCATCAGTCCCAGGGCTCTGACCACTCGGGGGCAGGATGCAGGAATGTTTTTTTTTAATATTTTCTTTATTTACATTTCAAATGCTATCCTGAAAGTTCCCACTCCCACTTCTTGGCCCTGGTGTTCCCCTGTACTGGGGCATATAAAGTTTGTAAGACCTCTCTTCCCAATGATGGCCAACTAGGCCATCTTCTGGTATATATGCAGCTAGAGACACAAACTCTAGGGGTACTGGTTAGTTCATATTGTTGTTCCACCTATAGGGTTGCAGACCCCTTCAGCTCCTTGCGTACTTTCTCTAGCTCCTCCATTGGGGGCCCTGTGTTCCATCCAATAGATGACTGTGAGCATCCACTTTTGTATTTGCCAGGCACTGGCAAAGCCTCACAAGAGACATCTATATCAGGGTCCCTTCAGCAAAATCTTGCTGGCATATGCAATAGTGTCTGGGTTTGGGGGCTGATGATGGGATGGACCCCCGGGTGGGGCAGTCTCTGTATGGTCCATCCTTTCATCTTAGCTTCAAACTTTGTCTCTGTAACTCTCTCTGTGGGTATTTTGTTCCCTATTCTAAGGAGGAATGAAGTATCCACACATTGGTTTTCCTTTTTCTTGATTTTTCTTGTGTTTTTCAAATTGTATCGTGGGTATTCTAAGTTTTTGGGCTAATATCCAATTTTAACTGAGCTTTCCCCACACCACCGCCAGCATGAGAAGCCATAGGACCCTGCTCCAGGGGTAGGGCAGTGCAGTTTGAGGTCCCTGGTAACTGCCAGAGCAGCGGTGGGCCTGCAGGGAGGCTGGGTCTGTCTGGCTCTGACTCATGGGCACCCCAGATGTTGCTGGGAGTCCACAGGGTGGATATAGTCCGAGGAGGAGAGGGAAAAGAGGGGGGTGCTCTGGCTGGGTCCTGTGGGAAGGAGAGTCCCTGGCTTGTTCAGTGGGTGGCTTGACTTGGTGGAGGCCATGGCTGGGAGCTGCTGAGGGCCTTCTGAGAGAGATTAGCGGCCAGCTCTTTGGACGAAGGTCTGTTCCATTGCTCCCCAGGCAGTTCCCGATGAAAAGAGTCCATAGTTTTCAGGCATTTTTTTGTCATGGTGGAGAGTAGCAATGAGTAAACTGTACCCCACTTTCTCAGGGTGGGGCCTGAGGTTAAATACCTTTTGCAGGGAGGAGTGTCTGGAAAGGAGAGCTTATGTGGCTAAGCCCTTCAGGCCTTTAAGTACCTCATTAAAATGGAGATCTGTCTTGAGGCTATGTGATCTGTGATCACCTCCTCTATCTGTGGAGGGACTTGGGACGATGCCTTACATGACTGATGACCACAGAATTATGGAGAGCTGTGGCCTCTTGTCAGGGACCTGGTGTCCAGGAACGTGGCAACTGCCTATTTTCCCTTGCAGCGTCACCTGCGTGGTCACCGTGGTTTTCAGGCTGCCTTTCACGGTCCCACAATACACATGCAGAACACACACACACACACACACACACACACACACACACACACACACACACACACCCTGACCCTTCCACTTTCCCTTTCCTGTCCAAGGAAAAATGACTTGTAATGAATGGATTAGATCATCTTGAGGAAAACAGAGGCAGTGATCTGAGTAGGGTGGGTGTGACTTGGCTTCTAATCGATTGACTCTAATTTTGCTATGGGAAGTTGTGGCCCTATTAAATATGAACACTATATTAGCAACAATTTGGCTGAGAATAACAGTTAAAGGAATTCACTCAACAACTCATCCAATGAATTAGTATCTTTGAGGTGTAGAAGTCAGTTCATTCAATTAAGTCTTGGGTTTATTTTAATGTATGTCGGAATAACTTCAATGACAAGAAACTCTATCTGCTATACCTCACAGATCCAGCTGACATAGAATTTTATAGATGTCGAGTTATGGCTAAATCAGTCTTTGTAAAATGAACTGAAATATTTTTAAAATTGAGATTTGACTTTAAATTTTATAGTCATAACCTATAAATAATACACATTATATAAATAATTTATTAAGCATGACAATAAACAGTGCGTGGTAAAGTCACAGGAGGTGACAAATTCTACTGCATTTAGTTCATGCAAACTTTCATGTCAGTTCTTTACAATTTAATGCACAGAGGTGCAATTAATCTGAATTTTGTTCTTGTCATTTATTTTATTTACAACAGTTAACGTCCCTAATGTCCTCTGAGGGTCTACCAGCAGCTGACTGAGACAGTTGCAGATACCCACAGCCAACCACTGGTCTGAGGTTGCGAACCCCTGTGGAAGAATTAGGAAAAGGATTGAAGGAGCTGAAGGAAGCTGGCAACCCCATAGGAAGAACAACAGTATCAACTAACCCAGACTGCTCAGAAGAGCTAGAGACTAAGCCTCCAAACAAAGATTCTATGTGGGCTGATCCCTGGCTCCTGGCACATATGTAGCAGAGAACTGCCTTGTCTGGCTTCAGTGGGAAAAGATGAACCTAATCCTTTAAAGACTTGATGTCCCAGGGAAGGGGGATGGTTGTGGGGATAGGATGGGAGGGTGAGTGCATGAGGTGTTGGATGGCTCTAGGTGTTGGGGGAGCACCCTCTCAGAGGCAAAAGGAAGAGAGAATGGGGTAAAGAACTCTGGGATGGAGGTGATGAAATTTGGAATGTAAATAAATAAAATACCTTAATAAAAAATTATTATCATTTGCAAATAAAGATACTTTGACTTCTTCCTTTTCAGTTTGTATTCCCTTGATTTCCTTCAGTTGTATTATTATTTTCTAGCTAATACTTCAAGGACCATATCAAATCGATATGAAGAGAGTGGATAATTTTATCTTGTTCCTGATTTTAGTGGAAATTCTTGGGTCTATAATACTGTAAGGAAAAGTTTATCCTTTGTGGTGAAATTTGTTTCTTGGAGGCAGCAGAAAGATGGCTTAAGTTTTGTGTTCCAATCTGTTGGTCTGTGATGATTTGAATGTATTTCAATTGGGGTAATTGAGAGCACTAACACTGAGAGTTATTCATGAGCCAGTGTTGCTGATTGCTGATAGTCCGCTGTCTCGTAGGCCCCCCTTCTTCTGATGAATTGTTCTTGAATAATTTTTTTCTTGTGTCCTCTTGAGTGTAGTTCACTTCTTCAGTCTGAACTTCTTATTCTAGTGCCCTCTCTAGAGTCGAATTGGTAGAAAGAAATTTCTTGAATTTAATTTTATTATAGAATGTTTTTTCCTCATTATCTTTGATTTTGATTGATAGTTTTGCTAAGTGTAGTAGTGTGGGCTGACATCTGTGGTCTTTCAGATCTTGTTGAACATCCTTCCAGGTCCTTTTAGCTCTTGGAGTCTCCACCGAGAAGTCAGGCATTATTCTAATGAGGCCACCCTTTGTAAGTGACTTGGTCTTTTTCCCTTGCTGCTGAAGTCTCTTCAGTCTGCACACTTAGCCTTTCGAGAGCTATGTGTTGTGAGAACTTTTTTTTTTGATTCTGCCTTTTTGGTGTCCTGTATGGTTCTTGTTTGTTAATAGGCATCTCTTTCTTCAGACTGGAGAAACTTTCTTCTATGATTTTGTTAAAAAGTGTTTTCTGTACCTTTGGCCTGAGTTTCTTCTTCTATCAAGATACCTATTATTCTTAGGCTTTGTCTTTTCATAGTTTCTAAGTTTTCCTGAATATTTTGTACTTGGATTTTTAAAACACTTATTATTTTATTTGACAGAGAGATCTATTTCTCCTATCTTGTCTTCAAGACAAGATAGTACTGCTTCAGTCTGTCATCAGTCTTCCCTTCCATGACTTTTATTCTTCTGGTAAGTTTTAATTACCTTTGTGTTTTTCCTTGGGATTTCAACATTTTTCTTAAGTTTTATTTCAGTTTGGATTTCTATCATGGTATATTTCTCTGATAAATTCTACTTTCCTGTGTTGAATTGTGTTTGTTATTTTGTTCACTTGTGTGCTTTTATAGACTTCATTACGGCATTCGCCTATATCTTCTTTAAGGTTCTTGAACATATAATTTCTAGTTTTCAGTTCTTTACTTGTGCTTCAGCTGAACTGCTCTTCTTAGAGCCGATAGCCGTAGGGTTTTTCACTTCTGGAAGAGGCATACTGATCTTACTGCATGTGTTTATATTTTTTTTGCATTGATATCTAGCATCAGGAGTTATGATGTTTATTTAAGTGTTTCTTGGTGTAGATATTTGTTTTCATCTTTGTTGGGTTCATGTTCCATTACTATTACTAGTGTTCTGCGACTATGACTGGTTACTATTACCCAGTCTGGATCTCATACAGTTGGTGGCGGTAGGGTCCCTGGTAAAGAGTGCTTCAAATCAGCAGGTGACATGATCAGACAGAGGGAAGCTCAGAGGAAAGGATAAGGGAGTGAGGGATGGGGTAGAGTTAGCAGTGCCCTGGCTCACACAAGGATACAGCATCCCCAGGGATGCAGGCAGACTGAAGCAGCACTATGGTTTCCTTAAGATTTCCTATGGTTTTTTAAAGATGAACTTAGTCGTCTGCATTTTATTGCAATTGTTGACTTTTGTTCTGTGGGGTGGGCCTGTGTTTGAGGGGGTAAATGTATGTGGCATGCTCCCTAATGCAGCTCTATAGATGCTGTGTTCGTGTACTGTGGGAACAAACTCTACTCGTGACAGTTAGAGACACAGAGTAGCACATGTGAGAGCAGGGTTTGGCACTATTATGATAAGCAGAAGGGAGAAAAACTCTCTACTTTTATGTGGAATTAGATGGAAAATGGTGGTAGACATGAATTAAATCCTTCCTTAGTCATGATTTGAACCTTGAACCCTGAAGAAAACAAATCCCAACCTAAGGGTAAAGCAGTCACATGGTAGGTGCAATTCTCTAAGGAATACTGTAAATGAAGTGGAGGAAGTTCTGCCAGGGTGTTTTAGCAAAAGGAAATAAAATACGAAGATCATGCAACAATGTTGTTTTCTTATTTGTATTGAGACAGATTCAGTATGTAACAGTCAGCTTCAAAGTATTATGTCTATTTTTTTTTAAGATTTATTTATTTATTTTATGTACATGGGTACACTGTAGCTGAACAGATGGTTGTGAGCCTTCATGTGGTTGTTGGGAATTGAATTTATAAGGATCTCTGCTCGCTCTGCTCAACCCCGCTCTCTCTGGCCCAAAGATTTATTTATTATTATACATAAGTACACTGTAGCTGTCTTCAGAGCACATTATGGGTGGTTGTGAGCCACCATGTGGTTGCTGGGATTTGAACTCAGGACCTTCAGAAGAGCATTCTGTGCTCTTACCCGCTGAGCCATCTCACCAGCCCCCAGTATTATGTCTTTTAAAAAACCCCTACTATTTCATCTGCTCTTCTGGGGATGTGTAGTTTGGTCTCAGTTGGGCGAGTATTTTGAGACTTAGCCAGGTTCACACCCATGTTTACAGTAAGCTGTAGATCTACAATGGTCTTGGCCTGCAATGGTTTCTGCTGGGCTGACAACTACTCTAAGTCTGCTACAAGTTGGTTTTGTTTTGTTCATATGAAACTATTCCAAATACTCCAAATTTGTGTGTCATTAATTTTGCTGTAGTCTCTTGGGTCATATGAAGGAACAAAGCCATACTAGATTTAAAGTTACCCAATGAAACTAGTGCTGTGGCACATAGTATAGCAGAGTGCAAATAAAGGTATAAGTAATTGTGGTCACTTCAACTAGTATTTTTGTCTCTAGCACCGAATTATTTAGAGGCCATCATTGTCCACACTTGTGGTTTAAGTTGGTTTTTTTCTTTCTATTGGTTTTTCAAAGTGAAGCTTACTCACATGCGGATGCTGATAATGTTGAATATTCAGTTTCAGATTTTACTAGTTTGCTAAATTAGTAAGTAAGTATTTTGTTATGCCCAGAGGGAAAAATGATACAGACCATTTTTAGCAATTACATTATTAATTCTTGTTTTCTATCTCTGATTAATAAAGGTACAAATTTCTTTCTATATAATTATATTATTATAAAACTAAGAGTATTAATTTAGTTGTTAGCATACATTTGCTTTTAAACATCAGTCTTTTTAAGTGATATTTTATTTGTATTTTGGATGATAAGGATAGAAAGGATTATGTAAAAATAGGAGGCTAATATATATATATATCATACTACATAATATATTATATTATTACATTATATTACATTTTATTTATACTATATTTATATATTATATTATAATATTTATAATATAATGTATATATTATTATACATTTATTATATATTAATGTAATTATATATAATCTTACACAATGAGAAAGGACCATTCTATAAGTTATGATATTAGTGAAGCCTGTTGAGATGAGTAGTGTATAAGACACAACTGTCCTTTCTAGCCATCCAGTAGTGGCATGTGGGTGCCAGCTGAGTGATGGGCTTGGGGAGTGGGAATTCATTAGACTTTGGTGTATGGGCTGCAGAAAAAAGACTGATGAGTATGTAGTATGGGTTGGTGGGCAGGGTTATCATTTAGGATTGCATTCAATCTACTGTCTGCATTTCATATTCTTCAAAGCTGAGAAAGAAGAGCAATATGCTGGCATTTGCAGACCCAGGCTCTGGTCATAACTTTGTTACTGCTATGACATCTCACAATACTTGTAATCATCTATAATTCAGTTTCTTCTCCTCTGAGTTGAAGGAATAAACAGTTATGTAAGTGTAAAAGAATGATAGCAGGTGTCAGTGCTGTGAGAAAAACTTGTAGGAATGTATAGCATTTTCCTCCAAGCTGTCATGATGAATGAGAGAGGCAGCTAGCCCATTGCTATGAGAATAAGTCTATAATGCTGTTGTTGTTTTGACAATATCTTATATTGCACATGTTGGTCTTAAACTATCTATATAGTCAAAGATAACTTTTGATTCTGGTTTTTTCTAACTCTATCTCTGCAGTGCTGTGATCACAGGCATGCACCAATACACCTACTTTTTTTTTTTTTGAGGTTCTGGTATTGAACTCATGTTTTATGAATGATCTAAAATCACTCTACCAACTGAGCTACAAGCCCAACATTATTTTGCTTTTGTACTAGTGAGAGTATCTTATAGAGGCCAGATTGGATACCAACTCTTTATGTGGCCAAGGCTGCTTCTACTATGCAAGTGATGGGATTATAGTCATGGGCTAACATGCTTAGCTGAGAATGAAAGTCTTATGGTAATTGTTTACTTTGTTTATGTGGTGAAAGACAGATGAACTATTTCAGTTATATCTATCATACACAGACCCTTCCAATGACCTACACTTCCTCATTGGACTCATTCTCTACTGAGGACTTGAGGAGGTCAAGGCAAACTTTCTTTTGGAGTGGTGGAATTTCAACGTGAGGTCTCATCATATATCTCTGACTCATTATGTAAACCAGGGTTTGAACTCACAGAGCTCCACTTGCCTCTACCTCTGAACTATTACTGTGGGATTAAAAGCATGGGCCACTATGCCCATCTCAAGGCAAATTTATTGTGGATTGAGTGAAAATATGCTTTTCTTAGCTTGTCCTTGACTACTTTTGATAACAGACTGTGTAGGAAACTTTATATCAACAAAAAGAGTTACAACAATAGCCAGCGATAAGCAGAAGGAAGGTGTTCTTTTAAACGTACTGGGGAATTTGAAGTTCCTTTGAGTGAACAAAGTGAATTTTTAATTTCTTGCCTTGCATAAAGTTTCACAGAAAGTCTCAGTCTCATTCAAGAATGGAGTGAATGTGAATGCATTTCAGGCAGAGCCAGTCACCTTGGAGTCAATGTTTTCACTCTTACCATGTCTAAACTTCATAGGAAATAGAACCAGAAGGGACATCCAGATAACAGTGGGAAGGGTAGGAACCCTAGAATGTTCCACTAAAAATCCAGGGTAGATGAAGCCTCACTGCATTGCTTGTAGTGAGACTAAGAGTAAAATGCATATTGATCTACTGCCTCCTAGAGGTTTAACCCTAGGAATTGGTACATAGACCCCAATGTCTGCAAGAGGCCAAGGTCTAGGAATTGACAAGTACACATAATGTCTGCCAAGCCTAGTGTCCTAGAAATTACCACATACCACAATCTATTATGCCAAACTTTTCCAAGAGGAACCCAGATGGTTAGCTTTGAAGCCATGAATAAATAACAAGGCAGTAGTGGTGTACTTGCTGCCTTTACTCCCAGCACTATAGAGGCAGAGGCAGGTGGATCCCTGAGTTCTGAGGCCATCATGACAGTTACTTCACTGAGCTGCCTTCCTGCCCTATTTTAGGGAGACCAGACTCTCTTTCTGTGATCCCTTGACTCTGGAAGGATGGTTTCCTTCTTTATTTCCTTCCAGATATACAGGAAGAATCAATCTGACTTCCCTGTCGCCAAGTTTCCTGCATTTGAGCTGTGCTTTGATTTTTTTGTGGCTCTGACTTAGCTAAAATAGCTCAACTTCAACACGAGGGGTTCAAAGTAATGACTAACTTGCCATGTTAAAAGCAAGTTAGTCATTACTTTGAAAGCAGCACAATTAGGGAGGTAAAGGGTCACTCGGGCACTCAGTGCCCGTGAACGACCCTAGCACCACCTTCCTAAGTACTCAGTAGCAGTCTATCAATGAGACCAGAGGACATAGTTAACCTAGAAATAAACCCACACTTTCCAGAAAAGAACTTCAGGGTGCGAAGCAGCCAAATGCAAATGTACTTCATTTGTTCCAGCAATGACAAGGGTTAGGGTTACGGTTAGGTTAACCCTGGTTGTCTCCTGCAGGATGCCAGAACACAGGCTTAGGTGACTTTTCCCCTCAACCTCCCCTGAGCTCTTTCTAAACTATGCCACTGATTCACCATGTCAGGGAGATGTAGGGAAACCAGGGTAACCACTTGCTTATGGGCTGTGTAGTATATTTAGACTATTATAATTCAAACTCTTATTATTTCTAATCCTTAAAAACTTGTAGACTGTGCTTAAAAATTGCAAATTATACTACAGAAAATTGCCACATTCTTCTAGGGGGCAATCTAGCAAGAATGTGTACAATAACACATAGTTTTGGTCTGAGCTGTAAAAGAAGGCAAGAAGATGATGCATGAGGAGGAGGATGGAGGCACACTAGGTGGGGAGATGAGCTGTAGAGCGAAGAAGGGATTCCAGAACATATTCCAGTATGGCAATTTAAGCTCCATATTCACTCATCCTCTCTTCTGCCCTTCACCCTCATGCCATCTATTTTGGGCACTGACTTTGGCAAATGGTTGTTGGTTTATGATAACACCATTGATTAATAACACACTGTCTTGTGTTACATTGTTTATTAAAAGGAACATAACTCTACTTCTCAGTTACCTTGACAGTTTAGATAGCAACTTCCATTCATCTTAATCTCTTTGGGAATGAATAAATCCTCTTTGTCTTTTTTGTTCCATCAGTAAATTAAGCAAATAATGGTCTTTGATTTGATGAGGTTCTTTTCTGATGCCTATTCAAATACATGTAATGAAGGAAAGATTTGGGGACGAGATGGCTTAAAAGGCTGCCATTTCATTGGTGCCTCTTATTTTCTATTCGGCATATATGCAAATCTTATATTGTACTTATAATAGAGTCACACTGACTTATATTTCAAAGTTCTCAAAATATTTTCAGCAACAGTTATTTGCAAAAGATCGAAGAAGACATCTTGACTTTGCTACTTCATGCTCCCTTTGGTGAAAACCCAGAGGTGTTGGCAGAAGGTGACAGGTAATTATTTTGAGAGTTATGGACATAAATTTGTGATGTTATAATAATTAAATAAAAAGCTGGACATACTAATTTTATTTCTCAAATTGTTTCAGAATTGGTTGTTAAATCAGAAATACATGCAATTGAAGGAACTTTCTTCACAGAACCCTGGAAGAGCACAGAGGAGAGGAATGGCGTACTTACTTCCTGCGTGTATACATATTTTCCTGGACAGTTTTGGATCAAACCACCTGGAATCCCTTCTTTTCCCTACAGCTCATTTCCTCCCCAAATTTGTCTTCTTCCCCTCCTCATGGCTTATCTCCTTGCTTTCTTTTATAGTTCAGACCTATACTATGTGACACTGTTCACATTCTTACTACCTAGGAGTGGTGGATTTTTTTTCTGTAGTGCAGTTTGCAAATTTTAAGCACAGTTAAAAGGCTTTTAAGGATAGAAAAGAGTAAAAGCATGAATATAATATAAATATACTACTTGTCCCACAAATGCACTCTTTGGTCAAATGAAGATCTTATCATGGTCAGGCAGGGTGTTTGGCATTTGGTTCCTCCTCCAGGAAGAACCAACCTACAGGCGGAGGGTGTCTGTGTTTTGAAGTGAGTGAGCATGGGAAAGCTCTGAACAAGTAAAAGTACACACAGTGACTTCTCCAGAAATTCTTGCTTATCTTTAATATTCCATTGATTTTCACCAGAATCAGAGTTTATAGATTTTAATCTCAGGATACAGTGGAATTGAAATCAACTCACACAATTTTAGGCAGATTTGCTTTGAGAAAGTCTGATGATGTAATCCAGGATGGCCTTTAAAGTTCCATCCTCCATCTCCCATGAGTACATGGTTACAGCTACATTACCATGCCCTGAAAAGGCTCTTTTAAAAATGTTTTCAGGATAGTCCATCATTTCATCTTAGCTTCAGACTTTGTCTCTGTAATTCTTTTCATGGGTATTTTGTCCCCTATTCTAAGGAGGAATGAAGTATCCACATGTTGGTCTTCCTTCTTCTTGGTTTTCTTGTGTTTTGCATAATGTATCTGGGTATTCTAAGTTTCTGGGCTAATATCCGCTTATCAGTGAGTGCATATCTAGTGACTTCTTTTGTGATTGGGTTACCTCACTAAGGATGATATCCTCCAGATACATCCATTTGCCCAAGAATTTCATAAAT
>NC_034607.1:54751946-54764682 GCF_900095145.1 Mus pahari
TCTACAAAGTGAGTTCCAGGCCAGTCAGGGCTACACAGAGAAACCCTGTCTCAAAAAAGCCCAAAAATTTTTTTTCATTTATTCTTTTAGATTTTTTTTTTTGCAGTATCTTTTGACCCATTCATTTCTATCTATCTATCAGATCCTCCCAGATTTCCCTGCACCGCATCTTTACTACACAACTTCACAGATTCTCCCTTCTTTCAAAACAAAACAATAGTAACAAAAGATTAAAATAAAACAAAGCAAAACAACAACAACAACAACAACAACAACAACATTTTGAGCTCTTATTTCTGACTACTCCTGAGTGTGGGGCCTGCCTTGGGACATGGCTTCTAAACCAAATGTCAGTCCATTGAAGAAAACTGACTTTCCCTCATTCAACAGCAATGCCAAAAGATTCTTGGCTAGGGGAGAATCCCTGTGCCTATGTTCCCTGTCCTGGCTAGGATCTAGTCTGGCTTGAGCCTGAGTGGGTCTTGAGCATGCTGTATAATCTCTGTTAGTTCATACCTGCAATTGTCCTGTTGTGTCTGGAAACATATCCTTGAAGTCATCCACCTTTTCTGAATTTACTTTCCACCTCTTCCACTTCATGTCCTCTGGGATAGACCTACTACTATTCTTCTAAGAAATACAGTAATAATATGATTCTGAATGACATATTGTTATCACCCATTGATTGGTGCATTGCTCAACCCTTACCAGAAAAGCTTGTTCTTACAGTAATTAGCAATTAACACAGAAACCCATAACTGTGCAAGATGCAAACAGTTAGGGGCTTTGGAGTGCTCAGCCCCAAGTGTGATGCCTGCATCCCTTTGTGATGTCTGCATCCCTTCCTGTCTCTCAAGCACCTGGAGTCCGTCCAGTAAGACTCTTACATTCGAAACTGCTCTCCTCTTTTTATTGATGTAGAAACTTGCATTTCTTTCTATGATGTAAGACAGTCAAGGAGAAATACCGGCATTATTAGGTCAGACTTTCATGCTCATTTTTACTTAAGATAAGGACACTCATCCTCAGGGTAAGTCTGTCCACATAATATGAATTGTCATTGTAGTTGTTACTGTCATGACCCTGAGAACATCAGAAGCCACCAACAGCAAACAAACAAAAAATCAGTGGCCACTCTAAAACCAGCCCACAAAAGAAAATTGGGGGTGCTGAAAACATAAAGATGACTTTAGAAAAACATTCTCTATTTCTTTAAATTACAAATAGCCGGGCGGTGGGGTGGTGGCACACACCTTTAATTCCAGCACTCGGGAGGCAGAGGCAGGTGGATTTCTGAGTTCAAGGCCAGCCTGGTCTACAAAGTGAGTTCCAGGACAGCCAGGGATATACAGAAAAACCCTGTCTTGAAAAACCAAAAAAAAAAAAAAAATTACCAATAAACAATACATGTAGATAATTAATTAAATTTACCTCTCATAATAGAGTCTTTTGTATTATTTAAGTCACTGAAATTACATCTCGGTACATGAAAAATTTTGAACCCAAGTACATCGAGCCCCATATCTACCTAACTTTTGACAGTAAAGACACAAATCTATACCAATCACAAAATCACTGCACACCAACATACCTCCATTGCTTCCCATATTGCAGGCACCAATACTCAACTGTTTAAAGCACACAAATCATATTATTCCTTGTCTTCCAATCTTATCGTCTAGAGCGTCGGTTGCCAGAATAAGATATTAGATGAATATGGCCAAAGCTGGGAACTGTTATTTCCCAGGATAACTTTTTCTGTTGGCTTTCCAAAAGAATAAATTGAGATTTAATTGGCAGAATGAAGCAGAGATCATTACTCTCAGAAGGTTGCCACTACCAAATAATGAGAAACAAATGCCAGGATTATGATTTACTCCAACTTGTTCTTTCTTTTATCCATCATCTGCCTTTTTTTCTTTCAAACTATGACCCCAGGTTCATTTTCTTGCTAAGGAACTCACCAATCCTTTGGCTTTCCAAGGCAACTCTTCTATATAAGGGACAGTTTCCATGTCAATCTTTGTAACTCTTCCTTTGTGGTTCACTCTGACAGAATCTTGGATTTCCTTCAATGATCCAATCCATCTTTGCAGGGAACATGACTATTGACTACTTTTCTGACTTTCTATTCCCACCTTCCATATTTTCTTTTCCTCAGCTTCACCCATAATTGCATAATTTCAAACTCCTACAGTAAATTCAGAGGATACTTACGGTAGATTATGGTGAATCTATTTTAGTAAAAAATGCTATTATAACAAAGATAGGTAGTGGGCACAAAGGAAAATCAGAAAGCTACACTATCCTAAAATGGATGATTGACCTGTGTCCAGTAATGGTAGATATGAAACCAGATTCAAAGAGTTGCAGATGGAATTTACTAGGGCATCTACTTGTGTTAAGTGGGAGACACAGCCCTGACCAAACCAAGTGAGGCCAACAGCTCTTAAAACACAAGAAAAGAGGACATTAACATACAAGTTCCCATGAAGTTCCAATTCAGATATTTCATGTAGGCAAGGAAAGAAGGAAGGAAGGAAGGAAGGAAGGAAGGAAGGAAGGAAGCAAGCAAGCAAGCAAGCAAGCAAGCAAGCAAGCAAGCAAGCAAGCAAGCAGACAGACAGACAATCTAACATGCAGAGAATTTCTTCTCTGACTGGCAAATGGTGATGAGCTTAGTTGTAAGCACATTGGTCAGCTCTAACTAGTAGATAAGCCAAGGTTTGCAGAAGGGTAGCTTCTGCTTACAGCCATTGTCCTTTTACACAGGGGCTGCTTCCAGTAGGCTCTGGGTCCCTATTTATGCCCCAGATTTTTGCTCTGAAAGTGTAAAATATTTATGACCCCTTCAGGGTCCTATCCCACCATTCAGTCATGGTATTTCATTTGGGCAGTTTTCAGCTGGCTCACTGTCATGGTTGGGTTGTGAAACAGGAGAGGAGGGGAAAGCATGACACATATTGTAGAGAGATGGTTTGAAATATTTTGGGGCTACAGATAGTTCAGTGTGTTGAGATCATAAGACACATTTTGGGAGCTGTAGAAGGTAGGTTTGGAGAGGTTAGGCATGAGTCAGATCATAAAATTATTTTTTACCTGGTCAGAGAACTATTTTTGTGGACAATGGAAAACTGGACAATGTGAAACTTGGAATGCTTTGAGGTAAAGTGTGATTGATGAGATTTCATTTGCAAGTATCTTCTAGCAGCTCTGTAGAAACTGGATGGTAGAATGTGGTCACGGTCATAAGGATGACGAAGAAACATGTTATATCAATTTATGCTGAAACAAAATAGAGTGTTGACAATATGTAATGCAGAAAAAGAGAGGCTGAAAATGAAGCAGAGGTTGCATCTGATGCTGGACTGGGGAGAAACTTGTGAAAAATGATTTACAGGAAGGTCCTAGAGCTTATAGGAGAATCAGAAGAGAATAGAAAGAGCGAACATTAAAGGAATGAATTGTTGTCTTAGTGCTTTTACTAATGATGATTTTTTTTTACCTTCCTGATTCTGACATTCTTCTCAAACACTACATTCATTGAGTCTATATATTCCCAAACTCCATCCCAGCATAAATTTATAAATACAAATTACACTATCACCCATGATGCAAATGTGAACTACTACCTATGAAATCAAAACAAGATACATATCTACAGTGTAGAATGATGGGTCAGGCTTGCAATTTATATTCTCATTTTACAAGCAGAGAGACAAGTGTAGAGACGTATTGAGCCATGGTGAGTCTGAATCTGGAAGTGCAGATGTTAAATCTCACAGCTCTAGGTCAACATCTGTTGTGTGCTGGTATAGAGTCAAGCCCCAACTCTCCAGCAGCCCTATGGATTTGCTGGCCTTCAGATCTTTCTGTTCAGTATATTGGTTATGCCTTTTCCAGGCTGGTGCTGCCTACCAGTAGTTTTCTAATTATGGCTCTAAGTGGCTGCCCTGACTCCAGCAAGCATTGCCTCATCAGATGACCTTTCTGGCAGTGACATCCTGAGAGACCTATCCTTGGATGCCTTAACTTTTCTTTGAGATTTTGCTGGAATCTCACATAATCTCATATGTTGTCATTCTGTTTGCCTGTAGAATTAGTCACGTACATGCTAAGGTCTGTCCTATGCTCAATACAGAGGAATGACACAAGTCACTTCTTGAGAAATATGCTGGGATCAAGGCTAACCTAGAGAGTAGTAGCTGGGGGAAAGTTTCCAAGATTTTCTGAAATGATTTTGTTCTTATAGTCCTTTGTACCTGTGATGAGAAGGTACAAAGATTTCTAAAATGTCTTTGGGAATTTTTTCACATTGTCTTTTTTATTAATACCTGAGTCCATTTATTATTATTATTAATTATTATTTATTATTATTATTTTGTAATGAGTAGTTAGTAAGACAAAAGTTACATGCCTATGATAGCACAAGTTATCCCATGGTAAGAAAGTCAGTTCATGTGTTTATCTTTTGGACTCACAGCTCCACTCCCTCCCTCCTTCCGTTTCCTCTCTCTCTTTGTCCCTCCTTCCATTCCTCCATTCTTTCCTCCTGTTTACTTTCTTGTTTTCTTATTTATGCATCTGCTGAGGATGGAACCCAGGCCTTACATATGCTAGTCAGATGCTATAGCCCTTAACTACTTTGTAACTACACTCTTTATTTTCTTACAAAGCCATCAATGTCAATTGTAGGAGTTTCTCCCTATTAATATTATCAATTTCAATCATCTTCTGAGGACTCTATCTCTAAACATCATGTCCAGCTTTGACCTCATTCTCTAAAACAAATAAATAAACTTACAAATTAAAACTTTAGTCTTGAGGGAAAAAAGAAGAAAGCAGTTCAGAGGAGATGTGGGGAAAGTTGGAGAAGGAAGTGGGCTACTCTGGCTCCTTATACATCAAAATGGGCACACATGCTTCAGAGGGGACAAAGCCGAGTAGTGGTCAGTAGGAAAGAGGAATTTGGAGGACAAATTTATCCATTCAGTGCTAAAGCCACAAGAGTGTCATTGGTGATCATTGGTGGAGTTCTTAATATTGCATTTTTTTGTTTAGGCCTTCAGTCTCTTGAGACCAGAACTTAGAGGAAACGACAATTCATGCAGAGTGAATTTGGGCACTAGCAGGACCAAATCAGCCTTAAAGGCCACAGCAAACAGGCACCTCCTCCCAACAGTCTCCCACTGTCTCCCAAGAGACAGTGCTGAACAAAATTTCAGAAGCCTAATTTTCACTATCACACCACCAGAACACACACACACACACCACACACACCACACACACACACACACACACACACACACACACACACACATGTCAAGCAGTGGAAAATCTTTCAATAACTTGTCAATAAAATTCAGTGGTGATGGTAGAGATGTGGGAAGAGAAATTTCCTTTCTCCATTGCATGAGTTATTTGACCTTTACCTCCTTAGGCAGAAGTCACATATTCTGATTTCTTTTCACGAGCCATTGTGACAATGACACAGTGATGCAGAAGGTGAACTTTCTATTGCTGTCTGCAGCAGACATCATAAGTGATATCTTCCTGTAAGCTAACCTTAGGAAGATGTGAAAGCCATATCATATATCGAAGGAGATGGAGAGGCCAAAGATGCTGAAACCCAGAGGATAAGTTTCCTGTTACCTAGCAGTTGGCAGAGTTAACTATGTATTTCTCTTCCCTTTTTGGCATTCTCTTCACAAACATTCTTTTCTTCATTTGTATTCTTCTGATATCTTATCCAAGTGCTAATTCAGTCTCTTTTTCTCTGTATTAAAAAATATATTTAGTTTTTAAGGAATGAGATAAATCTGGGTTCTTTCCAGTTTCTGGCTATAAACCGCAGTTCCCATGCAATCTTGAGAGGAATCTTTACCTCTCAAGAGCCTGTGACTGAGAAATGCCTCTGGTTTGTGTGTGTGTGTGTGTGTGTGTTTAAAAATATACGGACACACAAACACATACACACACAGAAGGGTGTGAAGCACTAAGAAGTTTAACCCAGGAGAGTGGAGAATTTGAGGCCAGTCTGAGCAGTACAAAAAGAACCGGTCTCTGAACAGTGGTAAGATCAGCACAGATATTAATGGAGATATAGGTAACTTTTGTAACTTTTGTTGTCATTTCGACCTACACTATGTTAACCTGTGGCATATTGCAACAGAAGAAAATTAGAATTTTGAGACATCAAATACTTTTCTGTACTTTGACTCTAAAGCAGCAAGCTTATTTCTGAAATTCTATTATTGAAACTTATCCAATAAGTTACTCAACACACACACACACACACACACACACACATATACACACACACATGCATACACACCCTCACACGCGAAAGAACACACATGCACACACATATCCATCAAGTGTTTTGAGATGGAGTGGTGTTGATTTTTTTTCTCTTTTTTTTTTCGTGGTGGTGATTTTTAATTTACCTTTGTTTAGCATTATGTCTGGTGGATGTGATATGTGATATACTTAAGTAGAAAAATGTACTTATTTTGTTCTTAAAATAGGTACAAAATATTTTGTGATTGAAATTCTAAAAAGTCTAATTTCTTTTCTGAGTTCCCAAGGAGATCTCACATGCATGCTTGGAGACTCCTCAAATGTGTCTTGGTAGAAAATGAAAACCCTTGTCTGTTAGTTCTACTCCACACCACAGCTTTCATCATGTGCCACATTATCATGTTGTTGAGTCACAGTTACATTCATAAACATTTGTAGACAGTGAATAGAATGGCAGAACAGCCCATGTTTAATGTGCATGGTCATAGTAGTGGCCCACAGGCACTACTCCAAGGGTTTTATGTTCCTTTGAAACAGTTTGCTGGATTTTTCTAATCCATTTGTTTTGGAGGGACTCCATAGAAAGGCAGTTGTAAGACTAAGTAACATATTTCTCCAAGTCTGAGATATTCTAATTTAAATAGTGTCATTTAAAGAACATTAATTATTAAACTTGCTATTTAGAACAATTAGCTAAATCTTCAAAGAGCTAGTCTGGTTTGCCATGGATGCACTCCATTTACTCAATTACAGACAGACAGACAGACAGACAGACAGACACACACACACACACACACACACACACACAAACACACACTTTTGCCATCTGTGCCAGTGGGGGAATCACTGTTCTTTGAGAACTACTGTCAGTGTTTGCATTGTTTGGGGATAGCTCAAGGGGCCAGTCAATTGAATTCTCTTACCACAAAGAAATCTGCTTCCAAAAGCCCCTAACAATTTCTAAAATGAAGTTTCTTTTATGTCAAATAAACAAATAATAAAGTTTTTACCAAAATTAAATGCAAACATGTAAAGTTCATCTGTGTATTCTATTACATAAGTATTTGTTGAATTGACAAGTAGATTTTAGAGTCTTGTGATGAAAAAATGCCCCCCCCAATTAGCTTTTGAGTTGATCACAGATAGATCAGTTTAGCCTAATGAGTTACATTACATGAGTTACCATGACCTTTACTATATATGAAATATGAGGTACCAATATCAATCAATATTGATTTCTGTTGCTTTTTTTTTAAGTCAACATCTTGTTTATAGCTCAGGCTGGCCTCAAAATTGTAATAATCTGGTTCAAGCTTTGTCAACCATTGAGTCTTAATAGAGCACTAGGAAGTTTGACCCAGGAGAGCGGAGAATTTGAGGCCAGTCTGAGCAGTACCATAAGAACCTGTCTCTAAACAGTGGTAAGAACAGCACAGATATGAATGGAGATACAGGTATAGGGGCTTTCCTTCATTATTCTTAGTCATTTTCCCTCTATGAACATGTGAATGGTGTAAGAATCTTTAACTTCTTCAGCTGCTACTCAATGGAAGCATAATGCTGGTGAGATAAACAAGAACTGGGAACCAGTGACTTCATGGCTGATGGGTGATGAGCAGATTCTTTGGGCTGCAATTGCTCATCTCTTCTCAGAGGACGAGGAGCCTCACTTTTCCAGGTGAATCAGTGTGGGATGCAGACAGATTGTTCATCTACTTTCAGGCATTCCTTGGGTCCAACTGGATGCTGGGCAACAGGAGTTCCTATGCTTGTGTGTATACCATGTACACATAGACAGCGTGAGCACACAGAAACACGGGTATATGCTTATGGTCAGGCTGAAAGGGTACAAGAACAGACAGAGGTCTGTTTATTTGAAGATGATTCCAAAACCAAAATTTCATAGGAGGGAATCCTTGAAAGAGCTGCTTCCCTCCTACTGGATGCTAGGAAACTAGATCATGTCATTTATGTCTCTCAAACTGACCACAAAATTTCAAGTCCAAACATTTTATAAATGTTTTTTTTAAAAAGTGCTGTTTTTCAGTAATAATCTGAAGGTTTTTAAGGCATGCCACGAGTCATTCTGAAGATTACTGTTTTTAGGAATTGCCAAATAACTTTGGGGTGGATAGGAGATAGTTCCTCGTGTTCTAGCATAGACAGGCCTGGAGATTCCCAGCACTGGCGTTGCAGCCATAGGCCACCTTGCCTGGCTGCATTTGGTTTTGCTCACTGACACTGATTGAACATCAAATATTGTCCAGGCGATGCATTAACAAAAAACATCACAGGAAGAAACGTGATGGTAGAGATTAGCCAGCAGCCGCCTTTCACTCTGGTCACATAAAACATCAACCTTCATGCGTCCAGGGCAGGAACTTCTGGACTGTACACACACCATTCATTATAGGTCTCCCGTAAGAGAACCGTATGCCATCAGCACAGCCAGACACATGAAGTGAGGTGGCTTTCTGGCAGCTAGTATTAGTACAACGAACATTTCAATAGCAGCACAATGAAATTCTTCTTCCCACATAACACACCATTACAGAATTGTCATTTGACACCTAATGAAAATTGACACGTGACAACTATTTTTTGGCAGTGTTTTGGAAAAATGTGGTCTATTTACTTTGAACTGGCAAGCAAAATCTTGAAATAATTAATAGCATACTTATTCTAACAGGTTTATCTGAATTACTAAAACCAAAATATACACAAAATTATTCAGTATAGAACCTGACTTAAGACTCATCTTTCTCCCCTAAAAACCAATAGTGATGATCTAGTTTAAATAGAATATCATTCCTCAGCATAGTAAATTAATGTTTTAAATTTGAATTTTATTGGTGTTCTGAATTAGTTATTAAGTGCTTTTAATGTATGTTTGGCTTTGGTTTAGTGACTCTTATAAGGAGTCTATATCTAGCATTAAACAATACTGGAGGCTCACAAGTACTTTTCTTTTGAGAATAGACCTATAAATCATACAGTTTTGTTAGGCACTGACAGAAAGACATTAAGAGATGTCTTGATTTGAACTCTGGTTGCCCAAACTCTCACCAAAGTACAAATGTGGATGATGATACTTAATCACTGTTTAAACGTGAAACCATTGTTTAACTGAACTGTGCAGTAATCTGTCAATCTGTGAATGTAGTATCACCACCATCGTCAGAGTTGCCATCATTCTCACCATCACCTCCACCACAATCATAATCATAATACCTACATCATGTGGCCATTGTGGATAACTGGTTTTAAGCAGAAGGATCCTGCTACATAGTTAATAACTGACATAAGAAAGTCATCATTATCACATTTCCCTGGTTTCTTTTTTCTTTTTGAGATTATATTATGATTATATCATTTCTCTCTTCCTCCTTTTCTCCCTCCTAACCCAACTTCTCAGGACTACTGAAGTCATGGACCTTGAAGGAGAACCTACAATGACCATTTTATTAACCTAGCATAATCCCTATTTACACTTTAAACACTGGCTCTTACCCCCAGAGATAGTGTAGTTCTCATCCCATCAAGGAAACTTTTCTATACAACAGAGAGCATTATATGTAGAGGAGCACATGAAATGCCCTTGTCTCTCATTGCCTGAAAGTCTTAACTTTTTCTTGTAACATGGACTGCCTTAGAGTTGGAAAGTGGTTGGAAAGTAGGAAGAGACCTTAAAGTCTCTTCCTAGAATTTTCTTGACATTGATATCATCATGATTCTCTTTGGATCGTCTGTTGCATTTAGCCTTTCATAAAATTTTCCTGGTCTTGGCTCTTAATTTTCCCTGAATATTCTGTCAGCTCAGCTCTCTTCAAAGAACATTCTAGCTACTTTTACTGTGCTGCCTGGACCCTTGTGTTTGTCACCTGTGGATTTCTTCTGGTCCTTTAAAGGGGAGATCAGAGGCTTTCCGAGGAAGAAGACGGCTAGTGGGTGGACTTCAAGGATGTAATTGTATTCTGCCACCATTATGCCTGAAGGATTGTTGAAACATACTTCAGACCTATATCACAGAACCGGCAAAATAGCCTCATCTGATGTTCCACTGGGGTTCCCTTGACCCTTGAACCGCTCTAGTGGTTGTTGAATCTCAAGATTTTGTTCTAGTGCTTCAGAACTGCTGCCCAGAGTATCAAGGAGGCAGAGAGGGGGCTGCACAGCAGAAACTTAATGGACACAGGTGCTCTGGAGGGAGAAAGACAGCAACCTGGAAAGACAGCGTAATAGGTAATGAAGAAAAAGGGTAGGCAGTTTCAGTTTGCAGCCCACACAGAATGTTCTCTGTGTGAATATTACTTTAAATACCCTTTGGAAAGCTGCTTGAACTCGCACTGACAGCCAGTCTGATTCCTTATCATGCGGTTCATGGTAAGAGTTGCTGATCCAGTTCCTGGTTGTATTAGCATGTAGTACACATAAGCTCCCCTCTCCAAACCCACAAACCCCTCTAGACAGATTTTTCTCCCTTTTCTTTTTCCAAGAGCATCTCAAAAGCTTTTCTGAGATCCCAGGGAACATGAATTATTCACTATACACATCACAGAGTTTCAAAGTACACCTTTAAAAGCAAAACTACTTAAATCGCCCAATGCCCTGCTACTGCCTTCATTTTCATTAGCTGGTCAGGCATCTTGTAGACTCACCATGCACCTTTCTTCACCACCCTTTTGTTCATCTGATTCCACTGCCAAGTTCACCTCCTCTCCTGCCTGCCGTGAAGCACGGGTTCCTCCTTTCTTGACTTGGGCAAGCACATGCCAAGTTCACCCCCTCTCCTGCCCACTGTGAAGCACGGGCTCCTTCTTTCCTGACATGGGCAAGCACAGCCCACAGGTGCGCTTTCACTGAGTATCATTTTCAGCTTTAAACATTTTCACCAGCGGAAAAGGAGGTATTTAATACTTCACTTGGTGGGCATTCACTCATCCGCAAACTCTTCTGACAGAATTCACTATGCATTTCCTTGGTTTTTTGTTTGTTTGTTTTGCTTTTTGTTTTTGTTGTTGTTTTTTGTTTTTGTTTGTTTGTTTGTTTGTTGCAGTGCTGGTGGTGGACAGCACTGTTAGCCTTCTATGCAAGTCCTCCTTCATTGAGCCACAACCTTGGCACATTTGCTTCCCATTTGCTAGAGTTATAGCTCATTTAAATCCTGTCTTGGCCACTGTCTAAATGCATAACCCTAGGCTTATAGTGGAACCTCAATTTTTTTTCTTGTTGAAAGGAAGTCAAGGGCAATCCAGCAGCATGGCAAAACGTTGGTTGCAGCAACACCAAGCATGAAGAGAGAGCACTTAAGTAATGTTGTAAAGAATGTGCCTCATGAATGGCAGTTGCTTGCTTAATATCTATTTTCTAGATTAGAGGCACCTGATAACTCCTGCTCACAAGAAAAAAAAAAAAAAAAGAACAAGAGCAGTAACTTGAAAAGGAGCAATGACGACATCATTTCTCACAAGTGCTTGGTGGGGACTTAAACTTCACTTCCCATCAGACTTTCATTTAAATCCTTTATAGGCTGTTTCCTAAGAAAGCGGATTTTTTTTTTTTTTTAAATTTCATCAGTGACTCATTTTATCTAATTGTTTTAACCTGATGCTTACAGTTATTGTCTAACCATCCCATGCGTTCTCTGTGGCTAGTAGATAAATTTTGAAAAAAAAATTGAAAAGGGAAGAACAAACTGGTAAGGAAATCTGTTTTCCAGAGCAGTCTTTTAACTGTTCCCTCATTTTATTATGGAGACTTTAACACATAATGAACCATAAGTAAAAAAATGTGACTTATGACTCAGAATGCTAAAAACATTGCCTATGATAGTGCCATTATGGGCTGTCAAAATGCTACTGACAAATGCTGGTGCAGATGTGGGTGAAAGAGGAATCCTGTTGTATTGTTTGTGGGAGGGTGAACTGACTCAGTCACTATTAAACTCAATGTGCAGGTGTCACACAAAATCAAAATGAGAAGTTCCACACAATCCAGCTATAGAATGTGCAGGCATAAGAAGAATCTACGCGGCATAACACAGAGATATTTGCACATCCATGTTGACTGCAGCACTGTTCATAATAGCCGAGACACAGGACAAGTCTAGATGTGCATCAAGAGATGAATGGATTAAATTAAACGTGGATATGTGTACACAATGACCATGAAGAATGAAATTATGTCATTTGTGAAAAAATGTGTAAAACTGGACAGAATTATGTTAAGTGAACAAAACAGTTTCTCTTATCTGCTGAATATGTGCACACACATGAATATTTGTGCATATGTATGAATGTGACATGAAGGCAGATGGAGTCCTGTGAGTAGGGAGGAAGAGGCCATAGGGGAAGGTAAGTTGCAGCAGAAGAAGGTAATGTGAGCGGGGCGTGGTGGCCACGCCTTTAATCCCAGCACTCGGGAGGCAGAGGCAGGC